>NC_132796.1:31945454-32248484 GCF_048418805.1 Vulpes vulpes | reverse complement strand
CGTCCATTTCTTCTAGATTGTCTAATTTATTGGCGTATAGCTGCTCATAATATGTATTTAAAATCATTTGTATTTCCTTGGTATTGGTTGTGATCTCTCCTTTTTCATTCATGATTTTATTAATTTGAGTCTTTTCTCTTTTGTTTTTAATAAGGCTGGCTAATAGTTTATTTATCTTATTCATTCTTTCCAAGAACCAACACCTGGTTTTGTTGATCTGTTCTACAGTTCTTCTGGTCTCTATTTCATTGAGTTCTCGAATCTTTATTAACTCTCTTCTTCTGCTGGGTGTAGGTTTTATTTGCTGTTCTTTCTCCAGTTCCTTTAGGTGCAAGGTTAGCTTGTGTATTTGAGTTTTTTCCAGTTTTTTGAGGGATGCTTGTATTGCGATGTATTTCCCTCTCAGGACTGCTTTTGCTGTATCCCAGTGATTTTGAATGGTTCACTTTCATTTTCATTAGAATCTTTTTAATTCTTCTCTAATTTCCTGGTTTGACCCTTTCATCTTTTAGCAGGATGGTCTTTAACCTCCACATGTTTGAATTTCTTCCAAATTTCTTGTGATTGAGTTCTAGTTTCAAAGCATTATGGTCTGAAAATATGCAGGGGATGATTCCAATCTTTTGGTATTGGTTAAGACCTGATTTGTAACCCAGTATGTGGTCTAGTCTGGAGAAATTTCCATGTGCACTTGAGAAGAATGTGTATTCAGTTCGTTTGGATGTAAAGTTCTGTAAATATCTGTGAAATCCATCTGGTCCAGTGTATCATTTAAAGCTTTTGTTTCTTTGGAGATGTTGTATTTAGAATATCTGTCATTTGCAAAAAGTGCCGTGTTGAAGTCTCCCAGTATAAGTGTATTATCTGGGCAGCCCGGGTGGCTCAGCGGTTTAGTGCTGCTTTCAGCCCAGGGTGTGATCATGGAGACCCAGGATTGAGTCCTATGTCAGGCTCCCTGCATGGAGCCTGCTTCTCGCTCTTCCCATGTCTGTGCTTCTCTCTCTCTCTCTCTCTCTCTCTCTCTCTCTGTCTCTCATGAATACATAAATAAAATCTTAAAAAAAAAGGTATTATCTAAGTATGTCTTAATTCAGTTATTAATTGATATACTTGGCAGCTCCCACATTAGGGGCATAAATATTCATGATGTTAGGTCCTCTTGTTGGATAGATCCTTTAAGTATGATATAGTGTCCCTCTTCATCTCTTACTACAGACTTTGGGATAAACTTTAATTTATCTGATATGAGGATGGCTACCCATGCTTTCTTTTGAGGACCATTTGAATGGTAAATGGTTCTCCAGCCTTTTACTTTCAGGCTGTAGGTGTCCTTAGGTCTGAAATGAGTCTCTTGTAAACAGCAAATTGATGGGTCTTGCTTTTTTATCCAGTCTGAAACCCTGTATCTTTTGATGGGAACATTAAGCCCATTCACGTTCAGAGTTACTATTGAAAGATATGAATTAGTGTCATCATAATACCTATTCAGTCCCTGTTTTTGTGGATTATTTCTTTGGACATCCTCTTTCTTTTACAGAGTCTCCCTTAATATTTCTTGCAGAGCTGGTTTGGTGGTCACATATTCTTTCAGTTTCTGCCTATCCTGGAAACTCTTTATCTCTCCTTCTATTCTGAATGAGAGCCTTGCTGGATAGAGTATTCTTGGCTGCATGTTCTTCTCATTTAGGACCCTGAATATAACCTGCCAGCCCTTTCTGGCCTGCCAGGTCTCTGTGGAGAGGTCTGCTATTAATCTAATACTTCTCCCCATAGAAGTTAGGGATCTCTTGTCTCTTGCTGCTTTAAGGATTTTCTCTTTATCTTTGGAATTTGCAAGTTTCACTATTAAATGTTGAGGTGTTGAACGTCTTTTATTGATTTTAGGGGGGGGATCTCTCTATCTCCTGGATCTATATGCCTGTTTCCCTCCCCAAGTTAGGGAAGTTTGTTATGATTTGTTCAAATACGCTTTCTGGTCCTCTGTCCCTTTGGCGCCCTCTGGAACCCCAATTAAACATAGATTTTTCCTTCTGAGGCTGTCAATTATTTCCCTTAACCTGTCCTCAAGATCTTTTAATTGTTTTTCTCTTTTTTCCTCAACTTCCTTCCTTGCCATCAACTTGTCTTCTTTGCCACTCACTCTTTCTTCTACCTCATTAACCCTCACCATTAGAACCTCCGGTTTGGATTGCATCTCATTTAATTGATTTTTAATTTCTGCCTAGTTCGATCTAAATTTTGCAGTCATGAAGTCTCTTGAATCCTTTATGCTTTTTTCCAGAGGCACCAGTAGCTTTATAATTGTGCTTCTGAATTGGCTTTCTGACATCAAATTGTAATCCAAATTCTGTAACTCTGTGGGAGAGAGTACTGTTTCTGATTCTTTCTTTTGTGGTGAGTTCTTCCTTCTAGTCATTTTGCTCAGTGTAGAGTGGCTAAAAACGAGTTGTACTGGAAAAAGGAAGGAAAAAAAAAAAAAGAACAAAGAGACAAAAAAAAAAATAACAAGGCAAGGTATCCTCTGGTTCTATATACTGTAAATCCCTCAACTTCCCCTGGAGCTTTCCAGCACTGCTTGGTCAATAACTTGCTTTTCCCGTCCTTCCAGCTGGTCTTCTGGGGGAGGGGCCTGCTGTGCTGATTCTCAGGTGTGTGCACCTGGGGGAGTTGCCCTGCCCCCTGCCGGTGGCGGCTCAGTGGGAGCTGTTTACCCTGTGAGGCCTCTGTCCCCTGGGGCCCTGCTCCGTCCCAGGCACAGGGTGACACCAGGAGGAACAATCCCACTGAGGGCAGCCAACTCTTCAGCCCTTGAGTCAGCTCCCACAGTAATTACCGCAGCTCCCAGTCTGCACTGGCCTGGATGCTCCCGGGCAGGAGGTGCTGGCCTGCACAGCTTGGGGGCACCTGGCGGCAGGAGAGCCTTGCTGTCCTGTGCCCTCCCCACCTCTGTCTGTTCTGGGGGGAGTGCAGGATCCTGGGCTGTGTCGCCTGGTGCCATGGGATCCCGGGCCTGCACCACTGAAATCACGCTCCCGGGACTGCGGCTCCCAAAGGCAGCAGGGCACAGCCCCCTCCACCTGGAGTCACCACCCGAGCTTCTCCCAAGGCCCCACCGGGCACGTGCTCCAGTCCTTTACTGTGCTCGGCCTGTGGTGTGTGGGGTGCTCTCTCCAGGGTGTATCTTCTGTTAATGACTCCAGGAACCTGGGAGGCTCCACTGCCCCTCCTGGGATCCTGCTCAAGTTCCCTGCAAGTGCCTTTCCCTCCGGAAGAATCCAGGGCTGATTGTTAAAGTTCCTCCTTCTCCAGGACTGGGCTTTCCTGTCCTAGAAGCTTTCGCCGCTGCCTTAGCCCCGCGGCTCCTCGTGGGCCCCTCTCCCACTTGATTCTTATGTATGTATGTATGTATGTATGTATGTATATGTGTTTATTTACCTTCCTACCTTGTTAGAAGCACAAACTCTTCTCTCTGTAGTGTTCCAGCTGTTCTCTCTTTAAATCTCAGGCCGGATTAATGTTTTCAGGATGATTTGAAAATTGTCTAGGTAAGATGGCGGGGACAAGTGACTTGGGGACCCTACTCTTCCACCATCTTGCCCCGCCCCTTACCTGATTGTATAGCTCACACAATGTTACATTAGTTTTCTGTGTACTATTTAGTGATTTGACAAGTTTATGCATTATGCTATGTTCACAAGTATTGCTACCCGCTGTCTTATTACATTGCTCTTACAATATCGTTGACTATATTCTCATGCTCTGCTTTTTGTTCCCCTGACTTACTCATTCCATACCTGGAGGCCTGTATCTCTCACTTCCCTTCACCCATTTTGTTCAAACCACAACCCCCTTCTCTCTGGCAATCATCAGCTTTTTCTCTGTATTTATAGTTCTGATTCTGCTTTTTTTTTACATACCACTGACGATTTTTATTTTTAAGTTTATTTACATTCACTTAATTAACATAGTGTATTATTAGTTTCAGAGGTAGAGTTCAGTGATTCATCTGTTATATATAACACCCACTGCTCATTACATCATGTGCCCTCCTTAATGCCCATCCCTCAGTTATCCCATCCCCCAACCCCTCTCCTCTAGCAACCCTCAGTTTGTTTCCTGTGATTAAGAGTCTCTTTGGGGCAGCCTGGGTGTCTCAGCAGTTTAGCGCCACCTTCAGCCCAGGGCGTGACTCTGGAGACCTGGGATCGAGTCCCACATCGGGCTCCCTGCATGGAGCCTGCTTCTCTCTCTGCCTGTGTCTCTGCCTCTCTCTCTCTCTCTCTCTCTCTCTCTCTGTGTGTGTCTCTATGAATAAATAAATAAATAATTTTTAAAAAGAGTCTCTGGCTTGTCTCCTATAATTTTGTCTTGTTTTATTGTTAATTTTAAGATTCCATTTATGAATGGAATTATATGGCATTTGAATTAGTATTTTTGTTTTTCCTGGGTAAATACTGATTAGTGGAATTAATCATATAGTATTTCTATTTTTAATTTTCTGAGGAGCCTCCATACTATTTTCCAAGTGGCTGTACCAATTTACATTCCTATCAACAGTGCATGAAGGTTCCTTTTTCTCCACATCCTCACCACTTGTTTCTTGTCTTCTTGATTTTAGCCATTCTTTTTGTTAAGATATTTTATTTATTTATTCATGAGAGACACAGAAAGAGAGGCAGGGACATAGGTTGAGGAAGAAGAAGGCTCCCTGTGGGGAGCCTGATGTAGGACGGTATCCCAGGTCCCAGGATCATGCCCTGAGCTGAAGACAGATGCTCAGCCACTGAGCCACCCAGGTATCCATTGATTTTAGCCATTCTAACAGGTGTAAGGTGCTATCTCTTTGTAGTTTATTTTTTACTTCAAGTTTTTATTTAAATTCTAGTTAGTTAACACATGGTAAAATTGGTTTCAGGTGTAGAATTTAGTGATTCATCACTTACAACACCCAGTACTCAGGACAACAAATGCTCTCCTTAATACACATCACCCATTTAGCCCATCCCCCACCCACCTCCCTCCATCAACCCTCAGTTTGTTCTTTATTGTTAAGAGTCTCTCATGGTTTGCTTTCCTCTCCCTCTTTTTTCCTTTCCCCTATGTTCAACTGTTTTGTTTCTTAAGTTCCACATATGAATGAAATCATATGGTATTTCTCTTTCTCTGACTTATTTTAGCATAATACACTCTATCTCCATCCATTGTTGCAAATGGCAAGATTTCATTCTTGCCTCTTGCTGCTTTAAGGAACTTCTCTTTATCTTTGGAGTTTGCAAGTCTCACTATTAAATGTCGAGGTGTTGAGCGGTTTTTATTGATTTTAGGGGGGAATCTCTCTATTTCCTGGATCTGAATGCATTTCCCTTCCCAGGTTAGGAAAGTTCTCAGCTATGATTTGTTCAAATACATATTCTGGACCTCTGTCCCTTTCAGCGCCCTCGGGAACCCCAATTAAAAGTAGATTTTTCCAGGCAGCCCCAGTGGCGCAGCGGTTTAGTGCCACCTGTAGCCCGGAGTGTGATCCTGGAGGCCTTGGGATCGAGTCCCACATCGGGCTCCTTGCATGGAGCCTGCTTCTCCCTCTGCCTATGTCTCTGCCATTCTCTCTCTCTCTCTGTGTGTGTAACTCTCATGAATAAATAAATAAAATCTTTTTAAAAAAAATAAAAATAAAAGTAGATTTTTCCTTCTGAGGCTGTCATTTATTTCCCTTAACCTATCTTCATGATCTTTTGTTTTTCTCTTTTTTCCTCAGTTTCCCTCCTTGCCATCAACTTGTCTTCTATGTCACTCACTTGTTCTTCTACCTCATTAACCCTCGTCGTTAGGACCTCTAGTTTGGATTGCATCTCATTTAATTGATTTTTAATTTCTGCCTGGTTAGATCTAAATTCTGCAGTCATGAAGTCTCTTGAATCCTTTAGGCTTTTTTCTAGAGCCACCAGTAGCTTTATAATTGTGCTTCTGAATTGGCTTCCTGACGTTGAATTATAATCAAATTTTGTAACTCTGTGGGAGAGAGGACTGTTTCTGATCCTTTAAGGTGAGTTTTTCCTTCTAGTCATGTTGCTCAGTGCAGAGTGGCCAAAAACAAGTTGTACTGGGAAAAGGAGAAAAAAAAGAGA
The DNA here is from genome assembly GCF_048418805.1 of Vulpes vulpes. Lineage (NCBI taxonomy): Eukaryota > Metazoa > Chordata > Mammalia > Carnivora > Canidae > Vulpes > Vulpes vulpes. Next base: position 32,242,359 of record NC_132796.1, on the reverse strand, counting down.
AGAGAAAAAAAGGGGGGGGGGGAGAAAAAGAAAAGGGGGGAAGCAAACAGAAAACAAAAAACAAGGGGGAGTATCCTCTGATTCTATATACTGTAAATCCCTCAACTTCCCCTGGAACTTTCCAGGGGAAAGTGCTGCTTGGTCAATCACTTGCTTTTCCCCTGTCCGTCTGGCTGGTCTTCTGGAGGAGGGGCCAGCTGTGCTAATTCTCAGGTGTCAGCACTTGGGGGAGCTGTTCAGCCCCCTGCCTGGTGCATGGCTCAGTGGGCATTGTTTATCCTGTTTATCCGGTGAGGCCACTGTGAAGCTCAGTGGGGGTTGTTTATCCTGTGAGGCCCCAGAGAACAACAACAGTGGCAGCGGCCAGCTCTCCAGCCCTGGAGTCAGCTCCCGCAGTAACTCCTGCGGCTCCCAGTCTGCAGGGGCCTGGATGCTCCGGGGCGGGGCCGCTGATCTGCACAGCTCAGGGATGCCCAGCGGCAGGGGCGTCCCTGCTGTCCTGTGTCCTCCCGGCCTTCGCCTGTCCCGGGGGGAGCGCCAGGTCCTAGGCTGTGTCCCCCCAGCACCCTGGGCTCTGGGGCCTGTGCTGCTGGAATCCGCTCCCGGCTGCGCAGCCCCCTCCACACGAAGCCCCCTCCAAGCTGTTCCTGGGCCCCGCCGGGCCCTCCTTTAAGGAGCTCTGCTGCGGGGGTGTGGCAGGCTCTCCCCGGGGGTGCAGGTGCTCTGTTAGTGCCCCTGAGAGCCTGAGGCCATCCCCGCCCCTCCTGGGATCCTGCTCCAATTCCCTGCTAGTGCCTTTCCATCTGGGAAGATTGGTGAAGCTCCTGCTTCTCCAGGCGGGGCTTTCCTGTCCTGGGGGCACTTGCCCCGCAGCCTTAGCCCGTTCCTGCAGGGCCCCTCCTCCTTGGATGCTTTTTATTTCTTTGTTTTTTTTTTTTTCCATCTTCCTACCTTGATAGAAGTGGGAACTCTTCTCACTGTAACATTCCAGCTGTTCTCTCTTTAAATATCAGGCCGAATTTGTAGGTTTTCAGGATGATTTGAAAGTTATCTAGGTAATTTGGTGGGGACAGGTGACTTGGGGACCCTACTCTTCTGCCATCTTGCCCCCTCCAAGATTTCATTCTTTTTGACGGCTGAGCAATGTTCCATTGTATAGATTATACCACCATCTGTTCTTCAGTAGATGGATATTTGGGCTCTTTCCATAATCTGGGTATTGTTGATAATGCTGCTATAAACATCAGGGTGCATATGTCCCTTCAAATCAGTAGTTTTGTATCCTTTGGGTAAATACCTAAAAGTGCAGTTGCTAGGTCATAGGGCAGTTCTATTTTGATTCTTTTGAGGAACCTCCATACTGTTTTCCAGAGTGGCTGCATCCGTTTGCATTCCCACCAGCAATGTGTAAGAGGGTTCTCCTTTCTCCACATCCTTACCAACATCTGTTGTTTCCTATGTTGTTAATTTTAGCCATTCTGACAGGTGTGAGGTGGTATCTCATTATGAGTTTGATTTGTATTTCCCTGATGAGTGATGTTGAGCTCTTTTCATGTGTCTGTTAGCCATTTGTATATCTTCTTTGGAAAAGTTTTTAGGTCTTGTCATTTTTTAATCAGACTGTTTGCTATTTTGTTGTTCAGTTGTGCAAGATCTTTATAGTTTATTAACCCCTTATTGGAAATATCACTTGCAAATACCTTTTCCCATTCAGTAGGTTGTCTTTTAGTTTTGTTGATTGTTTCCTTCATTGTGCAGAAACATTTTATTTTGATATAATCCCAATAGTTTATTTTTGCTTTTGTTTCCCTTGCTTTAGAAGACACTTCTAGAAAGTATTCCTGTGGCTGATGTCAGAGAAGTGACTACCCGTTTTCTTTTCTATGATTTTTATGGTTTTAGGTCTCACATTTAGGTCATTAATCCATTTTGAATTTATTTTTGTATATGGTCTTCAAAAGCAGTCCAGTTTCATTCTTTTTTTTTAAAAAAAAAAGATTTTATTTATTTATTCACAAGAGACACAGGCAGAGGGAGAAGCAAGCTCCATGCAGGGAGCCCGACGTGGGACTCAATCCTGGGTCTCCAGGATCATGCCCTGGGCTGAAGGCGGCGCTAAACTGCTGAGCCACCCGGGCTGCCCAGTTTCATTTTTTTACATGTAGCTGTCCAGTTTCCCCAGGACCATTTATTGAAAAGACTGTCTTTTCCCCATTGTATATTCTTGTCTCATAGGTTAATTGACCATATATAGGTGGGTTTGTTTCTGGGGTCTCTACCCTATTCCATTGATCTATGTGTCTCTTTTATGCCAGTACCATAGTGTTTGATTACTGTTGCTTTGTAGTATATCTTGAAATCTGGGATTGCAATGCCTCTAGCTTTGCTCTTTCTCAGGATTGCTTTGGCCATTCAAGGTCTTGTGTGGTTCCATACAAATTGTAGTATTATTTGTTCTAGTTTTGCAAAAATATGTTGGTGTATTTTGATAGAGATTGCATTGAATTTTTAGTTTGGTTTGGGTAATGTAGACATTTTGACAATATTAATTCTTCTAGTCGCTGAGCATGGAATATCTTTCCATTTGTTTGGGTCATCCTCAGTTTCTTTCATCAATATGTCATAGTTTTCAGAGTATAGGTCTTTCACCTCTTTGGTTGAGGTTTTTCCTCGGTATTTTTTTTCTTTTTGGTGCAATTGTAAATGATTTTTTTTTAATTTCTCTTTCTGAGACTTCATTTTTAGTATATAGAATCACTACCAATTTTTGGGTATTAATTTTCTATCATGCCATCTTACTGAATTCATTTATTACTTCTAGTAGTTTTTTGGTAGAATCTTTAGGATTTTCTATGTATAGATGTATAGTATCTATACATAGATATCTATAGTATCTATGTATAGATGTATAGTATCATGTCATCTGTGAATAGTGATAGTTTAACTTGTTTACTGGATGCCTCTTATTTACATTTATTTTATGATTGCTGTAGCTAGTACTTCTAGTACTAGGTTGAATAAAAATGCAAACAGTGGACATCCTTGTCCTTGACTTTAGAGGGAAAGTTCTCAATTTTTCATCATTGGGGATTATGTTAACTATGCGTTTTTCTTAGATGGCCTTTCTTAAGTAGAAGTATGTTCCTTCTAACCCCATTTTTGGAGAGTTTTTATCATGAATATTTGATGGATCTTGTCAGGTGCTTTTTCTACATCTATTGAAATGTTCATATGATGTTTGTCCTTTGTTTTGTTGATATGGTGTATGACATTGATTTGCAAATATTGAACCAGCCTTGCATCCCAAGAATAAATCCTGCCTGATCATGGTGAATGATCTTCTAAATGTAATGCATGCAGTTTACTAATATTTTTTTTGAGAAATTTTGTATCTATGTTCATCAGTGTTATTGGCTTGTAGTTTTCTTTTTCTCACGGTGGTTTTGTCTGGTTTTGGTATCAGAATAATGCTGGCCTTGTAGGATATACTTGGGAGCTTTCCTCATATTTTATTGAATAGCTTGAAGAGGATAGGTATTAACTCATTTTTTTAGAGAGACAGAGTGTGTGTGTGAGGGAGGGGTAGAGAGAGAAGGAGAGAGAGAAAATTAAGCAGTCTCCACACCCAGCATGGAGCCCAAATGGGGTTTGATCTCACTACCCTGAGATAACATCTGAGCTGAAATCAAAAGTTGGACACTTAACCAATTGAGCCACCCAGGTGCTCCTCATCTTATTTTTAAAGTCTTTACTTTCATTCCAATTAGCCAACACACAGTATTATATTAGTTTCAGGTGTATAATATAGTGAACCAACAATTCCATACAACACCTGGTGCTCATCACAACAAGTGCACTCCTTAATCCCCATCACCTATTTAACCCTTCCCCCCATCTGCTCCCTCTCTGGTAACCATCAGTTTGTACTCTATAATTAAGACTCTGTTTCTTTGTTTGTCTCTCTTCCCCCCTCCCTTTGCTTGTTTGTTTTGTTTCTGAAATTCCACATATGAGTGAGATCATATGGTATTTGCCTTTCTCTGACTGACTTATTTCACTTAGCATTATACCCTCTAGCTCCATCCAAGTAATTGCAAATGGCAAGATTTCATTCTTTTTTATAGCTGAATCATATTCCATTGTGTATATATATATATACATATATATATATATATATATATATATATATATATATATATCACACGTAGCTAGAAGATTATCAATTTTATTGATTTTTTTTCCAGAACCAGCTACTGGTTTCATTGATCTCTTCCATTATTTTTTTAGTTTCTATATCATTTATTTTTGTACTAATACTTATTATGTCCTTCCTTCTGCTGGTTTTGGGCTTTGTTCTTTTTCTATCTCTTTTTGGCAAAAGTAGATTTATATCCCAAATATAATTTATTTGAGATTTTTCTTGCTTCTTGAGGTAGGCCCATATTGCTATGAACTTCCCTCTTAGAACCACTTTTGCTGTATCCCAAAGACTTTGGACCATTGCATTTCCACTTTCATTTGTTTCTATGTACTTTTTTTTATTTCTTCTTTGATTTCTTTATTGCTCCATTCAGTATTTAGTAGTATGTTATTTAATTTCCATGTATTTGTGCTCCTTCCAGATTTTTTCTTGTGGTTGATTTCTAGTTTCATAGCCTTGTGGTCAGAAAAGACGCATGGTATGACTTTGACCTTTTTGAGTTTGTTGAGACTTGTGACTTAATACATGGTCTGTTCTGGAGAATGATCTATATACACTTGAAAAGAAAAAGAATGTATGTTCTGCTGTTTTAGGATGGAATATTTTGAATATGTCTGTTAAATCCATCTGGTCCAGTATGTTATTTATTTTTTTTAAGATTTTATTTATTCATGAGAGACAGAGAGAGAGAGAGAGAGAGAGAAAGAGAGGCAGAGACACAGGCAGAGGGAGAAGCAGGCTCCATACAGGGAGCCCCATGTGGGACTTGATCCCGGGACTCTGAGATCGAAGGCAGATGCTCAACTGCTGAGCCACCCAGGCACCCCCAGTATGTCATTTAAAGCTCCTATTTCCTCATTGATTTTCTGTTTGGATGAACTGTTCATTGTTGTAAGTGGAATATTAGAGTCCCCTACTATTATTGAGTTACTACCAATTATTTCTTTTATTTTTGTTATTAACTATTTTTATGTATTTGGGTGCTCCCATGTTGGGTACATAGATATTCACAATCATATACTCTTGTTGGAATGTCCCCTTTATATTATGTAATGTTCTTCCTTGTCTTTATTACAGTCTTTGTTTTTAAAGTTTATTTTTCCTGATATAAGTATTGCTACCATGGCTTTTTTTTTTTTGACATCCATTTGCATGATAAATATTTCTCTATCCCCTCACTTTCCTCTTTTTTTTTTTTTTTTTTTGGAAAGCTTATTTGTTGATTTCAGAAAGAGAGAGTGTGTGCTCCAGTGGGGTGAGGGGTAGAGGGAAAGGAAGAGAATATCAAGCAGACTCCCTGCTGAACATGGAGCCTAATACAGGACCTGATCCTACAACCCTGAGATCATGACCTGAGCCAAAACCACAAGTCAGTTGCTCAACCAACTGAGCCACCTAGGTGTCCCCCATCCCCTCACTTTCAATCTCCAGGGTCTTTTGGTCTTAAATGAGTCTCTTGAAGGCAGCATATAAGTGGGTCTTATTTTTTTTATCTTCTCTGTCACCCTATGTCTTTGACTGAAACATTTAGTCCATTCACATTCAAAATAATTATTTATATTTATGTATTTGTTGCCATCTTTAAACTAGTTTTACGGTTCTTTCTTTAGATTTTCTCTGATCCTTTCTTTTGCTCTCTTTCATAGTTTGTTGCCTTTACTTAGTGATATACTTGGATTCCTTTCTCTTTATTTGAATATCTATTACTGGTTTTTGATTTGTGGTTGCCATTAGATTTGTATATGACATCTTCCACATATAGCAGTCTATATTAAGTTGATGGTTTCTTAAGTTTAAACCCATTCTTTACTCCTCACCCCACCACATCTTAGGTATATGGTGTCATATTTTACATTCTTGCATTTTATGAATCCCTTGACTGATTTTTACAGAAATATTTATTTTTACTGCTTTTGTGTTTTTTACTTTTCATACTCATTTATGGTCTTCCTTTCCACTCAAAGAGTCCCGTTTAACATTTCTTTAGGGCTGATTTAATGGTCATGAACTCCTTTAGTTTTTATTTATCTTGGAAACTCTTTATCTCTTCTTCTATTCTGCATGGTAGCCTTGCTGGATAGAGTATTACTGGCTGGATATTTTCCCTTTCAGCACTTTGCGTATATCACACCACTATCTTCTGGCCTACAAATTTCTGCTGATAGTGTTATAGGTTTTCCCTTGTTGGCAACTTTTTGTTTCTCTGTTGGTGCTTTTGAGATTATCTTTTCCTGTTTAATATTTGACATTTTATGTGCCATGACATGTACCTCCTCATGTTAATCTTGTTTTTAAGATTTTATTTATTCATGAGAGACAGAGAGAGAGACAGAGAGGCAGAGGGAGGAGCAGACTCCATGCAGGGAGCCAGACATGGGACTTGATCCCAGGTCTCCAGGATCATGCCTTGGGCTGGAGGTGGCACTAAACCGCTGAGCCACCCAGGCTGCCTCTCCTCATGTTGATCTTGTTGGGAGCTCTCTCTGCTTCTTTTACTTAGATAGCTATTTCCTTCCCTAGATTAGGGAAGTTTTCAGTTGTTATTTCTTCAAATTTTCTTTTTTTTTTTTTAATTGGAGTTCAATTTGCCAACATATAGCATAACACCCAGTGCTCATCCCATCAAGTGCCCCCCTCAGTGCCCATCACCCAGTCACCCCCACCCCCCACCCACATCCCTTTCCACCACCCCTTGTTCGTTTCCCAGAGTTAGGAGTCTCTCATGTTCTGTCTCCCTTTCTGATATTTCCCACTCATTTTTTCTCCTTTCCCCATTATTCCCTTTCACTATTTTTTATATTCCCCAAATGAATGAGACCATATAATGTTTGTCCTTCTCTGATTGACTTATTTCACTCAGCATAATACCCTCCAGTTCCATCCACGTCAAAGCAAATGGTGGGTATTTGTCATTTCTAATGGCTGAGGAATATTCCATTGTATACATAGACCACATCTTTATCCATTCATCTTTCGATGGGCACTGAGGCTCCTTCCACAGTTTGGCTATTGTGGACATTGCTGCTATAAACTTCGGGGTGCAGGTGTCCCGGCGTTTCATTGCATCTGTATCTTTGGGGTAAATCCCCAGCAGTGCAATTGCTGGGTCGTAGGGCAGATCTATTTTTAACTCTTTTCTTCAAATTTTCTACATCATTCTCCTCCTCCTCCACCTCCTCCTCCTCTTCCTTCTTCTCCCAACAAAATGAAAAAAATAAAAACAAAAGAAGTCAAAATTTTAAAAGAAAATGAAATTAAAAAGTAAAAATTAACACACACACAAATCACAGCTTATTTTCTGTGTCCTAGCACTGCAGGGGAATTTGTATGGGCTTGTGAAGCCTGGGCTCGCTGAGGTCACAGGCTCACTGTGAGCCAGACCCTCCTCTGGTTTGAGCTTTTAAGGGGGAGAAGGAGAGAACTTCCCTGTACTTCTTCGGCCCTTTTAAACTGAGGCTTTTTTTCTGTGTCCCAGCAGATCTAGAGTGGGTGTAGGCTTGTGGACTCCCAGCTTGTGGACCCTGAAGTTAGCAAGTTCTCTGAAATGACTGGCCTGATCCTTGATGCTGTCTGAATTCTGCTCTGGTCTAGGCATTTATGGTGAGATGGAATGTAAACTGTGTGGTTCTCTATTCCCTCTAACCTGAAGAGCTTTCCCATAGCTCCTCTACTACTTGGCAGAGTTTTAGTGTTGTCTCTTTTATGTGCTAGTTGCCCCTTTAAGCTGAAGGTTTTTTCCTGTGCCCAAGGACAGAGGGATCTGTTCCTGGTCCCTCAGTTCTATCCCCACTGCCATTCACAGTTTTGGGGATGGAGGTGACCTTTGTTACCATTTTTTCATTTCTCTTGCTATTCTCTTACCATTCTCTCTGTCTTTGGCTGTTCAGTAGTTTTGTAGTCAGCCCTCTATTCTTCTTCAGGAGGAATTGTTCTATTAATAGGTGTAATTTGATGTGTCTGTGGAAAGGTGAATTCAGTCTTCCTATGTCTCCATCTTGAACCAGAACCCCCCTCTGCCTTCTTTTTTTTAGATTTTATTTATTTATTCATGAGAGACACAGAGAGAGAGAGAGAGGCAGAGACACAGGCAGAGAGAGAAGCAGGCCCCATACAGGGAGCCCGATGTGGGACTTGATCCTGGTATTCCAGGATCACGCCCTGGGCCAAAGGCAGATGCTCAACTACTGAGCCACCCAGGCGTCCCCCCTTCTGCCTTCTTGATTCAGCTTTCTTACTGTAAAGAAGTCTTTTCATGGTCTGTTCTAAACCAAGTTTTTTGCCCCCTTTTATTCTTTTTTGGTGATTTAGCCACTTAAAGTTGTCCCCAAGTGTAGTGCTGAAGAACTGCCAATGTTCCTAAGTTCAAGAAGGCTGTGATGTGCCTTACAGAGAATACATGTGTTAGATAAACTTCCTCAGGAATGAATTATAGTGCTTTAAGCTCTGAGTTTCCACAGGGACTAGTGCCAGTGATAGAGGTGACCAGGGAGCCAGTCCCAGTGCTGTGACCAGATAATAAATGAAAGATGTGATGAGTCCAGACTAACTTTTTTCCTGCATTCTCACTAAACCTCACAATTCTGTGAAGTAGGAATTGCTTCTTTATAATTTTCCAGCATGAGAAAACTGAAATACAGATTATAAATTATTTGCCCAAGATGATCTGAAAACTAGATTAAAGTCACATCTGACTCTCAACTGTACCCCATAGTAACCTCAGTCATCTTTAGTAAATGGAGTATAAACAGGACCCTGGGCTATGTACTTTCTTGAGGCCTCTCCCAGTTTAAGTAATGTGAGAACAGAGAATTACAGCCAGAAGCAGGAAAAAGCTGTTGTGATTCCATAGTAGCACACTAACACCACCTGCCTCCAGCTCAGCTTTCTTGGGACTGTCCTAACCTTTGGCAAGGCCAGTTTTCTCCTATTCAGCTAAACGGAATAGTCTCTGCTTGCTCAGTTTCTATTAGAAGACGAGTTTAAAGTTTTAAAAATTATGAAAGACTATTGTTTGAGAATAAACAGTACTTTTCCTCAGTGGGCTGCCAAGCCTCTAGCCATGGATAGGACAAGGGAGATTACGTTGGGCAGGCTCTCCTCTCATGTGCTAACCAGCATCACACTTTTTTATTACTCTTGATTTTGATACTGTGCTTCTGTTTTATAGGTGGCATTTCCATATGTAGACATGGTCTTCTATCCTTCATTTGGAAAGATCAATATTTCATTGTCAAGATAGAGAAGAGATTTGGATTGCCTTTCCTTGTAGAACTAAAAGTAGTTTTCTAGAAAGTTATTTAGCCCCCCCATTCCCAACCTGTTGTTCCTTGGTCAATTCAGCTAATAACCATTGCTATTTGTGTATGCTTATTTTCAATAAGAATGTAATTTTGTGAGGTCTTGACAATATTTTCTTCCCTCTTCCCCCTTTAAACTGTTTGGTGCACATAATAGGTCTCAAATAATTGCCTAATGGATATACCCACCACGTGGATTAACTAAACCAACACTTTAAATGTGACTCAGAAGTACCCACTGCCATTTTTTAGTCTAGGAGTGAGAAGTAGGGGTGGTATGGCAAAAAGAAAAAAAATATGGCCTGCTTTCAGTATTTTCTAGCCTCCAATAGACTCAAGCTCAATTCTTACAGAAATGAGCTCAAAGTGCCATGGTCCTTAATACTCTCCTGACAGTTATTTTATGATTGAGCACATGTGGTTCAAATATCCAATAACCCAGTTGTATTTTTTATTCTAGAAGGACCATAATGATTTCTCTGTCACATGTGGCCAGAGGCTGTGACTTTTTTGTGGAAAGTTCTAGACTAGCAATGACTCCAGTGACCTCTTACTACTTATCAAATGGTCAGTTTGACCCAAAGGGGAATGTGGAAGAACCACTATAGGAGAAAATTGAATAGCAAAAATCTTGGTGGTAGGAGCTGCCCTACATAAAGGTACCACATCTTATTTTACATCCTCTAAGGCAGAGTTTAGTTGCAAAAAATGCTTGAAGGAATAGGATTATCCTCTAAAGAATTAAGTGTGCAATGTGATTTTTTTCTCTATTATGTTTTAAGAAGAGAAATATTTCCATTTTCTTATAACATTTGTTTCTCGAATTATATAGAACAATAGTCCTAATTTTGGGTCGTAGACCTTGGTAGAGTGTTGTCTGAAGACTGAAGAATGGCTCACAATGGACTGCTGTTCTCATAAGTATATGAATACTCTTGTGATTAAGAAAATAAAAAATTATTTTAAAATGTGTTGCTGGCAAATACCAATATACCCAGGCCTACCCTGGGGTTATCTGAAGATAGTTCCTATGCTTTCTGCCTTAGAGTTTTCTCTGTCTGCAGGAGTGAGCTCAGTTCATGGATGACAGGTCAGAAGGGCTGGAGAGTTAATGCCCATAGGAACTGCCCTCATACAAGGAGGAACAGTAGTTGGTACATAAATATTCCAGGTTCTTTTTTCATGGAGGGGATAATTCTGAGGTACATAGTTCATAGTCTCTCTGAGACTACCCATTGGTATTGAGCTTCAGTTGCCTATAGCAGCAACCTGCCTGTGAACTTAATCTATTAGATTCTTTCCCTTCCCTGTCTCACTTCCTCATTTCCCTATTGTGTTTCTTGGTGTCACCTCCAAAATAAATTACTTGCAGTCCAATCTTTGTTTCAAGGATATGCTTGAGGGAACCCTAAGACAAAACCTTATTCATTACCAGGAATTTTCCTTATTTTGGGCCTTCTTTTATAGGTATGACAAACATTATTCTATGGGGGGTGGGGGTGGGGAATGGATATGAATCTTATTTTGCTTTTAAAAAGAGTCCTTAAACACAATAAAATTAGGAGTATGGACTCAAAGAAAAGCGACTATGGGTCCTCATGAATGTTCTTACACCTAAAACTTTTTTGGACGTGAAGTTTAACAATACCTGGATATCTCTGTTACTAATGCTAAGTAACTTTGCTCCCTCTCTTCCTTATCCTCATTATTAGGCTATGCATTTTTAACAGCCCTCTAACACACAGTGCTCTAAATACACGAGTGCTAGCCAATTAAATTTTCTTTCAAAAAGAGAAAGATATACAACTACTTATACCATAAATGCCATGAAGGCAAGGTCACCATTGTTTCAACAACACCCAGATCAGGGAACGACACACAGTAGCAGCTCAATAAATATTAGATCTTAAAAGATGAATGATTTAACAAGTAAACAAACCAATTGTCTAATGAATGAAATCATATGCTCTGGACTTGGTCTGGGCAAGGCAGTATCTCTCTCAAAATGTAAGCTTCCAGGGATCCCTGGGTGGCGCAGCGGTTTGGCGCCTGCCTTTGGCCTAGGGCGCGATCCTGGAGACCCGGGATCGAATCCCACATCAGGCTCCCGGTGCATGGAGCCTGCTTCTCCCTCCGCCTGTGTCTCTGCCTCTCTCTCTCTCTCTCTGTGACTATCATAAATAAATAAAAATTAAAAAAAAAATGTAAGCTTCCACATGTCATAGTACCCAATAGAAATCTACAGTGATTTATATTTCTTCTTTTCCCTGAGTCCCCAGAGGGTTGCACTGCCCTGACAGGTCAAGGTGGTTACAACACTTGGGGATGTCTTTGTGGCAGACAGAAAAAGCACCCACCTGGGGCTACAGCTGGCTACAGAGTGAATCTGTACACACTGATTTTTTTCCACATACATTTCCTTGTTCAGTTTTGATCACAGACTTCAAGTAGGACATTAGCAGTACTGGAAACATCTTCAGTAACAGCAATTTGTATAATTGAGGGGCTGGAGAACTGTACTGGGTAAGCTGCTTTTTATTTTTTTATTTTTTTGATTGGGTAAGCTTTCTAAGTAAGAACACTCTTCAGTCTTCAAAGACAGATCCTAACATGAGTACAAGATTAAAGTTTATAAAATCTGGATGTATAGAGAGAAAATTAATTTAGGCTTGTTTGTTTTTCAAATTCTGGAATGAAGAGTCACCCTGCAGAGCTTGCAAAAGATAGTTTAGTTCAAATTAAAGGCAGCAATGTATACTCTATATAGTAGACAGTAAATGTGAAGGACATATTTCCCAGGAGGGTGTATGGCTTCAGGATATTCATGACTTTAATAAAGTATTAGATGAATTCATAGGTGGAAGATTACTAAGACAAGTAAGGGAGGTTTCAGGCATGATTGGGCTTTTAAAGTTAATAAAGAGAGACTTTAAAACACCATTTTGGTACCATTAATATCATTTGGAATACTGGTTTGCTAGTGTGTAGTATTTCATATGTTAAAAAAAAAATAGTATTTCATATGTTACATTGCTGTGTCCTGATGAAAGTAACCAATAATATGTACTTTTTTGCAAATGTGATAAAAGGCTATGAACAGTATGTAGAGAATGAGATAATTAAGGGCATGTGTGAAAAGTAGATATAAGTCTGTGGGCATGCTGGAAATGAGTCACATTATTGGATCATATACCAAACACTTAGTAATAACTGCCCCAACTCTCTTTAATTATCACCATCAAATTGCATCATAGAATTCTAACTTCTGGTGTGGGATTGTGCAGGAAAATGTCACATGACCATGTCTGTTGGGGGAGATGAAGGGAGGGAGAAAATGGTGGTGATGGTGATTAAGGGTCCTGAGCTATATTGTCTCTGAGGAGAGAATACATCTTTACATGGGAGAAAAGCTGCTTAGGGTCTGAAGTCATGGTTCTTATCTTATCAGTTGAATCCCTTAATTGTGTTTATAGTTTAGAAACAAAATAGACTTTCAAGACTCTGCCTGAGGAAACAAGTTTCAAATCATGTTTCCATATTCAGTGGTAACCTTTTTAGTTAATGGTGCTGAATAAAATTGTTGCTTTGTAAAACTGGGAAATGGTTTAACTGGCCATGATCTACACATTACATTTGTATTTCAGGTAATAACTTGTAAAGTTGCATTTTTAAGTAGTCATTACTCTCATCTGCTTTTGAAATCTTAGTTGCCAAAGGGAATTGTTTTGAGTAAAGTTAATTTTGAAAGTTAAATTTAAATCACTTTTCATATTGTCAATCAACAATTCCCAAAAAAAGCATAGCCATATGTTTCTTATACATAAAACAAAACTACACACTCTCCCATTTTCTTCAAGTCTCTAAGATAGTTTTTATGTGCAATGAAAGATTTATGCATTGTTGTTTTTGTCAGGAGTGGAAAAATATTTTCTCAAGGTTAAGTTATCCAACTATGATGGTATATAAATATTGAAAAAAAGTTACCAGGGAAAGTTCTAAAATATATTATAAAAAAATGGTATAAGTATCAGAAACTCATTTCTTACAAGATGTGTAAATGTGAGGGAGAACTAACTAGGTTTTATTCTCAAGTTATTTTTTTAATATTTATTTATTCATGAGAGACAGAGAGAGAGAGAGAGAGAGAGAGAGGCAGAGACACAGGCAGAGGGAGAAGCAGGCTCCCTGACGGGAGTGGTGTCTGATGCAGAAGTCGATCCCAGGACCGTGGGATCATGAACTGAGCCAAAGGCAGATGCTCAACCACAGAATCACTCAGGCATCCCAAGTTAATTTGCTTATTATAAATAAGATTTATTACCTTCAAACAGTACCATATAGTAAAATTAATAATAAATATAAACAAAGTTGTTTTTGCAATACTTTGTGATGATCCTATACTTGTATGAAATAATATTTTGTTCAACCTATATGTACTGTGGGGGGTATCTCTTGATTATGGTCAATTTCAATTGTGTATAAAAATAGAATATTACCATACACTCCTTTGTTCCTATCTTTTACCTTCAACAATTATTAATTTATGGCAATATTTCTCCCCTTCCTCTCTTATTATTTTGAAGAAACTATAAGACATTGTTATTTTTTATCCATAAATATTTAACTATATATGTTTAAAACTGAGAACTCTTTGTTAAATAATACCATGGTACCCCTAAATGTGCTTTTAAAACTTTGTATTTTTAACTGGAAAGGCAAACTGATCCCTTTCAAATATGAAAACTTGGCTGTCTTAAAAAGAGTATCAGAAAGAGTGTTTTGCTCTGGATGAGTGATTATTGCCAAGAGACTATTTCAGGTACATGGGCAGTTATATGAGAAACAGCTCTAAAGAACAATGTTCTTTAGACTGCTCTTAGGCAGTCAACTAAAGGTCACTGGCTATGTTTTCCCCTTCTGACTGGAGAAATAAAATTTCCGAGTTCATACCTGTAAATATGGAGGTGATGAAATGCTTGCTCAAGTTTCTTTTATATTTGCTGTGTTAAAAGAAAAAAACAAAAATTTGTAGGCCCCCTTTATATATTTTTAAAGATTTTATTTATTTTAAAGAGAGAGTGTGTGAATGGGAGGAGGGGCAGAAGGAAAGGGCTAGAAAGAATCCCAAGTTGACTGTGTGCTGAGCATAGAGCCTGACATGTGGCTCAAACCCAGGATCCTGAGATCATGACCTGATCTAAAATCAAGAGTTGGATGCTTAACCAACTGAGCCATCCAGGCACCCCTCCCTTTATAAATATTAAGAAGACATCTTACAATACTGGTCCAGTCATAAATATATTCCAGGAAGACTGGTTCTTAAGAGTTTCATACTTCTAGCCCAATTACACAAGAGCTATATAAAACTGATTCTTAACATTATGGGTTTGTGAAAAAAAATCAGTGCCTGTATCATATGATAAAATAAAGGAAAATTTCAACTTTTTATTATTTGTGGGCCCTGCTCATGGGCTCTTAGGAAAGCTATACTTAAACATTTACCAAGGTCAGAATGACTTGGCAAAACTTCAAAGCATGGGCTCCTTTTCTGCCCCAAGCACACATTGTACATCTACTTTTTTGACAAATGACCTAAAAAGAACATTCCAAACATAAAGATAAAAGTAAGACATCCCTGGTTCTCATGATAGTGAAGTCATACAGACCTGCTCATACTAAAAGTTTAAAGTCTATAATTTTCTGAAATGTCTTCTATCATGATAATTTGCAACTTTTTATGTAAAAAAAATGTATATAACCCTACACCAAGTATGCCTTCCCCAAAGCACGTTCTTTATGTATCTTGGGCAGCTATCCTAACTTGGGCTTGAATAAAACTCACTTTCTATCTTTTAGAGATTTAAAAGGTTTGTTCATTTTGTGTTGACACATAGAAGGGTCCATGATGTAAAAGAAGTCAGACTCAGTCTTAATAATTGAGACTCTTCTGCCAGATTGTCTAATATCCATTTGTTTTCTGGCACCACTACCTCTACATCTTCTTCCTCACTAGTACTGGTTGGGACGCACTCAACTCCATGAAGTCATCTTCTGTTAATTCCTCTCATGTGGTATCTATTAGGCCTTTAATTTTTCCAAGATCTGTACTTTGAAACCCTTTACTCAGGATGCTTGGGTGGCTCAGCGGTTGAGCGTATGCCTTTGGGTCAGGGCGTGATCCTGGAGTGCTGGGATCAAGTCCCACAATTGGGTCCCCTGCAGGGAGCCTCCTTCTCCCTCTGCCTACATCTCTGCCTCTCTCTGTGTGTCTCTCATGAATAAATAAATAAAATTTAAAAAAAGAAGAAACCTTTTACACACTACCTTTTTTTTTTTTTTTTTTTTTGTCATAGCCACAATCTCCTTCATAATTTCCTTGACTGGCTCTCTATAAATCTTCTGAAGTCATGCACAACATCTGGACACAGTTTTCTTCAGCAGGAATTTATTATTTTGGGCTTGATGGCTTTCGTGGCTTTTCCTATAAAAATGATGGCATCTTCAATGGTGTAATCCTTCCATACTTCCATGATGTCCTATCATGGTTCTTTTTCATAGCACTGACAATCCTTCCCACAGAGTATGTGTGTAATGAGCCTTAAGTGTCCTTGTGACCCCCTGATCTAGAGGTTGAATTAGAGACACTGTGTTTGGGGGCAGGTAGATCACTTTGACACCATTGATGTTGAACTCATGGGATTCTGGATGGTAATGGGGCATTGTCCAATATCAAAAGAACTTTAAATGTCAGTCTCTTACTGGCCAGGTACTTCCTGACTTCAAGGGCAAAGATCAATGGAACAAATCCAGAAAAAGGGTTCTCATTGTCCAGGCCTTCTTGTGGTACAACTAGAAGACTAGTAGCCAGTGCTTATCTTTCCCTTTTGGCTTTGGTCTTAGTAACTTTATACATAAGGACAGTCCTGATCGTAAACCTAACTGCATTTGCACAAAACAGTAGTTAGCCTATCCCTTCCTTCCTTAAATCTTGGTGCTCATTTCTCTTCCTTACTAATAAACATCCTTTGTGGCATTTTTTTTTTCTTAGAATAGAGCAGTTTCATCTGCTTTAAAAACCTGTTCAAACAGATATCCTTTCTCCTCAATGATTTTCTTAAAGGTGTCTGGGAACTCATCTGCTACCTCTTTGTCAGCAGAAGGTGCATTTTCTGTTATCTTGACATTTCTTTTAAGGCAGACTTCTTTCTAAAACTATCAAACCATCCTTTGCTGGAATTAAATTCTCCAGCTTTAAATCCTTCACCTTCCTTTTGCATGAAGTTGTCATATAATGACTTTGCTTTTTCGCAAATAATATTAGAATCTATAGGCATGCCTTTTGTAGAGCAGCCCTGTATCTACATAAAAGCTACATTTTCACCACTAGATAAAAAGGTATTTTGCAAAAAGTACAAGGTTTTTGGCATTGCTGCAGTCGTGGCTTCACGAATTTCCTTTTCTAGTTTTACAATGATCCTTATGCTGGATTCATTTATCTTGAAATGGTGGGCACCTGCAGCTGCAGACCTCAATCAACAGTAGGTATCAACCAATTCAACTTTTTCTTGTAATGTCATGGCTTTTCTCTACTTCTTGGGAACACTTCCAGCATCACTGGTAGCACTTTGTATGGGTCCCACAGTGTTATTCAGGGTTTGAGATATTATACAAAACGTGATGAAAAATATATGAGAACCACAAGAGATCACTTTTTGCTGTGCTACACAATTTACTGGAGAGATAAACTGCTCACATGGACCTGGTTAGCACTGCATGGTGCTTTAAGTGGATATTCACTACACTTGAGCTCATGGCAATAGCAACAGGAGGGAGGTGGCTATGAAACTATTACAGAAGTATACTTTACAGTTAATTTTATGAAATTATGATTTAAGACTGCATCTTTATGTTTGTTTCTATTTCTCTCAACAGAAAATGGTGCCGTGTATGGTCTCTAGGTGTCCATAAGTTTCAATAAATTTTAACTTTTTATAATAGCTTTGTATATATGTTATGATAGTAAATGATAAAATAAGCTGTTTCTATATATGTTATACATTCATGATATACTTAGCTTCTTATCAATTTTTTTGATATGTCCCAGCTATGTGGTTTGTCTGAGATTTTTCAAATTGTAAAAAATCTTCAAAAATTTTCCCAATATATTTATTTTTAAAAATCCATGTATACATGGATCCATGCAGTTCAAACCCATGTTGTTCAAGAGTCAACTATACTGTGAAGAACCCAGTTTTTTATTTTTCTTGAAATAGTCATAACTTATTTAATTATGATTGGTAGTGCTATTTTATAATTATCCTTAGGCATACTCCTTCTATATGAAGTATGTGAATATATTAAGTTTCAATCATATGGAATTCCTCCTTTATTCAACAAAATATTTAAATATTGGCACATCCATGTAGCTCAATGTACACATCAGTGACCATCTTAGAGAAAGCCTGGCATATCTTCTCAACCTATACCATTGGGAAGTCTGTTTATTTCATATAAAATACCACTTTCCATCTGTTAGTAGCATATCTCTATTTCTTAATTCGTAAACTATCTCCTCAGAGCAGGATTTACAAATCCAAAGACTCTATATTGAAAGCAAAAATCACAACTTAGCACCTAAGAAGTACAGCCTTAGGTGAGACTTCAAAGGCTATCTCATTGTGGTAAACATTGCCAATTGTCCCCAATATTTTTTGCTATCTCTTCTCTCTACTTCATAGAAGTTCCAGTATTTAGCTGGGCACATGCCTACCAGTACAAACACTTCTATGCCATGTATCCCTTGCAGCTAGTTGGGCCAGGTAACTAAGTTCTGACCAATGGGATATAAGCTGAAGTAATAAGTTTCCTCCACTTTCCATTCCCTTTATCTGCTGGGCGGAATGCAGAGTGGTGGTAGTGGGCCATATTGGACCATGTAGGTGATGACAACATCCTACAAAGGGTCTAGCAAGATGAGAGGAGTCTGGGGCCCTGTTACCTGAAGTTCCCACACTACCCTGGGAGGCTTATGCTCAGACATCTACATGAGAGAAAGAGATTAACTTATGTCCTAATATATTACTCCAGTGCTTTCAGTTTATAAGTGACAAAACAAAGACTCAGAGAGATGAACTTGCCCAGAGTCACTCAGTCAGTATGGCAGTGATTAGAGTCTAATTCAGGCCTTTGAGTTCAATGCTTGTTTCTCAACCTCTATTGTCTCTGTGAAAATGAGACGACTTAAACACAAGAATTACATGTAAAAAAGTCACTTTGAAATTTAAACTACTGCTTTTATTTATTGTTGATAATGTTCTTTCACTAAGAATGGAGTTTTGATCTAAGTTAGAAGATGATTTCACTCAAACACAATGAAATATTAGACATTAAATTCTTGAGTTTCACTGCCACATGTAAATTTCATTTTATAATTGCCCTTCTCAAGTTTATAGCATTGCATTTAAACTTCTTTGATCATAAAAATAGAACTAATGGATGGTAGAATAAGCTCGTAGGATTTTTAAACATTACAAATGGTTCAGCTTACTCTAAATAGCCTGAGGCCATTGATCAAGATAAAGTTATTTCTGTCAGTTTTGGGTATGAATTGGATAGGTCATCTAACGTTTTTTCTAAAGTTGACATTGTCTCTGGAGTTAGTGAATTTTGGTAGTCAAGTGTGCTGTGGTTCTTTTTAGATAAATTAATATATATGTATTAGTTTCTTTTTTAAAAGATTTATTTATTTATTTATTTATTTATTTATTTATGAGAGACAGCAGAGAGAGAGGCAAGACATAGGCAGAGGGAGAAGCAGGCTCCCTGCAAGAAGCCCAGTGTGGGACTCGATCCCAGATCCCAGGATCACGCCCTGAGACAAAGGCAGACGCTCAACCACTGAGCCACCCAGGCATCCCTATGTATTAGTCTCCAAATAATAAATCTTAGTCAGGGGTGCCTGAGTGACTCAGTGGTTGAGCATCCAACTCTTGGTTTCTGGCTTAGCATGATCTCATGTGTCATGGGATTGGGCCCCATGTCAGGCTCCAGGCCCAGTGGGGAGTCTGCTTGAAGAAGATTCTTTCTCTCTGCCTGTTTTGAGCTCTCTCTCTCTCTCTCAAATAAATGGATAAAATCTTTAAAAAAAATCTTAGTCATCATTAAGGACTGCTGAGTATCTAAAATAGAGTTCAATTTTTGAAATGAGTTTGAAAGTGGTGGAGGTACTTGAAAGTGTATGTTAGCGGGATTAACATCTGCATATATGTGAGTGTGAACATTGGTGGGGAGGTTCATAAGGGTGTGTTGTTCTTTATATAAAGTACCTTTATGTTAATGATTCAGAAGGCAAAGGCAGGCAATTTATCTCTTAATAAAACGTTTAAAACCCTGAAAGATTTATACTTTAGCTCTGAATTTCACATGCCAGCTTAGGAATTAAAGTAGACAAGTGTTGCAGGCATTCCAAATTGTACCATATTAGGGAAATTGGTTCGCTAACTGGCAGTCCTGCAAAAATCTCACCCATTTACTAAATTGAACTAAAGTTTATTTGGTTTGAACAAAAAACTACTATAACACAGGCTTTCTTTGAAATCAATAACAATAAAATTTGTAAATAACTTCCTTACAAAATAAGATTCTAAGGAGATAGGGACAATTTAGAAAAGTCTCACAGCAGAATCTAAAACAGTGCCAGTGCATGTGATGTGAGACACTGCAATTCTGAAAAGTAAAGAAAGTCTCTGTGTAGAGAGTGTAGGGTGTGGTGTACCCAGCAGGAGAATGGAAACAAGAAGGTGATGATAATGGTGTCTGTCTGGCGTAAGAGAAGCATTCTGGAAAATAACCCAACTTTTCATTGTTTCCAGCTCTGAGGCTGTGACATCAATAAAGGGAAAAAATTTTTTGACAAGCATTATAGTATACCAGACCTCAAAGGAACACCTGTAGTTTTCTGCCCATAAAACTGCAAGATGTTGAGCATAATGTGATTTTTCTGGTTCCAGAAGATCCACAGGCTGCCTCATGCATCCAAACAAGTGAATCAAACCTTGGGGCAAAAGGTGGGAACCTGAGATGGCAGGATAAAGAGGAAGAAGCTCCAGAGGTATCCCACTTCCACATAATGAATTCATTGTTAAATTGTGAAAATATCACTCTCCGTGAAAAGGTATTTTTGGCAGACAGTTACTTAAAGCTATGCTCTATACTGTGTACAGTACTTTAAGATACTCCTAGTCCTCTTTATGTTTCTGATAAATGTTGATTTTGTTAGTTTAAACTTAAAATGTTAGTTTAAACAGCAAAACTCTAACGTTGGAATTCACTCAAAATTCTGAGAATCAATGATATATGCATGCACACTGGAGTTTAAAACTAATTATAATTATAAAAATTTAGGAGTCCTTTGCAAATTATCTACCATTTATCTGATACAATTTTTAATTTCAGTAAGATAAGATAATAGGGCTGCATACCAGAATTAGGTGGCTTGAAGTTCTCCATAAAGAACATATTTGATTCCAATTGTTAATTACTTTTACAAAATTTTGTAGGCTTTTACAAATAACATCTAATAAATATAAACAATATCTTCATGAAATAGTATTATTAAATGGACTAAAAACAAAAGATTAAAATAAAAAGACATTTAGTGACTGAGAAATAGATGGAGAATCATAGAGCCACAAGGGATACTAGTGATCATCTATTCTAGTTCTCTCAACTTACAAATGAGAAAGTCGAGTCCTAGAGCATGACTAGCTAGTTGATGATAGAGTCTGAGTTACAGCCTGTGACTCTGACTTCACCCCCAGTGTGTGAATTCCTGGTAATAGTAGCCAGTCTACAAGGTGGCCCCCATCGTTCCCTACCTCCTGGTATTCTTCCTTTTATGCAGTCACATCCCACACAGAATCTGGGCTGGCTCTGTGTGACCAATGGAGTGTGACGGAAGTGGCATTCTGGGATGTAAAACATGTAGCTAGATCTTAGAAACCTTGCAGCTTCCACCTGGGCCCTTGGAATGCTCACTTTGGGGGAATCTTTTTCCTGGGACCCCATTGCCATTCTGTGAGAAGCTCAAGCCATATGTAGATGCTCTAGTCAGTGGACTTACTTTTGTTCCCTATCAACAGCCAAACATTAACTGCCAGCTTTGTGAATGCATCATCTTGGACATCACTCCCAGTAGACCCTTCTGAAAACTCTAGCCTTAGCTAGCATCTGATTCCAATCAAACGAGGGGCTTTACATGAGACACATCCGGCTAAGCAGAATCAACACATAGAACCATGAGGAACTATAATAAACTGTTGTCTTCAGCTAGTAAGTTTTAGGATAATTTGTTATGCAGCAATGGATAATTGGAACAGAGATAGAACTAAGAAGGTGTGTGCAGAATTCCACTCCTTCACTAATGCTTGCAATTAGTAAGTTCCATATGCATTACTTGATCAAGGAAATCATCTTCTCTCTTTTTAAGCAAAGTCTACCTGACCCAGACATTCAAATGCAATCTTTATTCCTTTTTATCCCCTTCTAACTTTTCTAACTCTAAACTTCCCTAAAAACAGTGATAATGGCAACAGCCTCAAATGGCACTTATGTACCAGTCACTAATGCTAAGTACATTTACACTCATTTAATCTTCACAAAACCATTATGAGGTCCGGTCTGTTATTTAGGTCTGAAGAAACAAGGTACAAAATAGTTTTTTAAAAATGTGCTCTATATCAGTAAGCTATTAAGTATGGGGTCAGACTCCAAACCCCAGCAGTCCAGCTTGAGAGTACATCTTTAACCAATAATATATGGACCTATCTTACTAGTGGTCACACTTTTAAGTAGAACTTATATCATTCTCTGCCAGCTTAGATAGTAAGCTCCCAGAGAGAAGGGCCCATACTTATATTATTCAACATAGAGTCCTCAACAACTACTCTATTCCTAGTACATAGTAGGCTTTCTCCAAATATGTTAAACACCAGATGAATTGCCAATAGCACTTGAGCATTTTGGTAGGGAAAATTTGGTAAGACTAAAATTTGAAATACAGAATATTCTATGCTAACCTCTTTTTTTAAAGTATTTTTTAAAGATTTTATTTATTTATTCATGAGAGAACAGAGAGAGAAAGAGAGAGGCAGAGACACAGGCAGAGGGAGAAGCAGGCTCTATGCAGGGAGCCCGACTGGGACTCAATCCCGGGTCTCCAGGATCACACCCTGGGCTGAAGACGGTGCTAAACCGCTAAACCGCTGAGCCACCCGGGCTGCCCTGCTAACTTCTTTTGATCCTTGCCATGGGTCTTGATACTATAGCTGCTCTGTTGTAGAAAGTTCTGTACATATTTAACAGGTATTCTTTATGCACTTGAATTTTCCTCTGAAGATGCATAACAGAAAACATAAGAATGAACACATTCAACTGAATCTAAGGTGGAAAACGTAAAATCTTAACATCTTAAAAAGAACTGTTATTTCCTACATTTAACAGCTTCATTGTAAGAGGGTCACACTAACCACCAGCAGATGTCATCATAGTATAGGACTTAAAACAAGGCCTACCTAGGAGGTGAACTTCAAAGGCTGCTGCTGGGAGTGTACTTTTATATAGTTTGGAAAGCAGCTTGGCAGTATCTACTAAAGCTGAACACGTGCATGCCCAATGACCCAGCAATTCCATTTTTAGGTATATGTATAAGAGAAATGCTCACATATTTCTTTTCTTTAAATTTTAACTTAATTTTTTTCATTTGAATGTAGTTGACACAATGTTACATTAGTGTCAGGTGTACAATATGGTGATTCAACAAGTTCATATATTATGTTATGCTCACCACAGTGTAGCTACCATCTGTCACCATACAACACTATTACAGTATCATTGACTATATTACTTATGCTGTGCCTTTTATTCCCATGACTTATTTGTTCCATAACTGGAAGCCTGTATCTCCCATTCCCCTTCACCCATTTTCCTATCCCCTACCTACCTCCCCTCTGGCAACCATGATTTTGTTTTTGTTTTCTGTTTTGGAGTTTTTTGGTTTTTTTTTACTATTTCACCTTTATTTTTTCTTTCTTTTCATCATGATAAGTGTACTCTTTAATTCCCATACCCTATTTTCCCCCATCCTCCCACCCATCTCCCTCTGATAACCATCAGTTTGTTCTTTATTTTGCCCGACGTGGGACTCGATCCTGGGACCCCAGGATCACACCCTGGGCCGAAGGCAGGCACCAAACCACGGAGCCACCCAAGGATCCTCCAATCATGGCCTTTTCTTTTTTTAAGACTTTATTTATTTATTCATGAGAGACACGGGGAGAGAGAGAGAGAGAGAGAGAGAGAGAGAGAGGCCGAGATACAGGCAGAGGGAGAAGCAGGCTCCATGCAGGGAGCCCAATGTGGGACTTGATCCTGGGTCTCCAGGATCACGCCCTGGGCTGCAGGCGATGCTAAACCGCTGAGCCACCTGGGCTGCCCCAATCATGGCCTTTTTAACTTCAATTGGCATAGATGTTTAATAAATCAACCTGAGTGAAATTAATTTGATAGATTTATGTTTGCCCTGAGAGGTAGTCATTCGATTAACATTTGTTGGACACCTACTATGTTCTGGGCCTTAACCTGGGACCCAAGTGATCAAAGCTGAGCAAGGTAAAATCACTGTCCCTGAAGCATTCACCATATAAAGAGGACAACCACTATGAGAATAACCAAGGACAATGTGGTATCAGCTATTAGAGCTGTACAACTATATGAGGGTATCAGGACATTCTAAGAATTGGCAAGTAAGGATGCTGGGCTGCAAACCAAGAGGCAACAAGTACCTCATATTGAAAAGAGCAAAAAAACACCCAGAGAGAGCTTCTGTTACCTCGGGGTTCTTTAACAGATTGCATCCTACACTGGAAACATAATGGGCAAAGGTTTGATAATAAAAGACAACAATGTCTGATAAATTCTAGAATATCTATATTATACGGGAGAGCCAGTGAGTGAGGTAATATTAGGGTTCTTGGCTACAAACAATAGGACCTTTTCCAGATTGTTTTAGGAAAAGAGATTTATTAAAGGACATGAGGTAGCTTATGGATTCCTTGAGATAGCAAGAGAATCAGGCTTGGAGGCTACACAGCTAGCAATTCATCTGCTGATAGGCAACACTTTCACTGAGATATCTGCCAACTTAAGGTTCCACTGTCAAGCAAGGCCATTCCATACTCCTCCTCCTTCCTTATGAAGCGCTCTTCCTAATCAGCCTTGCTTGACTGCATCTGATTGTTAGGACCTAATCATGGGACACGGTAGCCACAAGAGAAGCTGGAAAGGTGAGTTCTGGTCGTCCTGAAGAGTTGCAAAATCACCAATACACAGAAATAGTGTTCAAAAAATATCAAGTGTCCACAAAGACAGATAGCCACTCCAGAGGTTTCTTTCTGGTTTGCTTTTAGGTTTCAATGGTGAGATGTGACTGGCATTACTAAAGAATGAGAATATCAGCTGAAAATAACTTCAATACATATATACTTGGGATCCCTGGGTGGCGCAGCAGTTTGGCGCCTGCCTTTGGCCCAGGGCGCGATCCTGGTAACCCAGGATCGAATCCCACGTTGGGCTCCCGGTGCATGGAGCCTGCTTCTCCCTCTGCCAATGTCTCTGCCTCTCTCTCTCTCTCTGTGACTATCATAAATAAATAAAAAGTTAAAAAAAAAAACCCACACATTTAAAAAAAATACATATATACTTATTTGGTTTATCTCACTTGCTTTTACTTACTGAGCAACTGCCACTCGCAATCATTATAAATCAATTAGAAATTATTCTGAGATAAAATTCAGATTTTCTCCAAAAGTGGAAAGAGAGAGGAATGTAAAACTGGCAGCAAAATGTAAATATATTAATGCCAATTTACTACCTTGGATAAAACGAAGCAAAACAAAGAAAAGTGAAAAATTTTTGTGTTTCCACTTTTTATTGAAGTAAAGCATACATGCAGAAAAAGGCACATACTCATATAGCTCACTGAATTTTATGAACTGAAATATCCATGAGACCAGTACCCATATCAGGGTTAAAAACATTACTCTCAGGCAGGCTTCATGAATGCTGACCTGTGCAATTGCAATGGGGCCCATATCTACAAGGTCTCTGCACTTGATTTAATGCTCTACTGTAGCTGTCTTGAAATTCTTAGTAATTTTTAACAAGGGTTCCTACATTTTTCTTTTGCACTGGGCCCTGCAAACTATATAGCTGGTCCTGCTCACCAGTATCCCAGAGTCCTTGCACCCTCATGCCTCTTACTAATCACTATTCCTCCCTACAATTGTTTTCATATCCTGTTTTTCTACTTTATGTAAATAAAACAATATAATATGTGCTCTTTTGTGATGGCTTCATTTATTAAACATTATGTTTTTCAAATGTTTTCACATTCTTATGTCTAGTTGTAGGTTATTCTCTTTGCCATTATCATGTTGCATTGTGTAAATGTACAATTTATTTATCCATTCTATTGATGGGCATTTGGGCAGTTTCCAGTCTGGGGATATTTCCTATAATACTGCTGTCCTTATATATGTATTTACTTATTTGTTTACAATTTTATTTTATTTTATTTTATTTTATTTTATTTTATTTTATTTTATTTTATTTTTTATGGATTTCATTCATTTATTCATGACAGACACACACACACACACACAGAGAGAGAGAGAGAGAGAGAGAGAGAGGCAGAGACACAGGCAGAGGGAGAAGCAGGCTCTATGAAGGGAGCCTGATGTGGGACTCCATCCTGCGTCTCCAGGATCGGGCCCTGGGCTGAAGGTGGCGCTAAACTACCCCGGCTGCCCTGTTTACAATTTTAAACTAAGAAAATTTTAATGTTAGATGTAGCACTTACAGATATCTTTATGTATGGTCTTATGCTGCCAGTTTTGGTGAAAGCATCCACATTTAAATTAGAGAAATATTTGCTTAAAATACTAAGATATCTGGTATACTTTGGACACAGTTTAAGATACAATGCTCATTCTAAGAGAATATTGGTGCATTACAACCATGGCAGACACAAAAATTGCCAGTGTTCCCCTCCTAATTAATTTTGGCTATATACATATCTTTTAATGAAAATATGTGTGATATAGTGCAGACATAAAAAAGGATGAAATTGTGCCATTTGTAACTGCATTGATGACCTAGAGGGTATAATGCTAAGTGAAATAAGTCAGACTGAGAATGACAAATACCATATGACTTGACTCATATGTGAAACTTTAAAAAAATGAATAAACGACAAAAAGAAGAATCAGACATAAATATAGAGAACAAAACGATGGTTGCTCAACAAATGGTCCTAGGAAAACTGGACTACTTTCTTTCACCATATACAAAAATACATTCAAAATGGATTAAAGATCTAAATGTGAAACCTGAAACCATAAAAACCCTTGAAGACAACATAGGCAGGAATCTCTCTGACATCAGCTATAACACTTTTCTAGATATGTCTCTTAAGGCAATGGAAATAAAAACAAAAATAAACTATTGGGACTATATCAAAATTAAACATTTCTGCCCAGCAAAGGAAACAACAAAACTAAAAGGCAACGTACTGAATGGGAGAAGATATTTGCAAATGGCATATCCAAAAAAGGGTTGGTATCCAAAATATATAAAGAACTGATACAACTCAACACCCAAAAAACAAATAAGCCAATTAAAATGGGCAGAAGACACAGATATTTTTCCAAAGAAAACATACAGATGGCCAATGGACATATGTAAAGATGCTCAGCATCACTTATCATCAGTGAAATGCAAATCAAAGCTACCATGAGCTATCACCTTGTATCTGTCAGAATGGCTAAAATAAAAAACACAAGAAACAAGTATTGGTGAGGATTTGGAGAAAAAGGAACCCTCATGCACTGTTAGTGGGAATGCAAACTTGATGCAGTAACTCTGGAAAACAGTATGGAGGTTCCTCAAAAAGTTAAAAATGGAACTACCCTCCAATCTAGCAATTGCACTACTAGGTATTTACCCAAAGAATACAAAAATACTAATTCAAATGGATACATATACCCCTAAGTTTATAGCAGCATTCCCTTCCATAGCTAAATTATGGAAAGAGCCCAAGTGCCCACCAACTGAAGAATGGATAAAGAAGATGTGGTCAATCTTCCAATATAATGGAATATCACTCAGCCATAAAAAAGAATGAAGTTTTGTCATTTGCAATGACATGGATGGAGCTAAAGAATATTATGCTAAGTGAAATAAGTCAATCAGAGAAAGACAGATACTATGATTTTACCCATACGTGGAATTTATGAAACAAAACAAATGAGCAAAGGGAAAATAGAAAGAGAGTAACAAACCAAGAAACAAATGCTTAACTATAAAGAACAAATTGGGGGCAGCCCGGGTGGTTTAGTGGTATAGTGCCACCTTCGGCCCAGGGCCTGATCCTAGAGACCCCGGATTGAGTCCCACGTCAGGCTCCCTGCATGGAGCCTGCTTCTCCCTCTGCCTGTGTCTCTGCCAATCTCTCTCTCTCTCTCTCTCTCTCTCTCTCTCTCTCTCTGTCTCTCATGAATAAATAAATAAAATCTTAAAAAGAAAAAGAGGCCATGATTGCTGTTCATGCCATAGCAGCTATTTACCAACCTGGAGCAATTTATGCCTTGACTCTACCCTGAGGATTCTTCTTTCATACTATTTGTTGTGGGCATCAGTTTATTGGAGCAGCTTCCCTTCTTCCCCCCTGTGAGACTTCAGTTATATGAGCCACATAAACATTATACAGCCAATATTAATTCCATTTACAAGGGAGCAAGAGAAGTCATGTTCTCCCCTCCAGTATCTCATCATACTCTTATTTTTCTAGTCATTCTAATTTCATAATTGTGGTGTATAAAACTGGCACCAATTTGATAGCCTCTGTACATTCACTCCCAGTTTATGAGCTGGTAAACCCACTGACTATATTGGTGAACTATGAAAAGGTGCCCCACTGCAGTTTTCTAACTTCAGATGGGTTATAAACTTAGTTTTGCAGATTCACTATTACTCCCCTACCATGTTCATGTCAACTTGTGCCAAAATAGGTGGAGCCATAAGGAAGACATGATCATATGTGTGTCCTATTAATGAACACTTTGGAACTGACATCATTTAGTAGTAGATCAAAGCAAGATAGAGTTTTGCAGAGTGGTAATTAATGTGTGTGATCAGTGTTGCTGGGGATCCCCATGTAGAACCTGGAGGAAGAGAAGTCCAGAGTATGCACAAAAAAACAATAGCTATGATAATAACACATTTGGGAAACCTTACATGGATGCTGAGTCTTTCTCTGACTATAGAAAATTTAAATCCATATGTATTTATAATATTCTATACTATCTCTTATTTAAATTCCTTTTCAACCTTTGATTTGCTATTTAAAGTCTTGTCTCCATAAATGGAGTATAAATTCTTAGAAAGTAGAATATATGAATAACAAGAACAAATATTTATTTGAGTGTCTCTTCTTTTTTTTTTTTTTTTTTTTTAATTTTATTTATTTATTTATTTATGATAGGCACACAGTGAGAGAGAGAGAGAGAGGCAAAGACACAGGCAGAGGGAGAAGCAGGCTCCATGCACCGGGAGCCTGATGTGGGATTCGATCCCAGGTCTCCAGGATCGCGCCCTGGGCCAAAGGCAGGCGCTAAACCGCTGCGCCACCCAGGGATCCCCTGAGTGTCTCTTCTATACCAGGCAATAATCTGGGTGTTTCATTATGTCATTTCTATAACAAACCAAAAATGTGATACTACTTGTACTTTATATTTTTTATTGAAGTATAATTAACATATATAACATATTAGTGTAAGGTATACAACATAAAGATTCTATGTTTGTATATATTGTGAAATGATCACCACAAAAAATCTAGTTAACATCCATTACCATACATAATTACAATTTTTTTCTTGTGATAGGAACTTTTAAGATCTAATCTATTAGCAACTTTCAAATATGCAATACAGTATTATTAACTATAGTCTCCATGCTGTACATTGCATCCTCAGGACTTATTTATTTTATAACTGGAAGTTTATGACTTTTGGCACCTTTCACCCATTTTACCCATCCCTTAACTTCTACCTCTGGCAACCACCAATCTGTTCTTTGTACCTATCAGCTTTTTTTTTTTTTTTAAGATTCCACATATAAGTGATATCATATGGTATTTGTCTTCTTTCTCTAACTTATTTCACTTAGCATAATGTCCTCAAGGTCCATCCATGTTGTCACAAATGGCAGGATTTTTTTCTTTCTTTTGGCTGAATAATAATCCTGTGTGTGTGTGTGTGTGTGTGTGTGTGTGTGTGTGTGTACCATATTTTCTTTATCCATTGATGGACACTTAGGTTGTTTCTGAATCTTGGCTATTGTAAATGGTGCTACAGTGAACATGGGGTGCGGATATTTTTTTTCTTTCAAGTCACAATTTTCATTTTCTTTGGAGAAATACCCAGAAGTGGAATTGATGGACCATTTGTAATTCTGTTTTTAATTTTTGAGGAACCGAATGGGTCAACCAGGAAATTAGAGAAGAATTAAAAAGATTCATGGGAACTAATGAAAATGAAAGTACAGCTGTTCAAAATCTTTGGGTTACAGCAAAGGCATCCTAAGAGGGAAATACATCACAATTTTTTGAGGAATCTCCATACTGTTTTTCTTAGTGGCTGCACCCATTTACATTCCTAACAACAGGATTAGTGGCACAAGGATTTTCCTTTTCTCTATATCTTTACCAGTGCTTGTTATTTTTCTTTATGATAGCAGCCATTCTAACAAACATGAGGTAATATCTCATTATGGTTTTGATTTGTATTTCCCTGATGATTAGTGATTTTGAGCATATTTTTATGTACCTGTTGACCACCTGTATGGTGTTTTGGGGAAAATATCTATTCAGATACTCTGCACATTTTAAAATCAGATTGTTTGGGTGTTTTTGCTTTTTAGTTGTATAAGTTCTTTATATATTTTGGATATTAACCCCGTATATGTGATTTGTAAATATTTTCTCCTATTTGGTAGGTTGCCTTTTCATTTGTTTGTTTCCATTGCTGTGCTTTCTAGTTTGATGTAGTCCCACTTGTTTATTTTTACATTTTTTGTCTTTGCTTTTGGTGTCAAATCCAAAAAAACCATTACCAAGATGATGTCAAGGAGCTTATCACCTATGTTTTTTTCTATGAGTATTATGGTTTTAGGTCTTACATTCAAGTCTTTCATCCATTTTGAGTTGATTTTTGTGTATGATATAAGATAATGTTGTAGCTTCATTATTTTGCATTTAGCTATCCAGTTTTCCCAGAACCATTTATTTTTTCCCCCAGAACCATTTATTGAAGAAACTGTCTTTTCCCCATTGTATATTCTTGACTTTCTTGTAAATTAATTGACCATCTCTGCGTGGGCGTATATCTGTGCTCCCGGCATGAAGCCTGCTTCTCCCTGCCCAATGTGGGACTCGATCCCGGAACTCCAGGATCACGCCCTGGGCCAAAGGCAGGCACTAAACCGCTGAGCCACCCAGGGATTCACTCTATTTCTCTTTCTGACAGTTTTTTGTTAGTGTGTAGAAATGCAATAGATTTTTGTATACTGATTGGGTATGCTGCAACTTTACTGAATCCCTTTATTAGTTCCAACAGTTATTTACTGGATCTTTCAGGTTTTCTCTATATAATATCATGTAGTCTGCACATAGTGATAGTTTACTTCTTCTTTTTTAATTTGGATACCTTTAATTTTGTTTTTCTTACCTAAGTGCTCTGACTAGGCCTTCTAATACTATGTTGAATAAAAGTGGTGAGAGTGGGCATCCTTGTCCTGTTACTGATCTTACAGGAAGAACTTCCAGCTCTTCACCATTAAGCATGATGTTATCTGTGGGCTTGTCATATATGGTCTTTATTATGTAGAGGTATGTTCCTTTTCTGCCCACCATGTAGATAATTTTTTATTATAAATTAATGTTGAATTTTGTCAAATGCTTTTTCTGAATCTCTTGAATTGATTATATGATTTTAATCATTCATTTTATAACATGGTGTATCATATTTACTGACTTGTGGATGTTAAATCATCCTTGCATCCCTGGAATAATTCCCACTTGATTATGGCATATTATCTTTTTAAAGTATTTTTTAACTTAGTTTGATAATATTTTGTTGAGGATTTTTTCATCTATGTTCGTCAGGGATATTGGCCTGTAATTTTCTTTTTTGTTTTGTCTTTGTCTGATTTTGGTATAAGGGTAATGCTGGCCTTGTAAAATGGGTATGGAACCATTCCTTCCTCTTCAATTTTTTGGAGTAATTTGATAAGTACCAACTCTTCTTTATTTTATTTTATTTTTTTAAAGATTTTACTTCTTTCATGAGAGACACACACAGAGAGAGAGGCAGAGACACAGGCAGAGGGAGAAGCAGGCTCCATGCAGGGAGCCCAACATGGGCTCTATCCTGGGTCTTCAGGATCATTCCCCAGGCTGAAGGTGGCACTAAACCACTGAGCCACCTGGGCTGCCCCAACTCTTCTTTAAATGTTTGATAGAATTCACCTGTAAAGCCATCTGGTCTTGAGCCTTTTTTAAAGCAAGTTTTTAGATTGCTGATTCACTTTTCATTATTCATAATTAATCTATTCAGACTCTCTATTACTTCGTTATTCAGTTTTAAAAGCTAGTGTGTTTCTAGGAATTTGTTCATTTCTTCTAGATTTTCCCATTTGTTCATATTTAATTGTTCATAGTAATCTCTTATGATTTTTTGTATTTCTATAGAGTCAGTTCTCTCTTACTTCTGATTTTATATAGGTACGCCCTCTTTTTTCTTGATGAGTCTGAATAGAGGTTTTTCAATTTTGCTTATCTTTTCAAAGAACTAGCTTTTAGTTTCATTGATCTTTTCTATTATTAATCTCCATCTCTTTATTTTCACTGTAATCTTCATTATTTCTTTCTTTAACTTTGGGTTTTGTTTATTTCTTTATTCTTCTTTTTCTAGTTCCTTTAGGTATAGAGCTATATTATTTATTTGGAATTATTCTTTCTTGATGTATACCTGTATCACTACAAACTTCCCTCTTAGAACTGCTTTTGCTGTATCCCATAGATTTTGGAAAGTTGTGTTTCCATTTTCATTGCCTCAAAATATTTTTTTATTTCTTCATTGACTGATTTATTATTTAGTAATGTATTATTTAGTCCTCATGTTTTTGTGTTTTTCCAATTATCTTCTTGTACCTGATTTTTAATTTTGTATTGTTTTGGTCAGAAAAGATGTTAAAATATTTTCAATCTTTTTAAATTTATTGAGATTTGTTTTGTGTCCTAACATGCAATCTACTCTGGGTAATGTTACATGTGTACTTAAAAAGAATGTGTATTCTGTAGTTTTGGGATGAAATGTTCTGTTTATATCTACTAAGTCCATCTGGTCTAATGTGTCATTTTATAAAACAATTTTATTTATTTATTCATGAAAGACAGAGGGGCAGAGACATAGGCAGAGGGAGAAGCAGGATTCCCATGTGGAGCCTGCTGTAGGACTCAATCCTAAGACCCCAGGGCCATGCCCTGGGCTGAAAGCAGATGCTCAACCACTGAGCCACCCAGGCATCCCTAATGTGTCATTTTTTTAAAAAAGATTTTATTTGTTTATTTGAGAGAGAGATAGAGATAGCATGAGAGAACATGAGCAGGGAGGAGAGGGAGAAGCAAGCTCCTCACTGAGCAGGGAGCCCTGATACGGGGCTCAGTGTCAGGACCCCAGGATCATGACCTGAGCCAAAGGCAGACACTTAACTGGCTGAGCCACCCAGGCACCCCTAATGTGTCATTTAAGGTCAATATTTCCTTATTGATTTTCTGTGTGGATGATGTATCCATTGATGTAAACAGTTGACAAAGTTGATTTTGTCTATTGTGAGTATTGCCAAGCCAGCTGTCTTTGCATTTGCACTGAGTATGCTTTTCCACCTCTTTGCTTGCAATCTGTCTATCTTCAGATCTGAAGTGACTCTCTGTAGACAGCATGCAGATGCGTCTTGTTTTCTTTATCCATTCAGTCACCCATGCCTTTTGATTGGAGCATTTAGTCCATTTACACTTAAAGTAATTATTATTTATTGCCATTTTTGTTCATTGTTTTCTGGTTATTTTTGTATTCTTTTCTGTTCCTTTCTTCTCTTGATCTCTTCCTTGTGGTTTGATTGTTTTCTTTAGTGTTATATTTAGGTTTCTTTTTTTTTTTTTTTGTATCTATTGTAGGTTTTTGGTTTGTGGTTACTCTGAAAGAAATATATTTATAAATATATATTTATATATTTACCTATAAATATACATTTATATATAATATATAAGTATAAGTTTTATAATATATATATATATATATATATACACAGTCTATTTTAAGCTGATAGTGGCTTAAGTTCAAACACATTCTAAAAACACTACATTTTTACTCTCCCAACATATTTTATGTTTTTGATGTCTTATTTTCCACATTTTCATTTTGTGTATCCCTTAACTACTTATTGTAGTTATATTTGATTTTACTATTTTTGTCTTTAACCTTCATACTGACTTTTTAAGTGGCTGATTTACTGCCTTTACTGTAAATTTGCTTTTACCAGTGAGAGTTTTTTCTTTCATATATTTTCTATTTCTAGTTATGACTTTTTCTTTTCAATTTAAAGAAAGCCCTTTAACATTTCTTGTAAGGCTGATTTAGTGGTAATGAACTCCTTTAGCTTTTGCTTGTCTAGGAAACTATCTCTCTTTCAATCCTGAATGATAACCTTGCTAAGTAGAGTATTCTTGTTGTCAGTTTTTTTTTCCTTTCAGTACTTTGAATGTATCTTGTCATTGTCACTCCCTTCTGTCCTGTATATTTCTGCTGAAAAAATCAGCTGACAGCCTTATGGGATTTCCCTTGTACACAGGTCCCTCAGTAACATCCCTCCTTACCTCAGGTCATCATGTTAGGGATGAGGTTCCCATTGCTACTATGTCTCTTTTTCTCCTATACTTCTATATGTGGTTCCTCTATTCTTTGTTGTACAGAAGGTATTCAATTAGCCCTCAGTTCTTCTTCTGTAGGACTTGCTTTATATTTAGGTGTGGATTCAATGTGTCCATGGGAAGACCTGAATTCAGGGCCTTCTACACTGCCATCTTGGACTGCCTCCAATATTACTTTCTATAATTCACTTTTAATAAGTTTTCTTCAAATATTTGATGGTGTTTCTTTGTTGTGTGCACATGTTTGATTTTGAGATTCCTTGTTAGACATTCTACTGTGCAAATTTAGAATGCTTGGTGAGGCCAGAGTTGGGACATCTTATACTCCAGCCAGTAGTGAATGTGAAGAGAGTCTGCTCATATTTTTGGTGAAATGTTGGTTTCCTGAGTTTGTGTGCTTCTTGTTCTTCCTGGGTATTGCCTACTACCTGTGGGAACTGTCCCAACCTTTTGACTTGACCTTTCACACATACTGCCTTGATATAAAATCACTTGCTTCTATTGCTACTGCTAAGCATTGAGAGTAAGAAGAGGCCATGGGCAGCAGTATGTGTTCCTCCTGTGGTACCCAACTAATCATTCTCTTGGTTGACTCTAGGCTCCCTATTCCTTTGCCACCTCTGAAAGTAGAGCAACTTTTATAGCAATCCTATGCTGGGCATTTGGGGCTGTGATTTCTATCTTTTGCTTCATTCCATCTAATTTCCAGATTTCAGAGATATCTTGTAGTTTCCAGTATACTGAGGGCAATGATGCATGGTTATTGTAAAACAACAACAACAACATTATACAAACAGTATAATAAATTATAAAAAAGTTAAAATCTCCTAAAATCCTACTACCCCAAAATAACCATAGTTATTATTTTGAAGCTCATTCTTCTAGTCAGCAGTCCATACACACACACATAGGCACACACACCATGTGCACAAATTTTTCATAAATGACATCATGGCATCATGCTTTTCCATAACCTGAATTATTTTCTTAAGAATATACTTGCCTAAATTTCAGGCCTTTGAGGCTATATCTTTGTGCTCATACATCGTATATTATCCAGAACAGTGCTACTTAAAATGCTGGTCTGCAAACTCTAATAATTATTTTCAACAAGATAAGAGCTTGGTCCATGAAGTGAATCAGATATGTTACCAATATAACTAACATATTTTGGGGTTTTTTAAAGTTTTATTTTATTTAAGTAATCTCTATACCCAACATGGGGCTCAAACTCACAACCCTGAGATCAGGGGTCACACACTCTTCCAACTGAGCCAGCCAGGTACCCCTAAGTAACATATTTTTGGAAGCAAGTCTATCAGTCAAGGAGATAGTGAATTGGCTTACATTCTGATGAGAACTTATCTTGTTGGGGACCATCAGAACAGCATTTAAGTAGTCAAGATAGAGGCTTACAAATTGTTTATTTAATTAAAACATATCGCAACGAAATAAATCTCATTTGAGGATTATACATGACTTTTTCTAACCTATACTTTGCCATTTTCCCTATTTGGACCAGACTTACTCATGTCAATTTGCATATAAAACTGTGGTTCAATTAGTTAAGTGTGAGACTCTTGATTTTGGGTCAGGTCATGATCTCAGGGTCATGAGACCAAGCCCCAAGTTAGGCTCCATGCTCAGCAGGGAGTCTGCTTGAGATTTTTCTCTCTCCCTCTGCCCTTACCCACTCACATGCTCTGTAAATTAGTAAGTATGTAAATAAATAAATAAAATCTTTTTAAAAAGCACCTTTCTTATGGATATCTTTTCCAAAGTACTTTATTTTATTTTTTTTTTTTAATTTTTATTTATTTATGATAGGAACACAGTGAGAGAGAGAGGCAGAGACACAGGCAGAGGGAGAAGCAGGCTCCATGCACCGGGAGCCCGACGTGGGACTCGATCCCGGATCTCCAGGATCGCGCCCTGGGCCAAAGGCAGGCGCCAAACCGCTGCGCCACCCAGGGATCCCTCCAAAGTACTTTAAATCCCATTTTCAAAAAAATAAAAAATAAAAAAAAAAAAATAAATCCCATTTTCATTTCCCTGCAATTTCTACCACAAATTTGGAAATTTTAAATAAAAATTTTGCATTTTTCTTATATCAATATGATTTGTTATGATTTCCTGTGCTTAAGTTTTAAAGAGTATGTACCTTTTATCACTTGAACATAATATCCAGAAATTACCCAAAGCAAGAGGTCCTTTCTATTTTCTGGAGCAAAAATAATCGCTAACATCACTTAGCTTGTTTTTTAAATTGAAGTATTTTTTAGAGTTTTAATATGATATTATACACTGTGAATCTCTAAGAAGTGTGTTATAATATAAGTGTTTTCCAAGTTTAATTGATCCTAAAACTTTTTTAAAGATGAATGTATCTCAGACCAAATGTTTCCCAAATATACAATCTGAGAAATGCTGCCTTATGCCAATAAAAAAGTTTGTTAGAAATCCTCTGTCTCTTCATTATGAACTTTCACTGGTCCCTCAAGTACTCATCACCGTTAGGGAAAAAGTACTCTCTCCATTTTTTTAAAAAATCAAATACTGCTTTTAATAAAGAAAAGATGCCCAAGCACTTTACCTTCCATGTCAAACACATTATTTTTTAGTTGATGGGAATATATTATGCGATCCTTTGGGTTGTGAAGTAGGGGTAAGAAGCCTCTCGAAGCTAAAAATCATACCATTAAAGCTGTGACTTTGCTTACCACCTACCCCCAAAGTCATCCTGTTCATATAATTGGCCAAACTCAGGAGGCTAGGGATCACTTGCATTCTTCCCTTTCACTCCTTCTTTCCTTCCCTGAAGATATCTAGCACATCAGGTTGTAGAAGGTCACCCTTGAACCTTGTTAAGCATCAGCTGCATGGCCTGAAACAATGTCACAAAACCTTTTTTGAGTTTAGATAGGGAAGTCCAGAAAGTCTTAAAAGTAACAATTCCATGGCTCAGGAATAGACATCTGACAGGTCATATGGCATTTATGGGAAAATAAAAGAAAAACCTTCACATGTGAAATATGCCCCCAAGAGAAATTGCTGAAAGAAAAAGGATTAAATGTTTAAAAGAGTGCCAATTTATCTCCAAGGGTTTAGGGAAAAAACTGAGGGAAGAGGTTAGAAAGATTATAATCTCCTAAAATCCTTTTAAAATGCCAACGTTGTTAGTTGACAGAAAATCCAGAAGTTAAATGCAATCCAGGATAAAGAGAGATGACTTCCTTGCTTGAATCACTGAAGAATAAAAACATCTTCTCTTAATAAGCAACCCATCTAGCTGGAAGAAAGGTTACCCCCTGTCTCTCTACACTGCCAAAAGTATCTTCTGTATTACCAAACTAGATAAAAAGATAAGGAATTCACCTTACTATCATTGGATTTCTCTGTAGCACTTTTTATCCAGATATATAGAAAATTTACAAAATAGTAGCAGAATAGCCTGAGGGTTATTAAAAGCAGAAGACTTAGAGTCAACAGTCCTGGGTTTGAATTCCATATCTGTCACTATGAGTTGACCAAAGGAGGCAGTTTGGAAGAAGCAAAGAG
This sequence comes from Vulpes vulpes, assembly GCF_048418805.1. Classification (NCBI taxonomy): domain Eukaryota; kingdom Metazoa; phylum Chordata; class Mammalia; order Carnivora; family Canidae; genus Vulpes; species Vulpes vulpes. The sequence continues at coordinate 32,204,198 of NC_132796.1, read as the reverse complement.
AAAGTTTCTTGCTGAAATTTAAACCCTAGCCTTGGACATCTTAGCATTGTTTGGAGTCCAGGTTAATTCAGCAGTGGAATAGATGATCAGATGTTTCTGAACCACATAATTTATGATTTTCCTATCTGTAAATATTTTCATATATATATTTCTAAAAGATAACTTAAAAAAACTCTAGCAGCTTTTTGTTATCTATTTATGTATAATTAATTATTCCCCAAATTAGATCCTTCTTTTTAAACTAAGAACCTTTATTTTAATTTTATTTATATTTTCCAACATGATAAGTGTACTTTTTAATCCCCATCCCCTATTTCACCCATCCACCCACCCCACCCACCTCCTCTCTGGTAACCATCAATTTGTTCTCTATAGTTAAGAGTCTATTTCTTGGTTTTGTCTATCTCTTTTTTCCCCTTTGCTTGTTTATTTTGTTCCTCAAATTCCACATATGAGTGAGACCATATGGTATTTGTCTTTCTCTAATTTATTTCACTTAGCATTATACCCTCAAGATCCACCCATGTGGTTTCAAGTGGCAAGATTTTATTATTTTCTCCAGCTGAGTAATATTCCATTATATATATATATATACCACATTTTCTTTAACCATTCATCTATCAATATACACTTGGGGCTGCTTCCATGTCTTGGCTATTGTAAATAATGCTACAATAAACAGAGGGGTGTATGTATACCTTTGAATTAGTGTTTTTGTATTTTGGGGGTAAATATCCACTAGTGGAATTACTAGATCATATGGTAATTCTATTTTTAATATTTTGAGGAACTTCCATACTGTTTCCTACAATGGCTGCACCAGTTTGCATTCCTACCAACAGTACAAGAGGGTTCCTTTTTCTTCCACATCCTCGCCAATACTTGTTTCTTGTGTTTTTGATTCTAGCCATTCTGACAGGTGTGAGGTAATAGCTCATTGTGGTTTTTTTTCTTTAAAGATTTTATTTATTTATTTATTCATGAGAGACACACAGAGAGAGAGAGAGGCAGAGACACAGGCAGCGGGAGAAGCAGGCTCCATGCAGGGAGCCCGACGTGGGACTCGATCCCGGGTCTCCAGGATCACGCCCTGGGCCAAAGGCAGGCTCTCAACCACTGAGCCATCAGGGATCCCCCTCATTGTGGTTTTGATTTGCATTTCACCAATGATAAGTGATGTTGAGCACCTTTCCATGTGTCTGTTGGCCATCTGTATGTCTTTTTTGGAGAAATGTCTGTTGGTGTCTTCTGTCCATTTTAATTGGCTTTTTGTTTTTGGGGTGCTGAGTTGTATCAGTTCTTTATATATTTCAGATACTAAAGCTTTATCTGATATGTCACTTGCAAATATCTACTTCCATTTAGTAGGTTGCCTTTTAGTTTTGTTGTTTCCTTTGCTAGGCAGAAATGTTTAATTTTGATATAGTCCCTATAGTTTATTTTTGCTTTTGTTTCCTCAGGAGACATATCTAGAAAAATGTTGCTATAACCAATGTCAGAGAAATTAATGCCTTTGCTTTCTACTATGATTTTTATGGTTTCAGATCTCACGTTTAGGTCCTTAATCCATTCTGAGTTTATTTTTGTGTATGGTGTAAGAAAGTGGTCCAGTTTCATTCTTTTGCATATAGCTATCCAGTTTTTCCAGTACCGTTTGAAGAGACTGTATTTTTGTCATTGCATACTCTTGCCTCAGACTATTAACCATATAATCACCATATAATCATGGGTTTATTTGTGGGCTTTCTATTTTGTTTTATTTTTTTTAAGATTTTATTTATTCATGAGAGACACATACACACAGAGAAACAGAGACACAGGCAGAGGGAGAAGCAGGCTTCACGCGGGGAGCCCAATGTGGGACTGGATCCCCAGGACTCCAGCATCACGCCCTGAGCCAGAAGGCAGACGCTTAACCGCTGAGCCACCCAGGCGTCCCTCTATTTTGTTTTATTGCTCTATGTGTCTATTTTTGTGCCAGTACCATACTGTTTTAACTACCACTTTGTAATACAACTTGAGGTCTAGAATTGTGATATCTCTAGTTTTGTTTTTCTTTTTCAAGATTGTTTTGGCTATTCAAGGTCTTTTGTGGTTCCATAAAAAGTTTAGGAGTATTTGTTCCAGTTCTGTGAAAAATGCTGTTGGTATTTTGATAGGGATTACATTAAATCTGTTGATTGCTTTAGGTTGTGTAGACATTTTAACAATATTTGTTCTTTCAACCCATGAGCTTGGAATGTCTTTCCATTTCTTTGTTTCATCTTGAATTTCTTTCATCAATATTTTATAGTTTTCAGAGTACAGGTCTTTCACCTCTTTGCTTATGTTTATTCCTAGATATTTTATTGATTTGGTGCAATTTAATTTAATTTAATGAGAGAGAATGTGGGAAGGGGCAGAGGGAGATGGAGAATCTTAAGCAGGCTCCATGCCTAGCATCGAGGCTGACTCAGGGCTTGATCTTATGACTCTAAGATCATGACCTGAGCCAAAGTCAAGAATCAGATGCTTAACTGATTGAGCCACTCAGGCATCCCTTATTTTATTTTTTATAAAGATTTTGTTTTTAAGTAATCTCTATACCCAATGTGGGTCTCAAACTTAGAACCCCAAGATCAAAAGTCACATGCTCTACCAACTAAGCCAGCTAAATGCCCTCTGTTTTGGTGTAATTTTAAATGGGATTGTTTTCTTAATTATACTTTCTGCTACTTCATTAGTAGTGTATAGGAATGCAACAGATTTCTGTACATTGATTTTGTATCCTGCAACTTCACTGAATTAATTCATCAGTCAGTAGTTTTTTGGTGGAGTCTTTAGAGTTTTCTCTATATAGTATCATGTAATCTGCAAATACCAAAGAGTTTTACTTCTTCCTTACCAATTTGGATGCCTTTTGTTTCTTTATGTTGTCTAATTGCTGTGGCTAGGACTTGCAGTACTATGTTGAATAAAAGTGGTGAGAGTAGACATGCCTGTCTTATTCCTGACCTTAGGAAAAAAAAGCTGAGAGCTTTTCCCATTGAGCATGATGTTGGCTGTGTTTTTCATATAAGGCCTTTATTATGTTGAGGTATATTCCCTCTAGATGTAGTTTGCAGAGGTTTCTTTTTTAATATTTATTTATTTATTTATTTATTTATTTATTTATTTATTTATTTATTTATCAGAGAGGGAGAGAGAGAGAGAGACAGAGACACAGGCAGAGGGAGAAGCAGGCTCCATGCAGGGAGCCCAACGTGGGACTGGATCCCAGGTCTCCAGGATCACACCCCGGGGCTGCAGGCAGCGCTAAACCGCTGAGCCACCCGGGCTGCCCTTGCAGAGGGTTTTTATTGTGAATGGATGTTATACTTTACTGAATGCTTTTTCTGTGTCTATTGAAATGACCATATGGGTTTTATCCTTTCTCTTATGGATGTGATGTATCACTTTGATTGTTTTGTGAATATTGAATCCCTCTTGCATCCTGGGAATAAATCTCACTTGATCACGGTGTATGATTTTTTAAAATATATTGTTGGATACATTTTACTAATATTTTGTTGAGGATTTTTGCATCTATATTCATGAGAGTTATTGGCCTGTAGTTCTCTTTTTTGTGTGATGTCTTTATCTGGTTTTGGTATTTGGGTGATATTGGTATCATAGAATGAATTTGGGAGTTCTTTTTCCTCTTCTACAAAATTTAGAACCTTAAAACAACAGCCATTTTGTTACTTTTAATAATTCTATTGGCCAAAAGTTCAGACAGGGCAGAGCATGATGGCTACCTTTGAGTCAGCTGGAGCAGAATTCATGTGAGGATTTGAGTGGGTTAGAATATCCAAAATATCTCACTCATATGTCTGGCACACTGGCAGATTTGGCTGAAAGGAAGAGTTCATACAGGATGCTGGGATGGCTGGGCTTCTCTATTTCATTGTAATCTCAGAGCCTCTTCCTCTCTATGTGGCCTTTCTATGTGGTTGCTGCATGTTATCACTCTGGTGGGGCAGCTCGACTTCTTTCATGGCAACTCAGGATTCCCCAAAGTGTGGAAGTGGAAGTTTCCAGTGCTTCTTGAAGCTTAGACACTGAGCTGGCATAGTATCACCTCTGCCACATTCGAATGGCTAAAGTAAATCACAGTTCTGTGTGGATTCAATGTGGGAGGAACTACACAAAGGCCCCCAATATCATTGGCACCACCTTTGGACACTATCTGCCACAACCACAATATCATTATCAAACTTAAAAATATAAACAAGAATTCCTTAATATCAGCAAATACTCAATTTACATGTACATGTTTCTCATTGTTCATGTCTTAGCTTACTTAGGTCCTGCCCCCAAAAGGCAAAAATCTCTGTGAGGTAGTTTATTTAAGAGGTGATCCCAAGGAGCAGGAATGAAGCATAAGAGGAGTATTAATGGAGGAAGAGTAGGCCAATACAAGAATGTATAATTAAGTTGGCCATTGCTAAGGGTAACAGGTATGTGATCTTGGGAACCTTCTAAATTGCCTCATGAAATGCATCTTAGAACTGTCTGCTTAAGAGATATTAAGGAAAGAATTATCCAATAAGTCCCATCTCTCATTAGTCAAGATAATCCCATGTGCTTTAATTGTCCTACACTTGCCGTTTGTACATGCCTGAGCACCTATTGGTCTATGAGTTGTTCCATGATTTAGCACCAGAGAAGCTCCTGGCAGGAAATGAGATATATACTGTCTAGGCCCAAGGCAAGGCTCTGTCAGATTATACAAGCATATGAAATGATCACCTCTCTGCAATGGCTGGAATAAGAAAAGGAGCCTGCTTGAAGTACAAAAATGATGTGCCCGCAGCATCTTATACATATTTGTTTTATAGTTTGTTAATATGTCTCTTAAGTCTCCTTTAATCTCTAAGTTTCCTCTCCCTCTCTAGTTTTTTCCTTTGTAAATTATTTGTTAAAAGAACTTGGTCAATTGTCTTGCAGACTTTTTAGAGTCAAGGCTTTGTTAATTGAATTCCTATGATGTCATTTAATATGCTGCCCTACTCTGTGTTTCATATAAATTGATAGTTTTAGAAGCTTTAGTTAACCTCAGATTTAAATTTGTATGGGAAATCAGGATAAGTGCTTCTGCCTTTCACTTTAAGTATCTGTTTTCCAAATAATATATTGATGATTCTCTATCATCTTCCAAAGATTTTTCAAATATCAGTATGAAATCTTGGATTTATACATATTTGGTATTGGTATTGATAGTTCATTGCAGTAATGATTCTGGAATCCTTTTCAAATTGGCTCCCACGTTTCTTGATATGATTTAGTTGTCAATGATACTTTCTTTGCATTCTGTATAACAAGAAATTCTAGCCCCAAATCTGAAATCAGCCATTTTTCCAAGGAGCCCTAGTTCCTTCTGGGAGGAAATGGTATTTAGAGACCCCAACTGGGGCCCTGTGGATGTTCATTCCTATATATTATTTCAAGGAATTTTTCAGTGGATATATCTATATGTAATGATAACATACCTAATGAGATCATCCTGATTCTTCAATTAAATTATTTAAGTCAGAACTATGTTTTCAATGAAGTTAAGAAAAAGTTGAAAATCTAGGTTTTAATGATATCAATAAAATAACTCACAATACAGGGATTGTGACACACACATACAGGGATGTCTGGGTGGCTCAGTGGTTGAGTGCCTGCCTTCAGCTCCAGGATCGAGTCTCACATTGGGCTCCCTGCATGGAGCCTGCTTCTCCCTCTGCCTATGTCTCTCCCCCCCTCTCTCTCTGTGTGTCTCTCATAAATAAATAAATAAATAAATAAATAAATAAATAAATAAATAAATAAAATATTTTTTTTAAATAAAATATTTTTAAAAATACATACAACAGTCTTAGAATTAAACAGTTTGATGTTTTAAAATCTATTTGATTTTTTGCAGCTCTTTTCGAACTTAAGATATATCTTAAAAGGGTTACTGTCAATTTATTGTGTTTTAAAGACATGCAAAAAATTACTCTCTGTGTAGTTAAGCCACCAACTGTCACACTGTTACATTTATTTATTTGATTATGATTCTGTTTTTAGAGATTGCTCTTACAAAAAATTAGTTTCATTTTAAAATCATATAAAATATTTTGTGTTCCCAAGTCAAATCCATGAAACAAAGCATTTTCAGACAGAAAAATCAAGATTTGACCCACCATATCATCCTCCCTCACAGTTTTCTCCCTTTCCTTAGGTAGACTGTAGCATCAATGTAGTTCCAAATGGCAAGATTTTATTCTTTTCTACAGCTGAGTAATAGTCCATTCTCTCTAGATGTAGATAGATAGATAGATAGATAGATAGATAGATAGATCACATTTTCTTTATCCATTCACCTATCAATGGATACTTGGGCTGCTTCCATGTCTTGGCTATTGTAATAATGCTGCAATAAACATAGGGGTGCAGATCTTTTTTCTAATTTATGTTTTCATTTTCTTTGGGTAAATACCCAATAGTGGAACTACCAGATCATATGGTATTTCCATTTTTAATTTTTTGAGGAACCTCCATACTGTTTTCCACAGTGGCTGCACCAATTTACATTCCCACTAACAAATAGAGCATGAGGGTTCCCTTTTCTCCACATCCTTGTCTTTTTCATTTGGATGGATATAATGTGATATCTCATTGTGGTTTTGATTTGCATTTCCTTGATGATTAGTGATGCTGAGCATCTTTTCATTTGTCTGTTGGATATCTGTATATCTTCTTTGGAAAAATGTTCATTCAGGTCCTCTGTCCATTTTTTAATTGGATTATTTATTGTTTTAGTGTTAAGTTCTTTATATATTTGAGGTATTAACTTCTTATTGTATATGTTATTTGCAAATACCTTCTCCCATTCAATAGGTTGCCTTTTTGTTTTGTTGATGGTTTCCTTCACTGTGCAAAAGCCTTTTATTTTGGTGTAGTTTCAATAGCTTAATTTTGCTTTTGTTTCCTTTGCCAGAGAAGACATATCTAGAAAAATGTTTCAAAAAAAAAAAAAAAAAGAAAAATGTTTCTATGGCTGATGTCAAAGAACTTACTGCTTATGTTTTCTTCTAGGAATTTTATGGTAACTGTATGTACTTCTGATTCTTGTACATGCTAGAGAGGCTATATATATCATTGGGTCTTTTAGTAAATGTAAATTTCTGCTGTGTTGAGAAATTGGATACAGGATGTGTGCCAATATAGAAAACTGGGTTGTTCGTGTTTTGAACTGTAATAGTCCTCTGAAATTACACACAGTATAAATTACTGACCCCTTATTTTTCTGTGAAATAGACTTGACTATGCATAAATATTATAATTATGCATAAATGAGACTCTACTTGCAGTCTTAATGAGACACGTTTGTTTTTTATTAAGACTTTACTTTTAGAGCAGTTATAGGTACACAGCAAAATTGAAGGCAAGGTAAAGAGAATTTCCACATGCCCCCTGCTGAGCTGACTGTCATCTCTAAGTTGGCACAACATTGGTATAGACTGGAGAATGATAGGAGTTTAACTAATAGCCCAGGTACTCATATCAGGAGCATGTTAGCCATTTATGGAGCAGTGTACTCTATTTCTCACTATGTGAAAACTCTGATAAATTTTATGGAAACAGAGGAAGAAAATTCTCCCTTAAGCATGATAAGAACAATGCTACGACCTCACACATAGACAGCTCTTCATATCTTACAAATTACTTTTATACACACCATCTCATAAGATCCTTTTAAAGTCCCTGGAGAAGAGCAAGGCAAATGGTATTATTCCCATCTCAGAGCTGGGGAATTAGAGATTCAGATATGGGTCTTTCCTAAAGACCCATGGCAAGTATGTTATAGAGCAGGATTAGAATTCAGGTCATCTGACTTCTAGTTCAGGGTTTCCCCCAGCATTCCTTCTTCTTTGGGTTCCAGGGCAGGATTAGGGCAGGGGTCTGTGGTGATAGAGGCAGCAGGATCAGAGGAGCTGGGTTGGCTATCCCAGTTCACGACATTATGGCTATGTGATCTTTGACATTCATCTGTTCCCTCTGAGCAGCACTTTCCTCATGTGTGAAATGGGGATAATAAGAGTTCCCCCATCTTTGAGTTTTCCCAAAGATTAAGCCAACATTTACCTGTAAACTGCTACATAACACTATGCCCAGCACACAGAGTATGCCCTTAATGATTAGCTGCATGTCTCTCCCTTTCAGTAGACCAGATGCTTAGGTGTGCTTCCCCAAGTGCTCCTGGGCCTGGTTCTCCCATGATGGCTAGGTGCCTGGGCCACTGGCTATGAAACCATAGCCTGCTGAACCCTGTGGAGACACAGAAGAGTGGCACACAGAGGAAGAAGCCAGAGGTATGCCTGGGAACAAGACAGGCCTCAGTTCATTTTCCTCTCTGCTCCTCTGTCTGGACCTTCATATGAAACAACTGTCATTTTTTTTCTGAGCCAGTATATGCAACCAGTTCAATCACAACTGTTTCCTCCATTTCAGGAGAAGTTAAAATCCTCCATTTAAAACAATTTGGTGAAAATACAAAAATGAAATAGCAACAGTCATGAAATTTATGTGGGACTATAACTAGATTTAGTGTGTACCTGGCACAACAAAGACATTGCTATCTTCCTACACAAATCCCCCTCTCTCTCTCTGGAACAGCATTTGTATAGGTTCTTCAGTATTCCTCCTGAAGATACAAGACAAGATAAATTGGAAATCAGTATGATTTTTTTTAAATGAAAAATATAAATAAATGTCTGGCTTCAATTAACATAATAAGCAAAAACCAAAACCAGATTTGTTGTTTCAAACACCTTGCCACCTATAATTTCCATGACAAGAAATTAGAAATAAATCTTGGTATCCATTCTGGGTCCTCCCTAATAATATTGTCACTCAGAGCTCATGAATATTTTTCAAGATTTGGAGTGATTTACATTTCTAGCTATGACATTTTATGGGGAAAAAAAGGAATGAGGGTTTTCCTTTCCCTTTATAACAATAAAAATTCTTTTAAAAGAATTTTACTATTTAAAAATTATTTTAAGGGCACCTAAGTGGCTCAGTCAGTTAAGTGGCTGCCTTCAGCTCAGGTCATGATCTCAGGGTACTGGGATTGAGCCCTACATCAGGCTCCCTGCTTAGTGGGGAGTCTACTTCTCCCCCTGCCCTTCCCTCCTGCTCTGTTCACGTGCTCTCTCTTTCAAATAAATAAATAAAATATTTTTAAAAATTATTTTACATGTCTAACTATGAAGTTTCGCATTACTGATCCCCATCATCATTAATGGTCTATGCTATTTTAGGCTGTTGTAGGCTTTCAGTAGTCAAACACTTTACAGATGAATGCTTTAAAAAAAAAAAAGATTTGTTTACTTTAGAGAGAGAGTACATGAGCAGGGGAAGCAGCAAAGAGAGAGGGAGAGAATCCTTAAGCAGACTCCCTGCTGAGTGTGGAATCTAACATAGGGCTCTATCCCAGGAACCTGGGATCATGACCTGAGCTGAAATCAAGAGTTGAACACTTAACTCTCTGAGCCAGCCAGCCACCCCTAATGCTTTGTTTCCTAATGGTTCTATTTGAGGTCCCCTTCCATCAGACTTTCCTCCTCAATTCCCTTTCCACCCTCAAAGTTTAGTACACAGATATTCACTGAATGTCATAATTACACATTGCCCCTAGAAGAAAGTTCAAGCTAGTGAAGAAATTGTGTTAGTTTATTTATTTCTAAATATAGAATATAATCCCAGGGATGCCTGGGTGGCTCAGTGGTTGGGCGGCTGCCTTAGGCTCAGGTCATGATCCCGGGATCCAGGATCAAGTCCTGCATTGGGCTCCTGGGAAGAGCCTGCTTCTCCCTCTGCCTGTGTCTCTGCCTGTGTGTGTGTATGTGTGTGTGTGTGTGTGTGTGTGTGTGTCATGAATAGATAAATAAATCTTTATAAAAAAAATATAATCTCAAAAGACACAAGACCTAGTAGTTCAAATATTTATATTTATATGGGGGGAAATACTGAAAACATAAAAGGTCACTTGACCCAATTACTGGCTATGAGACCTGGACAAGTTATTCTTTTGAGTCTTAGTTTCCTCACCTGTAAAACTGGGTAATATTAGGGAGACCTGAATCGCTCAGTCAGTTAAGCATCCAACTCTTGGTTTCAGCTCAGGTCATAGTCTCTCCATCGTGGGAACTGAGTTCCACATTGGACTCTGTGCTCAGTGTGCAGTCTGCTTCAGATTCTCTCTCCCTCTCCCTCTCACTCACTCTGTCTCTCTCAAAGAAATAAATGATGCTAGATATTTGATGCTAGATATTTAAATAATACCAATACCTGTAGCGTCTGCAAATAAATATGATTTTTTCAAAGCACGTATTGGCTAAGTTTAAACATTGAAAATAGGTCAATAGCATTGGGATTGGGGGTGATCTTTGTACCATGGTAAGGGATAGATTAATCAGCCAATTTGAGGCAGAGATTTGGTTATTATATGCAAAACTAATTATAATCACTACTACCTACGTTTATATGCCAGGGATTTCATTAGATTAGATTTCATTAGATGTGTTATATATGTTATCTCCTATGATGCCTAGACTGCCTATAAGATAGGATAATACTATCCAGGTTTTTCTTTTTTCTAGATTTTATTTATTTTATTTTATTTATTTCTTTGAGAGAGACAGAGTGAGTTATATCCACACTGAGCACAGAGTCCAATGTGGAACTCAGTTAATAATCTGATATGAGTTCATTATGATGCAATTGACAAGGAGACTCAGTTATTTCTGTGATTATAATATCAAGTGATGACTTTATATTAAAACTTTAGGAATTGCATAACATCTCTAGAATAGTTATAGCATTTACCCAAATAGAACCTAAGGCTTTTCATTTGCTTAACAGTACTTTCAGAGTAACCTAACATACCAAATAAAAGGCCTAATGAGTCAAAAAGCCTCCATTTAAATCTTGGGAAATTTGTTAAAACCTTAGAAAGTTTTAAAGTACATGCCTCAATAGGATTAGGATTACAAAACTCAAAATTTATTTAATAAAGGTGACAATAAGATTCCAAAGGCAAATATGTAGGGTTATTGTGGAGGCGGAGAAAATTAAGGCCATTCCACCTTAAGTTCAGCGTTATCACAAGTACAGCCATCTCAGGTCCCAGTGAATAAGAGCTGAACTTTAACCTTACTTCAGTTAACAGGAAAAAAACTAAGCTGCCCTTGAAAGCCCCATATTAGAATGAGAACAGAGCTTAACGCCCTTGAAAGCCCCATATCAGAATGTAAACAGAACTTGAGAAACTCCTCCACCCCTTCTGGAGGTCCCCTAGACTAGCCCATAAAAAACCCACCTCAGGGTCCAAGTTCCTGCTCCACTGTGTCGGGTATACTTGGACCCAAGCTCAAGCTTGTTAATAAACCCTCATGTACTTGCATCTGTGCTGGCTCCTTGGTGGTTTCTCAGATTTGCAATCTTGGGCACAACAGTTATATAGTTGCTAGCAAAGTTTAGCTCCTGTAATAGAGAAGTTTAAACCATGAGATCGAAGACCTGATAAAGACAAAACAAAGAAGCTGGCTTTCTGGGCAAAGAGGGGAAAAAAACTGTTTAGTTTTTCTTATCAAGAGCAGACCAACAATTTAAGAAAACTTGTCTTTTCAAACAGAAAGCAGCTTTTTTAAAAGATTTATTTATTTATTCATGAGAGATGCAGAGGAGAGGCAGAGACACAGGCAGAGGGAGAAGCAGGCTCCATGCAGGGAGCCGGACATGGGACTCAATCCCGGGTCTCCAGGATCACGCACTGGGCTGAAGGCAGCACTAAACCGCTAAACCACCCGGGCTGCTCTGGAAAGCAGATTTTTAATCTTATACCCACGTGCTTTTAAAATCCCTTCATTTCAATCTGCATCCTGAATGTACCTTAAAGTTAAAGAAATTAAAAAAAAAAAATTTAAAAGTTTCTTAAGTTGCACAAAAACAGACACATAGATCAATGGAACAGAATAGAGAACCCAGAAATGGGCCCTCAACTATGGTCAACTAATATTTGACGAAGCAGGAAAGAGTATCCACTGCAAAAAGGACAGTCTCTTCAATAAATGGTGCTGGGAAAATTGGACAGCCACGTGCAGAAGAATGAAACTAGACCATTCTCTTACACCATGCACAAAGATAAACTCAAAATGGATGAAAGATCTAAATGTGAGACAAGAATCCATCAAAATCCTAGAGGAGAACACAGGCAACACCCTTTTTGAACTTGGCCACAGCAACTTCTTGCAAGATACATCCATGAAGGCAAGGGAAACAAAAGCAAAAATGAACTATTGGGACTTCATCAAGATAAAAAGCTTCTGCACAGCAAAAGAAACAGTCAACAAAACTCAAAGACAACCTACTGAATGGGAGAAGATATTTGCAAGTGACATATCTGATAAAGGGCTAGTATCCAAGATCTATAGAGAACTTATAAACTCAACACCAAAGAAACAAACAATCCAATCATGAAATGGGCAAAAGACATGAACAGAAATCTCACAGAGGAAGACATAGACATGGCCAACAAGCACATGAGAAAATGCTCCTCATCACTTGCCCTCAGGGAAATACAAATCGAAACCACAGTGAGATCCCACCTCACACCAGTGAGAATGGGGAAAATTAACAAGAGAGGAAACAACAAATGTTGGAGAGGATGTGGAGGAAGGGGGACCCTCTTGCACTGTTGGTGGGAATGTGAACTGGTGCAGCCACTCTGGAAAACTGTGTTGGTTCCTCAAAGAGTTAAAAATAGACCTGCCCTACGACCCAGCAATTGCACTGCTGGGAATTTACTCCAAAGATAGAGATGCAGTGAAACAGCAGGACACCAGCACCCCAATGTGTATAGCAGCAATGTCCACAATAGCCAAACTGTGGAAGGAGCCTCGGTGTCCATCGAAAAATGAATGGATAAAGAACTTGTGGTCTATGTATACAATGGAATATTCCTCAGCCATTAGAAATGACAAATACCCACCATTTGCTTTGATGTGGATGGACTTGGAGGGTATTATGCTGAGTGAAATAAGTCAATCGGAGAAGGACAATCATTATATGGTCTCATGCATATGGGGAATATAAGAAATAGTGAAAGGGATTATAGGGGAAGGGAGAGAAAATGAATTGGAAAAATCAGAGAGGGTGAAAAAACATGAGAGACTGCTAACTCTGGGAAATGAACAAGGGGTAGTGGAAGCAGAGGTTGGGGGGGGGAATGGGGATGACTGGGTTCCGGGCACTGAGGGGGGCACTTGATGGGATGAGCACTGGGTGTTGTACTATATGTTGGCAAATCGAACTTCAATTAAAAAAAAAAATAGTTTCTTAAGTTAAAGATTTTCCTTTATAAACCATTACAACTTTTTTGTATTTAGATTTTGTCCTAAGCAATTTCTTTCAAACAACCAGTCTCATTTAGGATAAAAATACCTTCTTTTATCTTTAACAAAAATGCATTCCCATTTCTTATATCTTTTTTTTATGTTTCCAATCTTTCTACATAGTTGTTTTCCTTATTATCCATCAGTCTTAATTACATTTAGCAGAAACCTTAGTCTCCAGTGAAAACCAAGTAGTAACCAATTGTAAACTATTACATTAAAACTTTTTGTAAGACAAATTTACGAATTTGTTAAGCACAATCAGGTTTACCAACAGACTTAAATATCCTGTTTCTCTGTAATAAGAAGTCAAAAGCACACACCTACACCCAGTAATGAATGTTTTAGCACTTTATCCTATTTGGAAAAGACCTAGCTATCCAATGAATTTACTTTTTTAATTTTTTTTAATTTTTTTTAATCCAATGAATTTAATTTTAATTACCATCCAAGCTAAACTTCAAAGTTTTAGGTTGCCAAAATCTTTGAAAGTTATCTTAACAATTACCTATGAAAATTTTGAGATAGACAAGGTAAACCAACGTTTAAGTCATCTTTTGCTAACAAATTGCAACAGAGATAACCTGAGTTTATTTGACTTTTAGCAAACCCTGATGGAATAAGTCTTCTATTTAATGCTGATAACTTCAAAGATGTCTATCGTAATTAAGCCAACCAACTTAAATTAGTTTTAATACTGAATATGTTCCACCTGGGTACACTTTAAAAAATTAGTGTGGTCCCTATTTGTTAATTTTTACCTGCAACACTGGTGGGGAAGTCTGAAGTGAGCAGTGTAAGCAGGAGGCACCTAAGGTGATGCAGAGACAGGAGTAGGGGGAGGGGGAGACAGAAGAGGCGAAGTGCCAGCAGGAGGCGAGGAAAAAAGGGTTCCCAGTTTGAAAGCTCATCCACTTAGACAAATGAGCAAACGCCATGTTCTCCCACCAGCAAGTGGAATTAGGCAGTCGGTGTCAGGCCGGAGAAGACAGAGAACTTCCCCGAAACAAAGTTTTGGCAGCTGCTTGGAAATGTTCCTTAAAGTCCCTGTCCTGAGGTAGTGTTGTGCCCAAGATTGCAAATCCGAGAAACCACCAAGCAGCCGACACCGATGCAAACACACAAGGGTTTATTTACAAGCTCGAGCTTGGGTGCAAGTGTACCCGACACAGCGGAGCAGGGACTTGGACCCCGAGGTGGGCTTCAGCTTAGTTTTTTATAGGCTGGTCTAGGGGATCTACAGAAGGTGGGGGGGAGGAATTTCTCAAGTTCTGTCTACATTTTGATATGGGGCTTTCAAGGGCATTGAGCTCTGTTCTTATTCTAATATGGGGCTGGCTTTCTAGGACGTTAAGCTGTAAACTGTTTTCTTCCTGTAACTGAAGTAATCTAAATTGCAGCTCTTATTCACAGGGGCCTGGCATGGCCATACTTGTGATCAACGCTAAACTTGAGGTGGAATGGCCTTGATTTTTCTTGGCCTCCACAGTAGACTAACCACAGTTGGCTCCAGTTATAACTATTAACCTGGGAAATGAATGAAGGAGAAGCCCCCACATCTATCAGGAGGAGGAACAGTGAGAAAGCGTTGGCATCCCCTTCCCTGGGGAGGGCCTGAGTTTCCTCCAGCAGCCTGGGTTTATTTGGAGGCCTATTTAGATAATCATCCAATATGTCAGGAGGGAGTTTTCGAACCAACATGTTGGGGCAAACACACTCTGCTGGCGGCCCTTAAGTGGGGGTCCTGATGTAGAGCCCTGTTCTCTGCAGAAGAGATTTAGCAGATAGGTCCCATTGAGGCCATACAGTATTACAGGAGATCAGTTCTTCCCTAAATTTTGCAATCCAAATTGTTTCCAGTGGGTTAAAAGGCACCCCAAGGGAGAGTCCTTGGGAAGTGAAGAAGAGACCACGCCTTGCTGTGAAGGTCACACCTTATTTTACCTTGCCTTGACGAACCCCCCGTTTTTAACCCATGGGAAACACTAGAAAAGTCTTACAAGGGGGAATTACTTAATTTTGCAGTACCCAATCCAGAGGCGTCTCGGAGGATGGTTTGTTTCCCATCTCGCGATCCTGGTAGGAACCTCGTACCCCGCACCTGTTATAGAGAGGTGACCATTGAAGGCGTCCTTACATGTCAGCTCTCGTCTAAGCCAAGCGTCCCTTGGTTCGCCTACCCAAGGTCAAAGAGTGGCTTAACATCGTGGGATGAGGAGGGACCCGGCCAGCGGGAGTAGCCCCTCTTACCCGTCTGCCACCTAATCCTCCTGCCTCCTCTGGGTCTTCCGTGGGGTGTGGGGGGAGGAGTCTGGCCTAATCATAGAGTTTAGCAAGGTTAATAGTTTAAACTGTGATATTCTGTTTAGCTGGCTGAGGAGGCAAGGGGGGGGGTCTCACTAAGACCTAGGGGTCTCCGTGGGAGGCGTGTGCTGCTTAGGGATGGGGCTTCCCGGGGAGGTCTCGGAGACCCCATGGCCACCGATGGTAACCGAAGGGCAGGTTCAGAGCGCTGGATTGCCAGTCTTCACGCGCGCCCTCCGGATGAACCCTAGACTAGCCAGGAATCCCATAAAGGGCCTTATTCTCCGGAGCTTGTTGTGCCCAAGATTGCGAATCCGAGAAACCACCAAGGAGCCGACACCGATGCAAACACACGAGGGTTTATTTATTTACAAGCTCGAGGTTGGGTCCAAGTGTAGCCCACACAGCGGAGCAGGGACTTGGACCCTGAGCTGGGTTTCAGCTTAGTTTTAAGGGCTGGTCTAGGGGATCTTCAGAAGGGGGGCAGGAATTTCTCAAGTTCTGTTTACATTCTGACGGGGCTTTCAAGGGCATTGAGCTCTGTTCTCATTCTAATAGGGTCTTCCTGCCCTTGGCTTGGGCTCTGTTCTCATTCTAATATGGGGCTTTCTAGGACGTTAAGCTGTAAGCGGTTTTCTTCCTGTAACTGAAGTAAGGTAAGGTTCAGCTCTTATTCACAGGGGCCTGGGATGGCTGTACTTGTGCTAACGCTGAACTTAAAGTGGAATGGCCTTAATTTTCTCGGCTCCACAAGCTCTCTTGCAGGAGCCCTCAGCGTTTGGTCGTAAGTTCGCTTGCATTCCTAGCCCCAGGCCGCCAATCATTAGCTAATTTCAGTTAAATTTCCTCCCCCCTGGTGTTTTTCTGTTCCAATACCTGGAGTCTCCTTTGCAAGCAGGGCCCCACCAGAAGCAGAGCCCCCGAGGCGGGGAAAAGCCAACTAAGAAAGCCGGAAAGCAGAACTGGTTGGGGTCAGGCCAACGTTCCCTTCCTTTGGGGAAGGGGGGTTGACCAACCCTGCTCCAGAAGCCTGTCACCTGAGTCTTCAGACCCACCGTGCCATTCGCCTTTTAGTGGCTGCCAGGCGCCCGGTTTTGCTGTTTGTTGCAAGAAGAGATTATCCAAGGGAGAGACTTCTCCCAGGAAAGAATAGAGTCCGCTTTTACTCACCCTTCAGTGGGAGGAATCCCGAGTTTTGGCACCAAAATGATACGGGAGAGCTTGGTTCTCATCTCACGGAGTCGAAGAATGAATCCGGCGGACAACGGAGAGTAAGTTCATTAAGCAGATACCGAGAAGGCTCTCCGAAGTGAGAGGGCTGCCGACAGGGTTGCCACTGAGGGCTTCTAGTGACCGTCTTTTATTGAGGCTTGTGGGAAGCTTGTGGCCTTGAGATTCTTGTGCAGTCTTGGTGTGAGCCAGGGCTGTTGATAATGACGTATTTATTTGTGTTCTGGTGAGTTTCTGTGATTACTTGGTAGCCATCAAAGGGAGATACTCCCTAACATGTTGGATCTAGGGAGCCAGGTTTGTTTGTTTGTTTGTTTATTTCTGTCTTTGCTGCCTTATCTCTGTTTCCTTGGGATGGGTAGGAGCCTGACTGTGGGGGCTCTTGGTGTCCTTGGGATTTATGGGAGCCTGCCTCTGGGCCTTTCCCTTATCTTTCCCTGCCTAGCCCCATCTGCCCCTAACTCATTCCTACTTCAGCTGGACTGCCCACTTGTTGTTCTTTTTTTTTTTTTTAAGTTTCTTTTTTTAAAGATTTATTTATTTATTTATTTATTTATTTATTTATTTATTTATTAATTAATGATAGACATAGAGAGAGAGAGAGGCAGAGACACAGGAGGAGGGAGAAGCAGGCTCCATGCCAGGAGCCCGACGCGGGACTTGATCCCCAGACTCCAGGATTGCACCCTGGGCCAAAGGCAGGTTCTAAACCACTGAGCCATCCAGGGATCCCCCCACTTGTTGTTCTTATGATAGTGATACACCTCAACAACAACCATCAAGGACATTTGGAAAAAAAATGTTTCTTATTCACAAGTCCTAGATGGTACATGGCCTGCCTGGGGCTACACAGTGAGGTTATAGGTAGAGAAAGAAAGCATGCAGGCCTGGGGTTCTGTTCTACTGTGGTCTCGAGTGGGTGCCTAGGATTTCATAGATTGACTCTATATGGGTGAACTTAAAACATAAAGGTGGGAATTAAAATGTGGGAAGAGAAAAACAAGTAGTCAAATGGTCAGTTATCTCAATCAACCAGAGATCTCTAAAACAAAGGAAACTTTAGGGGTGGAGCAGGCTGGTTCTTCAGTCATGTAACTGGCAATGTGTTTATTTAGGATGTGTTTGTGGCTGCTTCATCAATCAAAAGCTCAATGTCAGGCACTTGGGTTACAAAAAAAAAAAATAGGTGCTTACACTACAATTTACCATGTGATGCTGAAGCATCAGAATTAATGGTGAGGATATTAACAACTTGCAGTATTTGTAGGCAGGAGAGCTGTCTGGTTCTTAGGGCACATTTTGGCCTGCCATAATGGGAAAATATGATACCGTGCTGCCCTGTAGTCAACGAGGAACGTCCTCATGGTCTGATAGGCCTCTTGGTATAGGATAGGGTCAGTTAGCAATCACCTGGCAAATTCTACAAAATAATATTCTGGTGGGTCATCCTCTTACTTCATCAGGGCAGTATGTTTGGTCCATTGTTCCCAGAAAGTATTAGTTCACATTGTGTGTTCTGCCAAGTTCACTCTAAACTGGAGGCCTACTTTTCTTGTTCCAGCATTGCATCTGTTTGTGGTTAGGCCTGAAGGGTCTACCATGTAACCCTATCACCCAGCCATACAAAGCAGTAAGAAGAGCCAAGGCCATATAGAACATGAAGTTGGATTGGGTTCCTTCTGCATGAGCTATTTGTATATTGATTAATGGCTGAGTGTGGTTGTTCTTGGTGAGAGAGTACTGGGTTACCTTGTCTAGTGTAGGATAAGGTCATGACTTGCAGCTTTCCCTCCATACTCCTCTCTCAATATGGCTCGTGTCTGCCAAGTGGAGAATTTCTTTCCCTGTTGCAGACACCTGAACTCTGTCACTGGTTAGGTGCAGTGTGATTTATACTAACCTATAAGTTAGTAAGGAATTGGGTTTCATTACAGCCCTTATAACCACTGTATTCCGTGAAGGTGGCCAGCAAGGAGGTGGCTCCTTTTGGAAAGTCCTCACTGTTGTCAAGGTTTCCAAGGAAATGATCTTGCGCTAGCTTGGTGGGTTTTTGTCCTGGGGGACATTCAGTGATAAGGGAATGTTATTGGACTCATTATTGGACTTATTGCCCTCAGTCAGTCACCAGCTTGAAGTAGATGTTGAGATGATTGAACAATCATAGTGGAAGGGGCGGGACAAAATAAAAAGCACATTGTCATGGGGTGCAAAAGCTTGAGGATTGCCAGAGATGACCAAATGTGGAACTTTGGAGAGTGTATAATGGTTTGTGAGGTATGAAGGCCCCGGAGGTCAGAATTAAGCAAGATGAGGGGCTGGGGCAGGAGTTTGATCCATTTAGGGGACTACTTGCTTGAGAGTAATTTAAGTAATGTCTCTTTAAGAAGGCTGTTAGCTCAATGAGGCTAGCCACCTGAGGGTAGTAACCTAGATGGAAGTTCCAAAGAATCTTATTGGAGATCCCATTGTTAAACCAGGTTAAGTGGGTACCCTAGTCAGAGTCAACATGTCTGGCAATCATAAGGGAACAAAATAAATTTTAGCAAGGAGGGAGGAATTCCAGGTGGGGGTCACCAAGAGGAGTCCTGTGTAAGTATTGATGATTGTGATGATGTATCTGGAAGCCTCAGCAGAAGAGGGGTGGGGGCGCGGCGGAGCATGTGTGAAATGAATCAGCCAGAGGGAGTATAGTTTGTCTCTCCAGGGGATATGTCCCCATATAGATAGCCTCCGTTGTTTGGTTTGGGAGCAGAGAATGCACTTACCTATCACAGCGTCAGCTGTTGCTAAGGAGAGGAGGAGTCTCCTCACTTGAGCCCAAGTTATTAAAAACATGAATTCCCCATGACCCAAGGTTATGTGGGCCCATTTTGTAAGCTATTGGTAATGGTCAGTACCCTGAGGTATCTGTACTGGGCACGACTGTGGAGGATTTAGTGAGGGAATCTATGATCTTGTGGTTTTTAAATTTTTTTTTTTTTAAAGATTAGAGAGAGAGAGGGAGCGAGCGCGCACAAGCAAGCTGGGGGGAGGGACAGAGGGAGAGAGAATTCTGAAGCTGACTTTGTGCTGAGTGCGATGCCCGATGTGAGGCTTGATTCCAGGACCCTGAGATCAAGACTTGAGCTGAAACCAAGAGCTGACTGCTTAACCGACTGAGCCACCCAGGCGCCTTTGTAAGGGAGTCTGTGATATTGTTGAAAATGGCTTTTGGCATAGAGTGGTTAGTTGTGCAGAAATGTGAATAACAATGATAGGAATTGGAGACTCTGCTAATTCCTTCCATATCTGGGCTTGTATGAGGAAACTGTCCCTTAGTCATTGACCAGCCCAAACCACAAGACCATTAGGAACAGCCCAGAAATCTTTAATAATGTGGATCTGTAAAAGACCCCATTTTATAGTGTCCTTAAGGACTAGGTGAACAGCTCCAAGTTCTGCCAGTTGGGTTGAACTGGGAGTGCCCTCCTTGATTAGAGAGGTACCTGAGGCCAGGTGGAATGCTGTGGCTCTCTGGTGAGCTGCATCATGTACGGTGTGGTGCTGCCATCCTTGAAGAATACCAACTCCTTGTCCATTTCAGATATTTAGTCCCAAGGAGCTTCCAAGTAGCCAGAGGGGGAGGAAGTGGAGGTGCCACTATTACTTCTTTAGGATCTCAAGTAAGTGGCTCAGCAAGGGGTAAGCCACATGGTCCTGCTATTTGGAAAGGCCTTTGGTTTGGCAGTTTCCTGAAGGTACCATTTCTGTTTTACCAAGGAGGCATTGGGCAGCCCCGATGGCCTAGCAGTTAAGCATGCCTTCAGCCCAGGGTGTGATCCTGGAGACCTGGGATCGAGTCCCACATCGGGCTCCCTGCATGAACCCTGCTTTTCCCTCTGCCTGTGTCTCTGTCTGTCTGTCTCTATGTGTCTCTCATGAATAAATAAACAAAATCTTAAAAAAATTACCAAGGAGGCATCAATGGCTGGACTGTTCTGCTGGGAGACATCTCTAACCCAGGGCATTATAGGACCTTGTGTGCAGAGTTCTACTGGGTGGGGGCTAGTTAGGGCCTCAGCTTCTAAAAGAGCCAGTAGGATGCCAAAAGGTGGCACTCAAGGGGGAACATATTGGGCTGTCACTAGGGATAAGCACTTAGTCCTAAACCCCACAGGAAGCCAGGTAGACCCATGTTTGGTTCAGAGACTCCAGGAGGCAGTCAGATTTGGCTGAGAACCTGACTTCAACTTTGGAGCCAGAAAGGACTAAAGGTAAGTCTTGTTGTACTGCCTGCTAGGCAACTTCCAAAGCATACTATTAGGCCTCACCCCAATGGTAGGTGGCAGACGTGATGTGATTGCATATATAGGGTGAAGAATTAGGGGTGAAGGGTGTGTTGCCTCCAGAACACGAGAAGACCTGGTCAGTGTTGTGCCTGAGTGTAGTAGGTGGCTTGATGGTGACTAATTGATGTTTGACTGTGTGGGAATATATTGGCCTTTAGAGGATGAGATGATGCCCGGAAACTTGACAGTGAGGCTGGGCCTTGGATCTTATGAGGGGCGATTGCCCAGTTGCATTGAAGTAGCGTGTGAGGGTATGAAAATCTGCCCATACTTTTTTCCTCAGAGGGACCCCTCTACATAATGCTAACAATAGAATGCCAAAATTGGACCTTTCCAATGATACAGTATTTAAATCCCAGTGGTAGAGTTTATGTGCAATTGTGGGACTGTTTAAATATGCCATCGAGGGCAGCCTGGGTGGCTCAGCGGTTTAGCGCTGCCTTCCACCCAGGGCGTGATCCTGGAGACGTCGGGCTTCCTGAATGGAGCCTGCTTCTCCCTCTGCCTGTGTCTCTGCCTCTCTCTCTCTCTCTGTCTCTCTCATGAATAAAATCTTAAAAAAATAAATATGCCATTGAGAATCTCATAAATGTATACTAAGCTCCTTCCAAAGTGAAAGCAAATTGGGCCTGGGATTCCTCCACGGTAAGAACAGAGTTCAGCATATTAGCTAGGTCAGTGACCGTGAAGGATGCTCCTTGGGCCCATTGTATGATCTTAATCAGTCTAGAATATTAGGAATTAGAGCCTTAATTGGGGCACCTGGGCACCGAGGTTCTGCTAGGCAATGGTGAGGTGCCATTCTTTAGTGGCTGGCTTAATTACTGTCCAGATGGGGTTATTAAAAGAGGATTGTGGGCTTAATGACTCTTGTGTCAAGAATATCTTTAATGACAAAGTGTAGGCCTTCAGTGCCCTGTTTTAAGTTGGTATTAGGGAGTATTTACCATCTTGACTGGGGGAAGGAAAGTTATCAGTGTCCATTTGGCAAGTCCTACCAGGAAGGCCAGGAACCTGGCTTGTTCCGTGTGGCATGGCACTGTGTCAGTACATCCATGCCTATAAGAGGGAGAGAAAGAACCAGGGGGGCCGCAGCCAGAGGAAGGCTTTTGAGGTGAATGGTCCCAATTCTTATATCTGATGGATTTGAACACTTTTGATTATTTTACTGACAATGCCCGGTAGGTAGAGGGCTCCCCTTTTGGAAATTTAGAGAAATTGCCTGGACTGGCAGTGACTTTCATCATATGTAGTGACAGTGACTTGGGCCCTGGTATCTAATAGGGCCACAAAGGACTGTGTGTTTTTGTCTCAATGGACCCTCAGAGTGGTATAGGGGCATTTATCCTCCGGAGATAGGATGAGCCCTGGGGAGCCACCAATTTTCAAGGGTAGGGTTTAGATGGCTGCCAGTCTTGGAGGTTAGGGAAGAGGGCAGAGGGAATTATGGGGACTAGGTTAGGGCCAGAGGGATTAAAGAGCAGCTAAAAGCACAGCTAAAGAGCAGTGGCAAGAGGATGGATGGCAGAAGGGGACTGTAGTTGGAAAAATGCTAGTTTGGGGGCCTAGAGTTTAGAGACTGGCTGTCTAGAGATTAGGTGTCAGGACCTGGGAGATTTTATAACTCCCAGTAGAAATTTGTCTATGTATTCCCATAAGGTGCAAAATTAGATCAGAGTTCATTGGGGAAGAGTGGGCAACCCTTTCTGTTGAGGGAAATTTGTTTGAGTTCTTTCTGGGGCAGTAGGAACAGAGGGACATGAGTCTGAAGTATTTGGGTGGGTACTTCCTTGAGGTCTATCAGTCATGTCAGTGTCTTCCAGTGCCAGCAGTCCCAATAAAATATAGTAGTGCCATCTTGTAATTGTGGGGGGTGCCCTGTAAAAAGAATTCTGTGGACTCTGGGTCAAATGGGGCCTCTTCAGAGTGAGAAATGAAGGAGGGGGTGATTTGAGTCATGATGATCATGGAAATGATAAACCCGTTGGACTGTGCCAATTTCGTACAACAGGAGATGAGCCTCATCTAATGTTTTCCATTCACTGTGAGACTTAGCAGTGACTGCTATGATAGATGGGCATGGGGCCAGGCAATAAATAATCCAAGTAAGGAAAGGGAGGGCCCTTGTACAAATATTGATGGGTCTAGAGGACTTTGCCTTCCCTTATCCCTCTCTCCTCACAAGAGGCCTCCATAATCCTGTCGGCTTTTCCCTTGGGGGCAGGGATGCATCGTGAAGCACATTTCTTGGTTCTGCCCCATTCAGGGGAAAGCTGAGAGGCCTCGGGATCTGTGGTATCTCAGGGGAAATCAGCATATAGCCCAGATGGATCTTCTACAAGATTATGGATTTTAGGGATACTGGCCAGTTAATGCCTTTTGACAGCCATGAGTAACAATCCAGAGCCTCTTCCCAAAACACAACATGGCCTGTAAGCTCCCTTCTCTCCTTCCTGCTGCACAAGATCTTTAAGAAACGTTTGAATTTTTCAGATATACTTTCTGATCTCAGTTTCTACTTTCTGATTTTCTCCAGTTACCTCAATCTTACATGTTTTGACCCCCCCCAAAATTGTGGGTCCTCTTCATAGGTGGGTCCTCTTCATAGGTGTGTCCTCTTCATAGGTGTGTCCTCTTCATAGGTGGCCACATTCCTTTCCCAGATTATTCTAATCAACACCCCCAGGTTTGGGGTCTGCCTACACTGGTGCATTATTTACAGCATCTGTGGGGAAAGCCCCTGGGCCTCTGGAGCATAATCCCAGAGCCTTGGCATGTTAGTATGCTGTGGCACCGAGCAACACCTAGGAATCTTCCATGGGCTTTGACATTCATCAAGGAGCGGTGCAGCTCCTTAAGGTTCTTAGCAGGCACTGGTACCAGCTGTTCAGGACACTTATATTTGTCCATTATGGTTTTTTTTTTTTTAATTTTTATAGAAACATTGCACCAGGGATTGGACCCATGATATCCTCTCAGGTCAGGGATAAAAAGTGACAGCAGTGAGTGAAGTGATGACACAGACATGAGGCCTGTGTGCTGTTTTCCTTTTCACGGTGCCATTGGTGTTCGGTCACAAGGTTTTTTCACTCTTCACTCTTCTGAGTTAAGACTCCTAGTCTAGGCACAACCCATTGACACAGTGGTCCCTGGTGGGGTCTCCCAACATCCCTCCCTAGGGGAACATCCTTACATTGTGCCTTTAGCCAAGAGCCTTTCCTGGGACAGTGACAATAGCCTTGAGATTTCAGTCCATCCTCCTCAGCTCCCCTTGGCCTTGAGGCATGAATGACCCTCACATACATTAATAGCCAATGAAGGCCTTTATAATTAGTGGTCTAATTGTCCCATTAGACCATAGGGCCTTGATCAGGCTGCTCTGGGGAGATTATTGAATTAGTATAGCAGCAGTGACATTTTAGGATGGATACCACAGGCAACACATGGCAGAGCAATATGCAAAAGCACACAGTAGTGCGAAAAGGCATCTAATAAGCAATGCTCCTTTCACAGATGGTGTTTCCCACCTGGGTTATTAGTCACTTAGTAAGCTAGTTGTAGCTAAAGCACATTCCTTTCTGGTAATTGCCACAACAATCATGCAGTTCTATCACTTACCCCAATTATTCTGTACCAGTCACAACCTATCAGTAGTGATGTAATGAAGTGCCTGGGGGTACTCACCTGGGCCTGAGATGAACCCTCACAGACCTTTCCCCTTTCAGAGTCAAAGTTGTAGCTAGACCAGCCCTTGTGGTCCTTTCTATGATTCTAAGACCTACCTAGGCAACAACCATCAGGGAACTTGGAAAAATAACACAGGTTATTTACTCACAAATCCTGGAGACTACATGGTATGCCTGGGACCGCACAGTCGGGTTGCAGTAGAGAGAGAGCGCATGGGAGCATGCACATATGAACATCTGGGGTTCCACTTTTATCGGGGTTTAGGGTGGGGTGCCTAGAGTTTTGCAGGCTTGCTATTGGTGAATTTAAAAGGTAAGAGCAGCAATTAAAATGTGGGAAGGAACAAACAAGTGTCAAATGGACAGTTATCTAAGTCAACCAGAGATCTCTAAAACAAAGGAAACTTCAGGGGTAGGTGGCATGGCTCTTGAGCATTGTGGCTGGCAATGTGTTCATTCAAGATAGCTGTCTTTGAAGTGGATGCCTCAGCAATCAAAAGGTTGATGTGAGGCATGTGTATTATAATAAACAAAACTCCCTTATATCTATATAAAAGTGCCACATCTTTACGTCCTCTAAGGCAGTGATTGGTCACAAAAATGGTTGAGGGAACAAAGGTGTTCTTCAAGTGCATAAATGCTGTATACTTCCCCCAGTTTTACTTAGATATAATTCACATATGGCATTGTATAAGTTTAAGGTATACAGCATGATTTGACTTACATATATATCCTAAAATGATACCACTACGAGTTTAGTTAACATGCATCATCTCCTATAACTACAAAAAAAAAAAAAAGGAAAAACATTTTTCTCCTTGCAATGAGAACACTTAGGATTTACTCTTAACAGCTTTCTTGTATATCCTATAGCAGTGTTAGCTATAGTCATCATGTTGTACATTATATCCCTAGTACTTTCTTATCTTAGAACTGGAAGTTTATACCTTTTGACCTCCTTTATACAATCCCCACTCCCCTGTCCCCCTGCCTCTGGCAACCACAAATCTGATATCTTTTTTTTTTAGGAGTTTGGTTTTAGATTCCACATATAAGTGAGATCATATAGTATTTGTTTTTCTCTGTCTGACTTAGATCATTTAGCATAATGTCCCCAAAGTCCATCCCTGTTGTCACAAATGACAGGATTTCCCTTTTTTAAAAATTAAAAAAATTATTTTTATTTATTTTTTTTAGGATTTCCCGTTTTTATGGCTGACTAATATTGTGTATTTATACCAAGTTTTCTTTATCCATTCATCCATAAATAGACATTTAGGATTTTTCCATATTTTAGCTATTATAAATAATGATGCCATGAACTTGGGTTTAGATATCTCTTCAAAATAGTATTTTCATTTCCTTCAGCTATATTCTCAGAAGTGGAATTGCTAATCATATTGTAGTTTTATTTGTAGTTTTTTGAGGAACTTCCATACTATATTCCACACTGGTTGTACCAATTTACATCCTACCAACAGAGAAGGAGGATTCCCTTCTCTATACATTATTGCCAGCGTTTGTTATCTTGGTTAACTTTTCTCTTTTTGATGCTAGCCATTCTAACAGGGATGAGATGATATTTTGCTGTGGATTTGATTTGCATTTTCCTAATGATTAGTGATGATGAACATCTCTTTATGTAACTGCTGGTCATTCATATATCTTTTTTGGGAAAATGTCTAAAAGGACCTATTTAGGTCCTTTCCTAATTTTTAAGTTAGACCATGTTTTGTCTTGTGTACTGTTAGGTTGTATGAGTTATTTATATATTTTGGATATATATAACCCCTTATCAGGTATATGGTTTGCACATATTTTTTCCTATTCTACACATTTTCTGCTCATTTTGTTGATTTCTTAGTATTGCTGTGCAGAAGCTTTTTAGTTTGATATAGTCTCACTTGTTTATTTTTTGCTTTGATTATGTTCTAGGTGTTCTATACAAAAAGTTATTACTAAGGCCCATGTTAAGGAACTTTTTCCTGTGTTTGCTTCTAGATTCTGGGCTTACATTTAAGTGTTTAATCTATTTCTAGTTAATTTTTGTGAGTGGTATAAAATAAGAGTCTAATTTCATTCTTTTTTTAAGTATAGTTGTCACACGTTGTTACATTAGTTTCAGGTGTACAACCTAGTGATTTGATAACTCTATACATGATGCTGTGCTCACCACAAGTGTAGCTACCATCTGTCACCATATAACACTATTACAATACTATTGACTATATTCCCTATGCTGTGCCTTTTATTCCTGTGATTTATTCATTGCATAACTGGAATCCTGTATCACCCACTCCACTTCATCCATGTTGCTCATTTCCCTACCCCTCTCCCCTCTGGCAACTATCAATTTGTGCTCTGTATTTATAGGTCTAATTCTGCTACTTGTCTATTCATTTGTTTTTTAGATTCCACCTATAAGTGGAATCATATTGTTATTTGTCTTTTTTTAGTCTGACTTATTTCACTTAGATAATACCTCTTAGGTCCATCTGTGTTGTTACAAATGGCAATATCTCATCCTTTTTCAAGGCTGAGCAATATTCCATCGTGTGTATATACCACTTCTTTTTTATCCATTCATCTATCAATGAACACCTGCTTCTGTATATTGGCTATTGTAAACAATGCAACAGTAATCATTGGGGGGGGGAGATATTTTTTCAAATTAATGTGTTCATTTCCTTTGGGTAAGTACCCAATAGTGGAATGATTGGATCGTACGATATTTTGATTTTTAGTTTTTTGAGGAACCTCCATAACATTTTCCACAGTGGCTATACCAGTTTACATTGCCACCAAGAGTGCATGAGGGTTCTCTTTTCTCCTCATCCTTGTCTTTTTAATTCTAGCCAGTCTGACAGGTATGAGGTGATATCTCATTGTGATTTTGATTCGCATTTCCCTGATCATTAGTGATGTTGAGCATTTTTTTCATTTGTTTGTTGGCCATCCATATGTCTTTGGAAAAAAGTCTCTTCAGATCCTCTGCTCATTAAAAAAAAATTATCCATTTGACAGAGCACAAGCAGAAGAAAAGGGGAGGGAGAAGCAGGCTTCCCACTGAGCAGAAAGCCCAATGTGGGGTTCAATCCCAGGACCCTGGGATCATCACATGAGCTGAAGGCAGAGACTTAACCAACTGAGCCACCCAGGCACCCCCTCTGCTCATTTTTAAATTAATTATTTAATTTGGTGTTGAGGGACGCCTGGGTGGCTCAGTGGTTGAGTGTCTGCCTTTGGCTCAGGTCGTGATCCTGGGGTCCTGGGATTAAGTCAGGCATCAGGCTCCCTGCTCCCTCTGCCTATGTCTCTGCCTCTCTCTGTCTCCCATGAATAAATAAATAAAATCTTTAAAAAAATAAAATAAATAATTTGGCATTGAATTGTATATGTTCTTTATAGATTTTGGGTATTAACCCCTTATTGGATATATTATTTGAGAATATCTTCTCTCATTCAGTAGGTTGCTCTTTTGTTTTGTTGATGGTGTCCTTCGCTGTGTGGAACGAAATACCATGTTTCCCTTGCCTTAATAAACCTATGTAGAAAAATGCTTCGATGTCAAAGAAATTACTGTTTTACTCTTCTAAGAGTTTTATGGTTTTAGGTCTGACATTTAGGTTGCTAATTCATTTTGCATTTATTTTTGTATATGGTGTCAGAAAGTGGTCCAGTTTCATTCTTTTGTGTGTAACTTCCTAGTTTTCCAGGCAGCGTTTATTGAAGAGAGTGTCTTTTTGCCATTGTATGTTGTTGCCTTCTTTGTCATAGATTAATTGACCATATGCCTGTGGGATTATTTCTCTATCCTGTTCTATTGATCTGTGTGTCCATTTTTGTGCCAGAACCATGCCTTTTTGATTATTACAGCTTGGTAGTGTATCTTGAAATCTGGGATCCGTGATACATCAACGTTTATTCTTGCTGAGGATTGCTTTGGTTATTTAGGGTCTTTTGCAGTTTCATATAAATTGTATATTATTTGTTCTAGTTCTGTTAAAAAATGCTGTTGGTATTTTGATAGGGATTGCATTGAATCTATAGATTCCTTTGGGTACTATGGACATTTTAACAATGTTAATTCTTCCAGTCCATGAGCACAGTATACCTTCCCATTTATTTGTGTTGTCTTCAATTTCTTTAATCAGTATTTTATAGTCATTAGAGTACAGATCTTGCATCTCTTTGATTAAGTTTATTCCTAGGCATTTTATTCTTTTTGGTGCAATTGTAAATGGAATTATTTTCTCAATTTCTCTTCCTGAAACTTTGTCATTAGTATATAGAAATGCAATTGATTTCTCAGTGTTAGTTTTATATTCTGTACTTTACTGAACAAGTTTATTCTTACCGTTTTTGAATGGAGTCTAGGATTTTCTGTGTATGGTATGTCATCTGCAAATAGGGACAGTTTAATTTCTTCCTTGACTGATTTTTACATAAATATTTTTAATTTTGTGTTTTTTACTTTTCATACTCTAACTTATTGTCTTCTTTTCCACTGAAGGAGTCCCCTGTAATGTTTCTTGCAGGGCTGGTTTAGTAGTCATGAACTCCTTTAGTTTATTTTAGTCTGAGAAACTCTATCTCTCCTATTCTGAATTAGAGCCCTGCGGGATAGAGTATTCTTGGCTGCAAATGTTTCCCTTTTGGCACTTTTTAAAAAAAAATTAATTAATTTATGATAGTCACAGAGAGAGAGAGAGAGAGAGAGGCAGAGACATAGGCAGAGGGAGAAACAGGCTCCATGCACCGGGAGCCTGACGTGGGATTCGATCCCGGGTCTCCAGGATCGCGCCCTGGGCCAAAGGCAGGTGCTAAACCGCTGCGCCACCCAGGGATCCCCCTTTTGGCACTTTGAATACATCATGCCACTTTCTTTGGCCTGCAAAGTTCCTGCTGAAAAATCTGCTGATATCCATGTGGGGTTTTCCTTATATGTAACTGTCGTCTTTTCTCTTGCTGGTTTCAAGTTGATTTCTTTATTACTACTTTTTGCCATTTTAATTACTATGTGTCTTGGTATGGACCTCCTTGGATTGATTTTGTTGGGGGATCTCCGTGCCTCAGAGATCTATATAGTATAGTTGCTTCCTTCCCAGATTAAGGAAGCTTTCTGCTATTATTTCTTCAAATAAATCTTCTGCCTCCCTTTCTCTCTTCTTCTTCTGGGATCCCTACAATGCAAATATTATTACACTTGATGGAGTCATTGAGTTCCTTAAGTCTATTGTCATTTTTGCATAATTCTCTTTTTTCCTCTCATTTGCTCCACTTGATTACTCTGTTTTTCCATTACTCTGTCTTTCAGGTCAGGAATTCATTCCTCTGCTTCCTCTACCCTGCTATTTATTTCATCGAGTGTATTTTTAATTTCATTTGTTGTGTTCTTCATCTCTAATTGGTTCTTTTTTTTTCTTTGTTAAGGGTATCACTGATGTCTTCCACCTTTTCTCAATTCCAGTCAGTATCTTTATTACTTTAAATTCTCTATCAGGTTTATTACTTGTGTCTGTTTCACATAGGTCTCTTGCTGTGTGTGGTTTTTGTGCTGTTCTTTCATTTTTGACATTTCTGTCTCTTCATTTTATCTAACTCTCTGTGTCTGTTTCTCTGTGTTAGTAAAGTCAGCTACTTTCCCTGCTCTTGATGGCGAAAGCCTTATGAAGAAGAGGTCCTGTAGTGTTCTGCAATGCAGTGTCCCCTGCTCCCCAGGACCTGCTGCTTCAAGGGTTGTCTCCTATGTTTGTTGGGTGTGCCCTGCTGTTGAGTACTGACCACTTTTTCCTTCAGTCCACTTGTCTGCAGAGGCTCTCTTTGCCTGTTGTGGACAGGGTTTGGTCCTCAGCCTGGTGGGGTGCATTTTAACAAGGTGTGCACTGGTCTGTTTGCAAAATGAGACCTGCAGCCACTTTTGTTGCCAGTACTGATGTCCCGCAAAATGTGCAGGTTGGAAGATGAGGTTTTAGTGGGGTTTGTGCTAGTCTTCTGGAGGAGGACACCTGTAGCACTGGGACTGAGACAAGTGTCAGTGGGAAGGGTGGATGTGCCAAAGCTTTGGTGGGGGGACTTGGAGTAAGCAAGTTAGGTAGTGAGTGTTAGCACAATGCTGGTTCCCACAGGTGGCTTGTGCATTTATACTGAGTGGTGGGGGAGGGAAATGCATGTGTCATTTCCTTTGTTCCTAGAGGAGTCTCCCTGTGATCCCTGCCTGAGACCTGCCCTGAGGTAAGCAACTCACTCTCCCTCCCTTGTGCCCCAGGCATTTTTCAAAGTTCTGCTTCCATGCTGTATCTCTGTTAGCTGTTGTGCTACTCTTTAAGGGCAGTAACTCTGCTTTCTAATATCCTCCAGGCTCTCCCAGAGCTGAACCTACAGATTTTTAAAATTCAGGGCTTTAAGCCCTTCTGGTTGTAAGAACTCACAGATTCAGTCCCTCTGGCCTTCAAAGCCAAATGTTAGGGGATTCATTCCCCCCATGCAGGCTTCCTGGTGTCATAGTTTGTTTATTACTCTTCTCTCTGCTACT
Organism: Vulpes vulpes; assembly: GCF_048418805.1. Lineage (NCBI taxonomy): Eukaryota > Metazoa > Chordata > Mammalia > Carnivora > Canidae > Vulpes > Vulpes vulpes. The sequence continues at coordinate 32,172,667 of NC_132796.1, read as the reverse complement.
GGCTCCATCCCCATCATGGACAGCCATGGTCCTTTTTACTCCCAAACTGCATCTTCATTCTTCCTACCTTCTTCAATGTGGCTGCTTCTCTATCTTTTATTGTGTAGTTTGTTCTGCCAGTCTTTGAGTTTTATGAGTTATTTATGCTTATGTGAGTGTTATCTAGTTGTTTTTGTGGGATGAAGCAAACTTAGGGTCCTTCTACTCCACCATCTTCCCAGCCTCCTACTGTTTCATCAACGTCTTGCAGCCTTCAGTGTCGAGATCTTTTGTCTGCTTAAATTTATTCTTACATATTTGATTGATTTGATGCTATTGTAAACATGATCTTCTCTTTGTTTTTCAGATAATTGGTTGTTAGCATATGGAAACACTACTGTTTTTATGTGTTAAGTGTTTGTATCCTGCAACTTTGTTGATTATATTAAGCAGTTTTAGGGTGAGTTTTTAGGATTTTTGTACGGGTAAAAATTTTATCATCTGCAAATAGAGATGGTTTTACTTTTCCATTTCAAAGTCTTATGATTTTATTTCCTGTCTGATTGCACTGGCTAAAACTTCCAGTACTTTGTTGAATAGGAATGGTGTGTTGGCACTCTTGTCTTATTTATGATCTTAGAGGAAAGCTTTAAACATTTTAGCATTTCATATGATGTTAGCTCTTGGTTTGTCATATATATTCTTTATTATGTTGAGGTAAATTCCTTCTGTACCCAATTTAGGAGTTTCATCATGAACAGATGTTGCATTTTGTCAGTTGTTCATTTTGCATGTATTGAGATGTTCACATAATTTTTTTCATTCTGTATCACACTGATTGATGATTGTATGTTTTTTTTTTTTTAACAGTGTGTTGCTTTATTGAGGGGGGATTGGGAGGCAAGACACCATGGTGAGGAACAAAATCAAATAAAGGAAGTACAAGTACAGGAAGCAATAATGTTAAAATAATAATACACAAAATGGATAAGTGCAATCATTTTCTTAAGAGGACTTGACTTGTGGAAGATAAACTTTAATTGCTGTTGCAAAAAACATCTGTATGAAGTAGAAACTGGTTTCAGTAATATTAGTAGAGAATATGTCCTAGAAAGTGGAGGTAACTGGATGTAAAATCCTGGCAGCAATTTAATAGAACAGTCCCATATGATTAGGCTGAGGCCAACACCTAATGAGGACGAAAGCCTTGTCTGGGGAATTTTGGATGATACCTGGAGAAATATTACACTGCGCATAAACCAAATTGAATTGTTTTCACAAGTGTTGTAAAGTTTCATATAGTAAAAGGTTTTTTCTACATGCACTTCAATTTCACAGCAAGAGTGGCGTAGGATACCTAAACACAGAAAAGAGCATTCATGCAAGATATCTAACTCCTTGATATAATAATGCATACAATCCAAAATGATTACACTATCAGTACATCTAGGGCTTTCTGCAGCTACTAGGTGGTGGTTATGGAAAGCATGGCCCCCGATATCAATATCTAAAAAGCAGCCATCACCTCCTTCTATGTGTGTTCTCTTTTTGCATTTTTTCTTCATTTTTATTAATCAACTCTGCTGTTGTTGCTGCTTCTTAGCAAAACTGGTAAAAACAAAATTGTAATCATTGAACATAGCGCTCTGGCAATCCAGACGTTTAAAGCCTTCAATCTTCTGGGGTGAAGAAAGCGCTGTGCGACATTTAGAACTCTGATTTACAAACAGGATGGTCACAAATTTTCCTGGCTTGAAGACTTCCAACAACTTTCCTGATCAGGTCATCATAGGAGGTCTGACTTAAGTTTGTTTCAAAGCTAACATAAGAAAATTCTGGTTCTGGAGTGATTTGAATAGTCCAATAAGTTCCATTCGATTTCATTCCATTCATCGAATACCCACAAGGATTGAACAGTGTGGCATCAATGACAGAACCTGGTATCAGGTCACGAATTCCACTCTCACGAGTGACATCCTTTGCAGTAACACCATCTTTCATGTAGAACTGGTCCATAACTTCTGGGTCAAGTTCACTCATCAGAATTTCCAGGGTTTGATCTGGCTGACTGATTACCTGAGTCTCTGGGAAATCCAAAGTATACAAGTACCAACAGTCAGAATTTATACGTCCCATACAAAATGCTGCTCCATTTGGGAAAATTGCATTAAGAAATTCTATTCCTGGAAATTCCGGTGTGGGTACCCTTGGTGAGAAGGCTTCATGAAATTCTTACGAGAATAAAAGAAGCTTTGAATTGAGTCAAACCCACTGTAATCCCTAGCAAGTTTCAACAGGGGAACCAGTGCTTTCAGCAAGAGGGTGGTACCACATCTTCAAAATGAAACGTCTCTTGGAGACAAACATGCTACTCTCACTGAGTACATAAGCTTCCTGCTTGTCAGTTTTTGTCACACTTATGATTGAACATTGCACATCCTTCAGAAGTATGTCCCACTCAGATCTGGGGATGGTGCGAAGGTCTCCAGATCCTTGGTTGGCGTCGGGCTGCTGCCTGGAGAACCACACCTCCAGCAGCTTCTTGGTCCCTTCGAAAAAAATGTGCAGCTTCCATCACTGTGAGACTATCCAACAACCAATAACCACAGAAAATCAACTAAAATTAAATTTCTTCTCCCGCCGCCGCCGCCACTGTGGATTGTTCCAGCTGTGTTACTAAAGTTCAGGTTCCTTTTTTTTTTCCTATAATTTTATATTAACTTTTTTTTTCTTTAAAAAAAAAAGGATTAATAAAATTTTCCTGGCTTTTTCTTTGTGTGTGTGTGTGTGTGTGTGTGTGAGCGAAAGTTGAACGTGAGTCTGTTGGAAATAGAGGCAGATACAGTTCAGTTTTCTTGTAGTCCGCTGTTTACCCGTTAGAGAGAGTAGAGCGAGCACTAGCTAATGTCGCCGGCCATACTGTGGAAGCCTGATGATTGTATGTTGAACCATCCCTGCATACCAGGGATGAATTCCACTTGATCATGGTGAATGATCTTTTTAATATTCTGCTGAATTTGGTTTGCTAGTATTTTACTGAGAATTTCACATCTGTATTTATTAGGAATATTGGACTGTAATTCTCTGGTAGTGTTCTTTTCTGGTTCTGGTATTAGAGTAATAGTGGCCTCATAAAGTAAGTTTGGGAATGTTCCCTCCTCTTCAATTTTTTTTTGGGAAGAGTTTGGGAGATATTAGCTTATTTCTTCTTTGAATGTCTGATAAAATTCAAATGTGAAGCTGTATGGTCCTGGGGTTTTTTTTCCTTTGGGAGATTTTTGATTACTGATCCAGTATTTTTACCCGTAATTGGTCTGTCCAGATTTTATTTTACTTACTGATTCAGTCATTGCTAGGCTGTATGTTTGAAATAATTTTTCCATTTCTTCTGTGTTGTCCAGTTAATTGGTGTATACTAGTTCAAAGTAGCCTCTCATAATCCTTTTTATTTCTGTGGTATAAATTATAAGGTGTGCTTTTTTTTTAAAAAAAAGATTTATTTATTTATTCATTCAGAGAGAGCGAGAGAGAGGCAGAGACACGGGCAGAGGGAGAAGCAGGCCCCATGCAGAGAGCCCGATGCGAGACACGATCAGGGTCTCCAGGATCACACCCCAGGCTGCAGGCGGCGCTAAACCGCTGCGCCACCGGGGCTGCCCTAAGGTGTGCTTTTTATTTATAATGTTTTGTTGATTTGGGTTCTCTCTCTTTTTTACTTGGTTAGTCTAGCTAAAGATTTGCCAATTTTATCTTTTCAAAGACACAACTCTTAGTTTGGTTAATGATATATATTGTTTTTCTTAATTTCATTTATTTCTGCTCTAATCTTTATTATTTCATTCTTTCTGTGTACTCTGGGCTCAGTATTTTCTTCTTCTTTCATTCCTTAAGGTATAGAGTTAGGTTGTTTATTTGATATTCTTGTTTCTTAATGTACATGTTTATTGCTATAACTGCTTTTGATGCATCCTATAAGTTTTGGTATGTTATGTTTCCAATTTCTTTTGTCTCAAGGTACATTTTTCTTTTTCATTTAATTCTCCTTTGATCCACTTGTTGTTCAAGAGAGTAGTTTTTAACTTCCATGTATTTGGAATTTTCCAATTTTCCTCCTGTTATTAATTTCTAGTTTCATACCACTGTGGTCAGAGAAGATACTTGATATGATGTCAGTCTTTTTGAATTTGCTAACATTTGTTAGGTCGCCTACCATATGGTGTATCCTAGAATGTTTCATGCGTGCTTGAGAATGTGTATTCTGCTATTGTCAGATAAAATGTTTGGTATATATCTGTTAAGTCCACTTTGTATATGTTGTTACTCAAATCTGCTTTTTCCTTATTGATTCTCTGTCTGATGCATTGTTGAGAGTGGGGTACAAAATCCCCCAACTATTACTGTATTGCTGTTGATTTTACCTTTAAGTTCTTTTTCCTTGTCTCACTCTCAATATGTGTGTCTTTCAGGCTAACGTGAGTGTCCTGTAAGCAACATCTCATTGGATCTTGTTTTTTAATCCATTTGGCCATTGTATGTCTTTTGATTGGAACATATATTCCATTTACATTTAAAGTAATTATTGATTAGTATGTATTCACTATTATCATTTCTAAATTGTCTTCTAGCTGTTTTGTAGCTCCAGTGTTCCTTTTTTCATAACCTGCCATCTTTTGTGCATGTGTGTGTTCTGATGTCTTTTGACTTCAGTATAATTTTACTTTTTTATAATATTCTTTTATGTAATTACTACAGGTTTTTCCCTTGTGTAACCATGAGGCTTATATAAAATATGTTAAAATTATAATATCCTATTTTAAACTGCTAATAACTTAACTTTAATAGAGTTCATAAACTTAAACTTTTATTTCTCTTCCCCCTCATATTTTAGGTTATTGATATTACAGAATATACATATTTTTATGTTGTGTAACTAATAACTCATTATAGTGGGGTGGGGTGGGGTTTTTTTTTGGGTTATATTTGTTTTTTAACTTTTAAACTAGAGGGACACTTGGGTGGCTCAGCAGTTGAGCATCTGCCTTTGGCTCAGGGTGTGATTCCAGGGTCCTGGGATCCAGTCCCTCATCGGGCTCCCCACAGGGAGCCTGCATCTCCCTCTGCCTGTGTCTCTGCCTCTCTCTCTGCGTCTCTCATGAATTAATAAATAAAATCTTTAAAAAACACCCTTTTAAACTAGAGTTATAAGTGAACTGTGTGTCACCATTACCATGTGACAAAATTTGATTTTGACTGTATATTGACCATTACCTGTGAATTTTAACTCTATCTTCTTATGTTTTTATGATGTCAATTAGCATCCTTTTACTTCCATTCAAAGAACTCCCTTTAGCATTTCTTTAAGGCAAGTCTTTTTTTATTACTTTTTTTATTGGAGTTCAATTTGCCAACATATAGCATATCACCCAGTGCTCATCCTGTCCAGTGCCCCCCCCTCAGTGCCTGTCACCCAGTCACCCCATCCCCCCGCCCACCTCCCCTTCCACTACCCCTTGTTTGTTTCCCAGAGTTAGGAGTCTCTCATGTTCTGTTACCCTCTCTGATATTTCCCACTCATTTTCTCTCCTTTCCCCTTTATTCCCTTTCACTATTTTTTATATTCCCCAAATGAATGAGACCATATAATGTTTGTCTTTGTCCGATTGACTTACTTCACTCAGCATGATACCCTCCAGTTCCATCCATGTCGAAGCAAATGGTGGGTATTTGTCATTTCTAATGACTGAGTAATATTCCATTGTATACATAGACCACATCTTTATCCACTCATATTTCAGTGGACACTGAGGCTCTTTCCACAGTTTGGCTATTGTGGACATTGCTGCTATAACAATGGGGTGCAGGTGTTCTGGCATTTCACTGCATCTGTATCTTTGGGGTAAATCCCCAGGGTAAATTCCCCGGGAATAGAATTCTTGGTTGATAGTGTTTGTCTTTCAATATTTTCAATATATCGTCCCATTTTCTCCTGACTTAAAACGTTTCTGTTGAGGAATAGTCTCAATACAAGACTTTCTACTGATAGTTTCATGGGGTTCATTTTTTTAAAGATTTTATTTCTTTATTTGTGAGAGACAGAGAGAGAGGCAGAGACACAGGCAGAGGCAGAAGCAGGCTCCATGCAGGGAGACTGATATGGGACCCGATCCGGGGACCCCAGGATCTCACTCTGGGCCAAAGGCAGACGCTAAACTGCTGAGCCACCTGGGCGTCCCCATGGGGTTTATTTGTTTAGGATTCTTTTACTGCTTTCAAAATTCTGTCTCTGACTTTTGACTATTTCATTATAGTGTGTCTCAGTTTAGCCCTGTTTGGGTTTAACCTATTTGGGAACCTTTGGGTCTCACATATCTGGATGTCCATTTATCTCTCCTGATTTGGGAAGTTTGAGCTATTGTTGCTTTAAAATAAATTTATTTTCTCTTTGTTTTTCTCTTCTCCTAAAATTTCCATAATGCAGACATTGCTTCTTATGATTGTGTCCCATAGGATCTGTCAGCTTGCTTAAGCCTTTTTTCCCCCCTTTTTTCATTTTTCTGCTCTGACTGGATAATTTCAATTGTCCTGCTTCTAGGTCCCTGATTTTTTTTTTCTTCTTCTGCATAATTGAGTCTACTTTTGAAGTTCTCTATTGAATTCTTCAGTTCACTTGCCATATTTCAGTTCTAGGATTTCTATTTTATTTTATGGTTTCTATTTCCTTGTTGAAATTGTTGTTTTGTTCATGCATTATTTTCCTTATTTCATTTAGTTGTCTGTTCTTTTGGCTCACTAAACAACTTTAACGTAATTATTCTGAATTCTTTTGGCAGTTCATAGATTTCCATTTCTTGAGGGTTAGTTTTTGGAGCTTTATTAGTTCCTTTGGTGGTGTCATGTTTACCAGACTTTTTTGTGATTCTTGTTTTTTACATTGGTGTCTGTTCCTTTGAGTAAGTGATCTCCTCATCCAGAGTTCACAGGTTTGCTTTGGTAGACAGTTCTTTACTAGTCCACTCAGTCTCAGTTTCTGGACATGTCTGCTGGTTATGTCCTTGGGAATGTTGGGTTGTTATCAGGGTCTGTTTTTGGAAGAGCCACTGCCCAAGTTCTGAGGTCATGGGGGCATGCCACAGGGTGAGGACAGTTAAATATGACTGTTGGCATAGTTTCCTGCACAAGTGAGGCAGTAGGATGGGTATGGGTTCTGCAGTTCCCTGGGTTCTCTGGTTAGGCTTACTAGACAGTTGGGACTGGGTTTTATACTCTGTAGTCGATAGGGCTATCAGTTAGTTTCTCTGTGCTGGTAGGGCAGCAGGATAGGCCCCAGGGTCTTTATACCTCATTGTCTGGGGTCTTGATCAAGCAAAAATGATTCACCAAATTCCCTGTCTTGATGGGACCACTGGTTTTGTTGTGCAGATGGGGGGAACCAATGGATTGTGCTCTCTATTCATGTGCTGCTGTAGGCAGAGCTGCTATATGGTGTATGTAGCCTTCCATGTGCTGTAGTTGGGTACCATTATTAGGCAGACTGAAAGCTATACTCAGCAAAGAGCATGGATATGAATTAGTTTTCCTGCCTGGACACAGCAGGAGAACCAGCTCCAAGACTGGTAGGCAATTTGTGGTCTTGACTCAAGCCAACCTGCACCCAAAGTTCCCTAGCTAAATGGGGTCACTAGCTTTGCTCTGCCTGTCAGACTCTTTGCTTGGGTGTTGCTGGGCTATGCATCTTCCCAGTGTTCTTGTCAGCCTTTCTGGTTGGGTAGGGAGCTTCACTTGGCAATAGCTAAATAGGCAGTGGAGATTAAGGAGTGCACTTATGATAAGCACTGGATGATATAAGGAATTGTTGAATCACTATACTGTATACCCAAAACTAATATAACCCTGTATATTAACTAACTGGAATTAAAACAAAAACTTAAAAAAAATCCATATGATTCAATTTCCCTGCCTGAGCAGGGATATAGCATGTTCTGGGGCTGGCAAATATCTTTGAGAACCCAAGTAAGGCAGACCTGCACCCTGCCAAGTTCTCTGATCACACTGCATGATCAACTTGATTCTGCAGATGGGCAGATCCATTTGTTAGGATTACTACTTGGGTGCTGCAGGTTGGAACTTGGTCTGCCAAAATCCAAGTACTGCTTGTTAAAAACCCCTACCCCCTTCTCTGTCAGATTCCTAAGTGTAAGCCCCACAGACTGTCCTCTAATCCCTGTGGGGCAAGACTGGAGTGGGGGCTCCCAAGAAATGACGTACACTGCTGGATTATCCAGATGTCTAACCTGGGCTCTCTTGTCCCACTAGAGGAACTGGAAGCTCAGGCAAACCATCCTTCCTAGTGCTATGCTACCTAGGGTGAGGACCAATGTGATCAGCATATGACTACTCCTCTTTTCTAAATGATCTGTGTTGCCCCTTTCATGCACGGAAATGCTTCAGCTTTACCCTCATGTTCTAGAAATCTCTCAGTGGAGTCTCATCCATGAATAACTGTTAGTTCTTCTTGTGAGGGTGACTGAAGTCAGGACTGACCTATGTCACCATCTTGGTGATGTCACTCCTGCTGTTTGATTTTTTTTTTAACTTTTAAATTCCAGTTAGTTAACATACAGTGTTATATTAGTTTCAGGTGTACAGTATAGTGATTCAATACTTCCTTATATCATCCAGTACTTACCAAAATAAGTGTATTCCTTAATCCCCATTGCATATTTAGCCTACCTCCCCTTCGGTGACCATCAGTTCTCTATACTGAAGAATTTTTTTCATGGGGGATCCCTGGGTGGTTCAGCGGTTTGGTGCCTGCCTTCAGCCCAGGGCGTGATCCTGGAGACCCGGGATCAAGTCCCACATCGGGCTCCCTGCATGGAGCCTGCTTCTCCCTCTGCCTGTGTCTCTGCCTCTCTCTCTCTGTATGTGTCTCTCATGAATAAATAAATAAAATCTTAAAAAAAAAAAAAGAATCTGTTTCATGGTTTGTCTCTCTCTCTCTCTTTTCTCCCCCTTGCTCATTTGTTTTGTTTCTTAAATTCCAATATGAGCTGAAATCATATGGTATTTATCTTTCTCTTACTGGCTTATTTCACTTAACATATATTCTCTAGCTCCATCCATGCTGTTGCAAATGGCAAGATTTCGTTACTCTTTTTTTTTTTTTTCTGAGTGAGTGCTAGCAGGGGGAGGGGCAGAGGGAGAGAGAGTATCTTAAGTTCCTGTGCTCTCTGCTGGAGACTTTGTTCTGTCCCCAGGAGTGAGATTAGTTCATGGATATCAGGTCAGAAAGTCCTGGAGTTAATGCCCACAGGAATCACCCTCAAACAAGGAGGAACAGTAGCTGGTATATAAATACTCTGTTTGTCATACAAAAGACAGTTCTGAGGTGCATACTTCACAGCCTCTCTGAAACTCCCCAAGGGGATAGAGCCTCAGTTGCCCACCGGCAACCCAATTGAATATTGTATGGTATTTCATATGCTTTGTTGCTATGTTCTTATGAAAATGATTAAAAATGCATAACTTTTGGAAACTGATGAAAGGCTATAAACAGTGTGTGATGCATGAGCTAACTAAGGGCATGTATGAAAGTAGGTATGTGTGTGGGCCCATATGGTAGAAGTGAGTCACATTATTGATCAATATATCAAACCTCACATATCAAGTGCCTGCATACTCTTCAATAATCACCAAACAACTGTGCCGTAGAATTCAACTTCTAGTCTGAGGATTGCACAGAAAATGTCCCATGTGAGGGGAGAAGAAGGGAAGGAGTAAATGGTTGTCGGTGGTGTTTGAGGGCCCTGAGCAATGTTGTCTCAGGTGGAGATCTTTACATGGGAGAAAATCTTTTTAGGGTATAAAGAAGTGACCCATCTTTTATCAATTGGATAAAGTTCAGGCTCCATGCTCCGTGTGGAGCCCAGTGTGGGGCTCAATCTCACAATCTTGAGGTGATGACCTGAGCTGAAATCAAGAGTTGGACACTTAACCAACTGAGCCACCCAAGTACCTCTGAACTTTATCCAGCTCTGTGCTGGGGATGGAGCCTGCTTAAGATTCTCTCTCTCCTTCTCCCTCTGTCCGACTTCCCTCTTGCCCTTCTCTCTGTCTTAAAAAAAATTTATGTTTATAGTTCAGAAACATATTTTCTAGATTTTTCCATGTTTCACATAAATTTCTAATTATATTATTTTAGTCATTAATGCTGAGTAAAATTGTTGCTTCGTAGAACAAGGCAATGGATTAAGTGGCCTTGAACTGCATAGTAGATTGACGAAAAAGCAGGTAGAGCTACATTTTTTTGGTAAGTGGAATATCGAATCATTGCTTCTCATCTGTTTTTGAAGTCTTTATTGCCAAAAGCAATGGTTGTGAATAAAGTTAATTTTGGATGTTAAATTTAAATCATTTTTGTATTGTCAATCAACAACTATAAAATTAGGAAAACCATATGTTTCCAATATGTAAAACAAATCTACACACTCTATTAGTTTCCTTGAATCTCTATGGTAGCAGAGTTGGTGTGTAATGGCATATTTATGGATTATTGTTTTAATCAGGACTGGAAACTATTAAGATTGTTTTCCAACAATGGTGATATTTAAATATTAGGAAAAGAAAAGTTATCATAGAACATTTTAGAATCAACTTGAAAATAGTATAAATCAGAGAAACCCATAAAGCTTATGAGTGCAAGGGAGAATTAACTAGAATTTATTCTCTATTTAGTTATTAGTACAAATATGACTTATTTAACATAGTGCTACATACTAATCTAAAAAATAAATGTAAAATCACTAAAGCTATTGTTTTTATAATACTTGTTTGATGTGGGCAGCCCAGGTAGCTCAGCGGTTTAGTGCCGCCTTCAGCCCAGGGCATGATCCTAGATACCTGGAATCATGTCCCATCTTGGGCTTCCTGCATGGAGCCTGCTTCTCCCTCTGCCTGCGTGTGTCTCTGCCTCTCTCTCTCTCTCTGTGTATGTGTGTGTCTCTCATGAATAAACAAAATCTTAAAAAAAAATACTTGTTTGATGAAACTAGGTATGAAAGTATTTGCTGTGTTCTACCTAAATTTCATTTTGAGAGGTGAATTGTCTCTTAATTATGAAAAATTTCAAATATGCATGTAGATGTAATAATATCATAAATTCCAGTTCTCATCTCTCAGCTTTAGCAATTATTAATGCATGGCGATCTATCTCTGTTTCCCCTTGATATATTATTTTGAAGAAAATCCAGGACATTGTATCAATTTATGTATAAAATATTTCATATGTTCCTAAGAGTGAAAATACTTTTCATATAAAAATCACAAGTAAACAGTGTGTTTAAATGTTGTGGATTTGTCATTATAAAGGCAATATTGATCACTCTCAAAGATGAAAACTTTGCTCTCAGGAAAATTATGTGTGTCTCCTGAGTAACTAATTGTTGCCAAGAAAATATTGTATGTAAATTGTCAGTTATATAAGATGCATCTCTAAAGAGCAATGTGCTGCAGTCAGCAAAAGACTGAGTTATGCTCCCCCTCCTTGACTGGAAAAATACAACATGTAGTTACTAAAGGACTTTCTCTCAAGTTCCTTTTATGTTTGTTGTGTTAAGGGGAAAAAATTGTAGATCCCCTTTGTAAATATTAAGAAGGCATCTTGTGAAACTGGTTCTGCCATAAACCTATCACAGGAAGAGTGGTTCTTAAGAATGTCCTATTTCTGGACCAAGAACACAGGACATATATTAAGGAGTGATTCATAACAGATGTGTGGGAAAAGGTACTATAAAGCACTGAGCTCTCTTTGTGTTTCTTGAAATGGTTATCTTATAGCATACCTTATGGAAATAAATTGGCAACACTATTTAATTATTATGTTTAAGTATTTGACATATATCTTCTATATAAAATATGTGGATATGTTTGTACCATGTAGAATTCTTATTGTTTTTCTCTTTTTCAGCAGGAAGTATTACCTTTAGTATTTCTCTATAGCAGATCTACTAGTAAAGAACTTTATTAGATTTTGCTTATTGGAATGTCTTATTTCTCCATCACTTCAAAGGATACTTTTGTCTTTTTTTTGGATACTTTTGTCTTATATAGAATTCTTCCTGACAGTATTTTTCTTTCAGCGCTTTATGCCATTCCACTACCTGTGACCTTCATGGTTTCTGATGACATATCAGCTGTTAATGCAATTGAGCTCAGTGTTGCTTCTCTTCTCTCTCGCTGTTCTCAGGATTCCCTCTCTGTCTTATGACAGTTTGATTGTAATGTGTCTTGATGTAGATTTTTTTGAGTTTGGGCATCCTACTTGGGCATTATTGAGATTCTAGGATGTGCATATTCATGTCTTACATTAAATTTGGGAAGATCTTGGTTGTTATTTCCTCAGATACTCTTCCTGCACCTTTCTTTTATCTGTCTGGAACTCTATTTATGTGTATGTTGGTACACTTTTGATTTCTACAAGTCTCTCAAGCTCTGCTCATTTTTTCCAGTTCTTGTTCTTTTTTTTTTTTAAGATTTTATTTATTTATTCATGAGAGACACAGAGGAGCAGAGACACAGGCAAAGGGAGAAGCAGGCTCCATGCAGGGAGCCCGAAGAGGGACTCGATCCCGGATCAGGCCCCAGACTGCAGGCGGTACTAAAGTGCTGAGCCACCCAGGCTGCCCCTCTAGTTCTTGTTCTTTTTGCCCTGCAAACTGAGTAATCTCAACTGACTTAGCATTGACATCAGTAATTATTTCTAATGCCTACTTATATCTGCTGTTGACACCCTCCCTTTCATTTCAGTTAAATATTTTCCAACTCGAATTCTGTTTTGTACCTTTTTAAATATTGATATGATTTGGTGAGCTATCATTCTTGTGATTTCTTTTAGCTCCTTGTACATGATGTCCTTTAACTCTTTAAGTGAATTTAAAATGTTTTATTTAAAGTCTTTGCCTAAAAAAAAAAAAAAAAAAGTCTTTGCCTAGTCCAATGACATGGGATTCATCAGGGACATTTTCTATTAATTTTTTCTTTTCTGTATATAGGCCATACTTCTGGTTTCGGCATACATCATATTTTGTTGGAAAGTGGAGGGGTTTTTTGAGGAAATTCAGCCCCCCCCCTTTTCATTGTATATAGCATTGACATACAGACCCATATAAGTTTAGGGTATATAGTATAATGATTTGACTTAAATATATTGTGAAATGATTACCACAATAAGTTAACATCCATCATCTCATATATGCAAAATTTTTTTTTCTTGTGATGAAAACACTTAGCATTTATTCTCTTAACACTGCTGTATAATACATAGAAAAGTTAACTGTAGCCCTCATATTTCTGATTACATCCCTAGTACTTATTTATTTTATAACTGAAGTTTGTGCCTAATGAGCATATTCATCCAATTCCCCTTTCCTCCATCATCCACCCCTGATAACCACATATATTGTTTACAATGAGCTTTTAAAGTTTTTTTTTTTTTTTTAGATTCCACATATAAGTGAGAACATACAGTGTATTTGTCTTTCTCTGACTTATTTCATTCAACATAATACCATCGAGGTCCTTCCATGTGTGGCAAGTGACAGGATTTCCTCATTTTTTATGGCTGAATAACAGTCCATTGTATACATATACCACAACTTCTTTATCTATTTGTCCAGCAGTGGGCACTTAGTTTGTTTTCATGTCTTTGCTATTATAAATAATGCTGCTATGAACATGGTGGGTGGGGGGCAGATGTCCCTTTGACATAGTGTTTTTATTTCCTTTGAAATAATAGCCAGCAATGAAATTGGTGAATCATATTGTATTTCTATTGTTAATTTTTTTTGAAGATTTTTAAAATTTACTTATTCATGAGAGACACACACAGAGAGAAGCAGAGACACAGGCAGAGGGAGAAGCAAGCTCCGTGCAGGGAGCCCAATGTGGGACTCAATCCCGGGACTCCAGGATCATGCCCTGGGCCAAAGGCAGGTGCTAAACCGCTGAGTCACCCAGGGATCCCTCTATTGTTAATTTTTTGAGGAAATTCCATACTGTTTTTTCCTACTGGTTGTACCAATTTACAGTCTCATCAATAGTGCACCAGGGTTCTCTTTTCTCCACATCCTTATTAGCATTTGTTATCTCTTTTTGATGCTAGCCATTGTAACTGGTGTGAGATGATATCTCATTGTGTGTGTGTGTTTTTTTTTAAAGATTTTATTTATTTATTCATGAGAGACGCAGAGAAAGAGAGAGGCAGAGACACAGGCAGAGGGAGAAACAGGCTCCACATAGGGAGCCTGATGTGGGACTCGATGCCAGGTCTCCAAGATCAGGACCTGGGCTGAAGGCAGGCACCAAACCACTGAGCCACCCGGGCTACCCTCATTGTGGTTTTGATTTGCATTTTCCATTTCCCTAATGATGAATGATGTTGAGCAAATCTTCATCTACTTTATGGCCATTTGTATCTTTTTTTTTTTTTTTTGAAAAATGTCTCTTCAAAAAAAATGTCTCTTTAGGTTCTTTGCCCATTTTTATTTTTTTATTTTATTTTATTTTATTTATTTATTTATTTATTTATTTATTTATTTATTTATTTATTTATTTTTCCTTTGCCCATTTTTAATTAGATTATTATTATTACTTTTTTTTTTTGCTGTTGTATGAATTCCCTGTAAATTTTGGATAATAACCCCTTTTCAGATATGTGGCTTGCAAATTTTTTCCCATTCCATGTTTTATTTTCATTTTGTTGATTGTTTCTTTCGCTGTGCAGAAGCTTTTGGTTTGATATAGTCCCACTTGTTAATTTTTTTTATTTTATTGCTTGCGCTTTAGGTGTCATATCCAAAAATCATTACCAGGACTCACATCAAGGAGCTTTCTCTTCATGTTTTCTTTTAGGAGTTTTATGGTTTCATGTCTTTCATCTATTATTTTTTTTTTTAAGATTTTACTTATTTGAGACAGAGAGAAAGTGTACAAGCAGGAGGGTGAGGCAGAGGGAGTGGGAGAAGCAGACTCGCCCTGAGCAAGGAGCCTGATGTGGGGCTTAATCCCAGGACCATGACCCTAACTAAGATCATGACCTGAGCCAAAGGCAGATGCTTAACCAACTGAGTCACCCAGGCACTCCAGTCTTTAATCCATTTTATGTTACTTTTTGTGAGTGGTGTAAGAATAGGGGCCTAGTTTCATTTTTTAATATGAAGGTTCACTTTTCCTAATACTATTTATTGATGAGACTGTCTTTTCTTCATTATTCTTGCCTCTCTTGTCAAATATTTGGTGACCATATATGTTTTGAATATATTTCTGTGCTTTTATTCTGTTCCATTGGTCTGTATATCTGTTTTATGCCAGTATCATGCACTTTTGATTACTATAGTTTTATAGTATAGTTTGAAATCAGGAAGTGTGATGCCTTCTACTTTGTTCTCTTTTAGGATTGCTTTAGCTATTTGGGATTTTTTATAATTCCATTTAAATTTTGGATTGCTTTTACTACTTCTGTAAAAAATTGCCATCAGAATCTTGATAGAGATTGCATGGAATCAATAGATGGCTTTTGATAGTATTGACACTTTAAAAATATTAATTCATCCAGTCTATAAACAAGGGATATCTTTCCATTTATTTGTTTCTTCAATTTGTTTTATCATTGTCTTGTAGTTTTCAGTGTGGAGCTCTTTTACTTCCTTAGGTAAATTTCTTCCTAAGTATTGTTTTTGATGCTCTTTGAAAATGGGATTGTTTTCTTCATTTCTTTTTTTTTTTTTTTTTTTAATTTTTTTTTTTTATTTATGATAGTCACACACACACAGAGAGGCAGAGACACAGGCAGAGGGAGAAGCAGGCTCCATGCACCGGGAACCCGATGTGGGATTCGATCCCGGGTCTCCAGGATCGCGCCCTGGGCCAAAGGCAGACGCTAAACCACTGCGCCACCCAGGGATCCCCTCTTCATTTCTTTTTGAGATAATTTGTTGATAGTGTATAGAAATGCTACTGATTTTTTGTATATTAACTGTATCTTGTGACTTAATTTATTGATTATATCTAAGTTTTTGGAGGAATCTTTATTCTACATATAAAATTATGTCATCTGCTACCCTGCTGAGCAGGAAGCCCAATATGGGGTTAGATCCCAGGACTCTGGGGTCATGATCTGAGCCAAAGGCAGAAGCTTAATCATCCAAACCACCCAGATGCCCTTATTTCCTGTATTTTTAATAATAGTCATTCTAACAGGAATGAGGTGATATCTCATTTTGGTTTTCATTTGCATTTCCCTTATTAGTGGTGTGACATTTTCACGTACCTATTGTGTATCTGTATGTCCTTTTGGAAAAATATGTATTCATATTTTCTGCCAATTTTAAATTTTTTTTTTGGTGTTGAGTTGCATAAACTCTACATATTTTGGATATTAACCTCTTATGAGGTGTATCATTTGTAAATATCTTCTCACATTCAGTAGGTTGCCTTTTCATTTTTTTGATAGCTTCATTCACTGTATTAAAGATTTTTAGTTTTATGTAATCTGTTATTTTTTATTTTGTTGCTTTTCCCTGTGGAGACAGATCCAAAAATTATTGCTAAGATCAATGTCCAAGAGTGTATTGCCTATGTTTTCTTTTAGTTTTATGATTTCAAGGGGGCAGGACAAGATGGCAGAGGAGTAGGGTCCCCAAGTCACCTGTCCCCCCCCCCAACTGACCTAGATAACTTTCAAATCATCCTGAACACCTACAAATTCGACCTGAGATTTAAAGACAGAATAGCCATAACGCTACTGAGAGAAGGGTTTTCGCTTCTAACAAGGTAGGAAGGCAGAAAAAAAAATACAAAAGAATCCAGTGGGGGAGGGGCCCCGCGAGGGGCCGGGCTGAGGCCTGCGGAGGAGCCTCCCGGACAGGGGAGCCCAGCTCCGGAGAAGCGGGAACTTTAACAATAGCCCCAGATTCTTCCCGGAGGGAAAGGCACTCAGCAGAGAACTCGGGCAGGATCCCAGGAGGGACAGTGGAGCCTCCAGGTTCACGGGGTCACTAACAGGAGGTGTGCCTGGGGGAGAGCACCCCACACACCACCGGCCAAGCTTGGTAAAGGGCTGGAGTGCGTGCCTGGTGGGGCCTCGGGGAGAAGCCGGTGGGTCAGGTGGTGGCTCCAGGCGGAGGGGGCTGCACCTGCTGCCTTGGGGAGCTGGGGCCCTGGGAGCTGATTCCAGTGGCACAGGCCCCGGATCTCAGGGCACCGGGGGACACAGCCCGGGATCCTGTGCTCCCCCTGGGACAGGCAGAGGCAGGGAGGGGCCAGGGCAGTGAGGACGCTCCTGCCACTGGGTGCCCCTGAGCTGAGCAGGTCAGCACCCCCCTGCCCCGGGAGCACCTGGGCCAGTGTGGACTGGGAGCCGCAGTAGTTACTGCGGGAACTGACTCCAGGGCTGGGGAGCTGGCTGCCGCCAGTGGTGGTGTTCCTCCTGGTGTCACCTCCTGCCTGGGACGGGGCCGGGCCGCCAGGGAACAGGGGCCTCACGGGGTCAACAGCTCCCACTGAGCCCTGCACCTGGTGGGGGGGGGGCGGGGCTGCTCCCCTGGGTGCACACACTTGAGAGCACAACAGGCCCCTCCCCCAGAAGACCAGCTGGAAGGACCGGGGAAGAGCAAGTTCTTGACCAAGCAGCACTGGAAAGTTCCAGGGGAAGTGGAGGGATTTACAGTATATAGAACCAGAGGGTACTCCTCCTTGGTTTGTTTGTTTGTTTCTTCCTTTTTGCAGTACAACTCGTTTTTAGCCACCCTGCTCTGAGCAAAATGATAAAAGAAGAACTCACCACAAAAGGAAGAATCAGAAACAGTCCTCTCTCCCACAGAGTTACAGAATTTGGATTACAATTTGATGTCGGAAAGCCAATTCAGAAGCACAATTATAAAGCTACTGGTGCCTCTGGAAAAAAGCATAAAGGATTCAAGAGACTTCATGACTGCAGAATATATTTCTAATTAGGCAGAAATTAAAAGTCAATTAAATGAGATGCAATCCAAACTGGAGGTCCTAATGACGAGGGTTAATGAGGTGGAAGAAAGAGCAAATGGCAAAGAAAACAAGTTGATGGCAAGGAAGGAAGTTGAGGAAAAAAGAGAAAAAAAAGATCATGAGGAGGGGCAGCCCTGGTGGCTCAGCGGTTTAGCACCTACTTCAGCCCAGAGCCTGATCCTGGAGACCCAGGATCGAGTACCACATCAGGCTCCCTGCATGGAGCCTGCTTCTCCCTCTGCCTGTGTCTCTCCCTCTCATTCTCTCTCTCTCTCATTCTCTCTCTCTCTCTCTCTCTCTGTCTCTCATGAATAACTAAATAAAAAATATATATATTTTAAAAAAAAGATCATGAGGAAGGGTTAAGGGAAATAAATGACAGCCTCAGAAGGAAAAATCTATGTTTAATTGGAGTTCCCGAGAGCGCCGAAAGAGACAGAGAAGCAGAAAGCGTATTTGAACAAATCATAGCTGAGAACTTCCCTAACTTGGGGAAGGAAACAGACATTCAGATTCAGGAGATAGAGAGATCCCCCCCTAAAATCAACAATAACCATTCAACACCTCAACATTTAATAGTGAAACTTGCAAATTCCAAAGATAAAGAGAAAATCCTTTTTTTTTTTTTTTTAAGATTTTCCTTATATATTCATGAGAGAGAGAGGCAGAGACACAGGCAGAGGGAGAAGCAGGCTCCATGCAGGGAACCGACGTGGGACTCGATCCCGGGTCTCCAGGATCACCGCCCTGGGCTGAAGGCGGCACTAAACTGCTGAGCCACCCGGGCTGCCCCTAAGAGAAAATCCTTAAAGCAGCAAGAGACAAGAGATCCAGAACCTTTATGGGGAGAAGTATTAGGTTAACAGCAGACCTCTCCACAGACACCTGGCAGGCCAGAAAGGGCTGGCAGGATATATTCAGGGTCTTAAATGAGAAGAACCTGTAGCCATGAATACTTTATCCAGCAAGGCTCTCATTCAGAATAGAAGGAGAGATAAAGAGCTTCCAAGATAGGCAGAAACTGAAAGAATGTGTGACCACCAGGCCAGCTCTGCAAGAAATATTAAGGGGGACCCTGTAAAAGAAAGAGGAAGTCCAAAGAAATAATCCACAAAAACAGGGACTGAATAGGTATCATGATGACACTAAATTCATATCTTTCAATAGTAACTCTGAACGTGAATGGGCTTAATGATCCCATCAAAAGACACGGGGTTTCAGACTGGATAAAAAAGCAAGACCCATCAATTTGCTGTTCATAAGAGACTCATTTTAGACATAAGGACACCTACAGCCTGAAAATAAAAGGTTGGAGAACCATTCACCATTCAAATGGTCCTCAAAAGAAAGCAGGGGTAGCCATCCTCATTTCAGATGAAGTTTATCCCAAAGACTGTAGTAAGAGCTGAAGAGGGACACTATATCATACTTAAAGGATCTATCCAACAAGAGGACCTAACAATCATGAATATTTATGCCCCTAAAGTGGGAGCTGCCAAGTATATCAATCAATTAATAACAAAAGTTATGACATACTTCGATAGTGATACACTACTACTGGGAGACTTCAACATGGCACTTTCTGTAAATGACAATTATTTTGATTTCTTTATTGTGTAATTTGTGACTATCCACTTCTTTGGGGGCTAATTACTGGACATTTGCTGTATTCCTTTGATGGACACATATTTCCCCTTGTGATTCTTCATAATCTCTGTAGCCTTGGGTAGATGTCTGCACACTTGAAGAAGTCTTCCAGACTTTATGGACTGACTTCAGTAAGGAAGACCTTTTATCTGTGGATGAGAGCATGGTAGCTTGTAGTATGACCCTGGGTTTAGTTGAATAGGGTGCCAAGTGTGGAGGCACATCATGGCACCAGGTCAAAGAGCATGTAAAGCCTCTTCAGCTCAAGTCACTGAAGTTCATATCTTTGACAACCCTGTAGTCCTTGGTGAGCACTGTCAGAGGATTATAATGGCTGCAAGAGATTTTGGGGTCCTAATATGTGCCTTAGGTCTGGTATCTAGGGACCAGGGCAGGCAGTGGTGGTGGCCAGATCCAGTGGTTTGCACACACTCAGCTATGGGGGTCATGTGCAGCTAGTTGTGTAGTGGCAGAAACCAGTTGCAGACACATTCATCGTGATGGTGGCCAGGCAGGTGGCAAGGGCCAAGGCCCACTACAGGTTCACTGACTTCTATGGAGGCCTTGCCTGCTGGCATGCTTTCCTACAGATGCATAGTATTCCAATGGACATGCATGCTGCCATGGAGTCCAATTACAAAGGTTTGATTGGGGGTGTGCAAGTGCACAGCTGGAGGGCCTAGCTCTGCCTAAGAACATTGGTCATGACCAGTGATAAAAAGAAGCACCTGGGGATCCCTGGGTGGTGCAGCGGTTTGGCGCCTGCCTTTGGCCCAGGGCACGATCCTGGAGACCCGGGATCGAGTCCCGCGTCGGGCTCCCGGTACATGGAGCCTGCTTCTCCCTCTGCCTGTGTCTCTGCCTCTCTCTCTCTCTCTCTCTGTGTGACTATCATAAATAAATAAAAATTTAAAAAAATTTTTAAAAAAAGCACCTGATCTTGGCCCACAAGCAGCTGCCAGGGCCCTGGTTGTCACTGTGCTTGCCTGTGGCTATCTACTCTCCCCCCAGGCATTCACACTGGAGGCTAATGGCTGGCATCAGGTGGGTGGCATGCAGGTGCACAGCTGGATGTGCTAGTCTTGAGCACTGACTCAATGATGGGGTTCAGCCAGAGGGTCTTAGGCTGGTGTCTTCAGCCTCCTAGATGCAAAAGCCAGATCTGGCTGTAAGTGTGACTCTCAAACTCCAGTAGGGATGGGGAAGGACTCGGGCACCTAGCATCAGCAAATGTGAAAACCTATTGGGTGAGAGCTAAAGAGATCTTCAGGGATCTGCAATGGCTACACTGGCCCTTGGCTTCATAAGTGGTAAATTCTGTTGAGGTTGAAGAGCAGGTTTGTGAAAATCATGATTGCTCCCATTGTATGCTAATAACAGCCTCTGCTTTCCTTCCTTGTTCCTAGCTGTCTCAATACTATCTCAGAGAATTCAAAATAACATAAAGATGCTTACTGAAGTCAGGAGGGCAATGGATAAACAATGTGTGTGTGTGTGTGTGTGTGTGTGTGTGTGCGCAACTTATCAAAGACTCTGATTTTAGTTAAGATTAACAAATTTTGCATTAGTATTTTCACAACCTCAGGAGTGTAATATATTCAGTAATAAGGAAGATCAGACATTGATACTGTGGTAATTAAGTGCCAAGCCATGTTCTTTACTTGTATTTACTTATGTGATGATCACAACAAGCCAATGAGGTGAATTCTGTTATTCTCATTTTACATATAAGGAAGCTAAGACACAGCAATATTAATTTTTCCAGCATAACAGAACTAATAAGGTGTGTAGGAGCTTAATTACAACATTCTGCTCCCTTGCCCAGCTACACACAAACTAATAGGTATGTGATATTTGTGATGTGGTGGTCTTCAACTATAAATGCTTTTCTTTCACTGTGGAAGACCACTTATTTCACATTTTGTCATAGTAGTTTTAAGAGCATGTGGCTGATTAGAAACGACAAATACCCAGCATTTGCTTCGACATGGATGGAACTAGAGGGTATTATGCTGAGTGAAATAAGTCAATCGGAGAAGGACAAACATTATATGGTCTCATTCATTTGGGGAATATAAAAAATAGTGAAAGGGAATAAAGGGGAAAGGAGAAAAAATAAATGGGAAATATCAGAAAGGGAGACAGAACATGAAAGACTCCTAACTCTGGGAAACGAACTAGGGGTGGTGGAAGGGGAGGAGGGCGGGGGGTGGGGGTGACTGGGTGGCGGGCACTGAGGTGGGCACTTGACGGGATGAGCACTGGTTGTTATTCTGTATGTTGACAAATTGAACACCAATAAAAAATAAATGTATTAAAAAAAGAGTATGTGGCTGGAAGTGTATTGCTTTTGGATTTCTTGTTCATATGCTTTCTAAGAAAACTCTAGCTTGTATACTAAGACATAACAGTCTACTTTAGTTTCACTTTTTCTTTTGCAGTTATAGTTTGTTCTTGATGAGTTCAGGAACCATGCCTTCTCTTTCCCCTCAATATTCTAGAATCATGGCATGGTGCTAGGCTCATAAAAAGGGAATAACAAATGTTGGTGTATTCACTGCTAATTTTTTATCCAAAAACTACATCTGATAGTTATTTGTAATTTGCATAAAGAACACATTCCTCCAAAAAGAATTTATTTTTTGAGTCCATTTTGTGATAGGGACATAAGAATAAAAATGCTGCCATTGAGGAACTTCTGGCATAATAGGAAGAGACATATGTAAACAAATTATGCAGTGATGTGCTATAGAGCAATTGTTAAAATTTGATAAATGTGTGATGAGTAAGTAAGCTTCAGTGGAGATGGAGAATTCTAATCCTGATTTTGGTAAGAAATATTGGACACATGCACTGTTAGAACTGAAAAAAAGTTTTCGGGATTATTTTGTCTAATCTCTCATTTTATAGGTAAGAACCTGGAGTACTGGGATGTTGAATGGGATTTCCCCTATAAGTCCAAACTTGACTATGAAGAAAAACTGCTGGTAAGAAAGAAAGAAAGAAAGAAAGAAAGAAAGAAAGAAAGAAAGAAAGAAAGAGGGATCCCTGGGTGGCACAGCGGTTTGGCGCCTGCCTTTGGCCCAGGGAGCGATCCTGGAGACCCAGGATCGAGTCCCATGTCGGGCTCCCAGTGCATGGAGCCTGCTTCTCCCTCTGCCTGTGTCTCTGCCTCTCTCTCTCTCTCTCTGTGACTATCATAAATAAATAAAAATTTAAAAAATTAAAAAATAAATAAAAATAAATAAAAAAGAAAGAGCTTTTTCGCAACGGGTTTGCAGCTAGAACACAGCTGTCGTGAAAACCACCGCTAAACCTAAACCAAAATGGTAAAGGAAAAGACTCACATCAACATCGTCGTCATTGGACACGTAGATTCGGGCAAGTCTACCACTACTGGCCATCTGATCTACAAATGTGGTGGGATCGACAAAAGAACTATTGAAAAATTTGAGAAGAAGGCTGCTGAGATGGGAAAAGGCTCCTTCAGGTATGCCTGGGTCTTGGATAAACTGAAAGCTGAACGTGAACGTGGGATCACCATTGGTACCTCCCTGTGGAAATTCGAGACCAGCAAGTATTATGTGACCATCACTGATGCCCCAGGACACAGAGACTTTATCAAAAACATTACAGGCACATCTCAGGCTGACTGTCCTGATTGTTGCTGCTGGTGTTGGTGAATTTGAAGCAGGTATCTCCAAGAATGGGCAGACCCATGAGCATGCCCTTCTGGCTTACACACTGGGTGTAAAACAACTAATTGTTGGTGTTAACAAAATGGATTCCACTGAACCACCCTACAGCCAGAAGAGATACGAGGGAATCGTTAAGGAAGTCAGCACCTACATTAAGAAAATTGGCTACAACCCCAACACAGTAGCATTTGTGCCAATTTCTGGTTGGAATGGTGACAACATGCTGGAGCCAAGTGCTAAGATGCCTTGGTTCAAGGGGCAGAAAGTCACCCATAAAGATGGGAAAGCCAGTGGAACCACACTGCTTGAAGCTCTGGCTTGCAGTCTGCCACCAACTCATCCAACTGATATGCCCTTGCGTCTGCCTCTCCAGGACATCTACAAAATTGGTGGTATTGGTACTGTCCCAGTGGGTCGAGTGGAGACTGGTGTTCTTAAGCCTGGCATGGTGGTCACCTTTGCTCCAGTCAATGTTACAACTGAAGTAAAGTCTGTTGAGTGAGGCTCTTCCTGGGAACAACGTGGGCTTCAATGTCAGGAAGTATCTGTCAAAGATGTTCGTCGTGGCAATGTGGCTGGTGACAGCAAAAATGACCCACCAATGGAAGCAGCTGGCTTCACGGCTCAGGTGATTATCCTGAACCATCCAGGCCAAATCAGTGCTGGACATGCACCTGTGCTGGATTGTCGCACAGCTCACATTGCTTGCAAGTTTGCTGAGCTGAAGAAGATAGATCGTCATTCTGGAAGAAAGCTGGAAGATGGTCCCAAGTTCTTGAAATCTGGGGATGCTGCCATTGTTGATATGGTTCCTGGCAAACCTGTGTGTGTTGAGAGCTTCTCTGACTATCCTCCTCCGGGCCGTTTTGCTGTACATGGCATGAGACAGACGGTTGCTGTGAGTGTCATCAAAGTAGTGGACAAGAAGGCAGCTGGAGCTGGCAAAGTCACCATGTCTCCCCAGAAAGCTCAGAAGGCTAAATGAATATTGTCCCCAATACCTGCCACCCCAGTCTTAATCAGTGGTGGAAGAACGGTCTCAGAACTGTTTGTGTCAATTGGCCGTTTAATAGTAAAAGACTGGTTAATGATGACAATGCATCGTAAAACCTTCAGAAGGAAAGGACAATGTTTTGTGGACCATTTGTTTGTGTGTGTGTGTGTGTGTGTGGCAGTTTTAAGTTATTAGGTTTTTTTTTAACGCTATAATTTAAGCTACACAGGTGATTTTCTACAGGATGCACTTTGCATACTATATCTTGGCAAATCAAACTCCAATAAAACTTACATTAATTTTAAGCAAGGTCAATCAACATCTCTATTTATATCTACATTACCATTGATCTGTCCATTTCAATTCATTTTCCTGTTTCATTAGGCTTTTGTTAAAAATGTGTTCTTTTAAAAAATGTGTTATTTTTCTGAAAGATGGACTTCTCCTGAAGAACTATCTTTTCTTCTTTGATTCATAACCATATGAAGCTCTATACAAAGGCTTCCTGGTTTCAAATATTTGGATGTTAACAAAACAGCATAACATGCACTGTTAAATCATATTTTCAAATTGTAGAAGCTAATATTACTTAGACTATTTGATGAATCCTAGTAATTTTGTTTTCTTTCCTATGTTTTTGGGTTTTGTTTTTTTATTTTATTTTTTAAATTTATTTATTTTTAAATTTCTCTTTATTGGAGTTCAATTTGCCAACATATAGCATAACACCCAGTGCTCATCCCATCAAGTGCCCCCCTCAGTGCCCATCACCCAGTCACCCCCACCACCTGCCCACCTCTCTTTCCACCATCCCTTGTTCGTTTCCCAGAGTTAGGAGTCTCTCATGTTCTGTCTTCCACTCTTATACTTCCCACTCATATCCTGTTCCTCAGGGATATTGGTCTATAATTCTCCTTTTTGGTGGGGTTTTTGTCTGGTTTTGGAATTAAGGTGATGCTGGCCTCATAGAACGAATTTGGAAGTACTCCATCTCTTTCTATCTTTCCGAACAGCTTTAATACAATATATATGGTTTCTTCTTTAAATGTTTGATAGAATTCCCCAGGGAAGCCATGTGGCCCTGACTTTTGTGTCTTGGGAGGTTTTTAAGGACTGCTTCAGTTTCCTCCCTGTTTATCGGCCTGTCCAGGTTTTCTATTTCTTCCTGTGCCAGTTTTGGTAGTTTGTGGTTTTCCAGAAATGCATCCATTTCTTCTAGATTGCCTAATTTATTGGTGTATAGCAGCTCATAATGTTTTTAAAATCGTTTGTATTTCCTTGGCATTGGTGGTGATCTCTCCTTTGTCATTCATGATTTTATTAATTTGAGTCTTTTCTCTCTTCTTTTTAATCTGGCTAATGGTTTATCTATCTTATTTAATCTTTCAAGGAACCAAATTCTGGTTTTGTTAATCTGTTCTATAGTTCTTCTAGTCTCTATTTCATTGAGTTCTGCTCAAATCTTTATTAACTCTCTTCTGCTGGGTGTAGGATCTACTTTTTTTTTTTCTCCAGCTCCTTTCTGTGAAAGGTTAGCTTTTGTATTTGAGTTCTTTCCAGTTTTTTGAGGGATACTTGTATTGTGATGTATTTCCCCCTCCAGGCTGCTTTTGCTGCATCCCAAAGATTTTGAACGGTTGTATCTTCATTCTCATTAGTTTCCATGAATTTTTAAAATTCTTCTCCAATTTCCTGGTTTGACCCTTTCATCTTTTAGCAGGATGGTCCTTAACCTCCATGTGTTTGAAATCCTTCCAAACTCCTTCTTGTGATTTAGTTCTAATTTCAAAGCATTATGGTCTGAAAATATGTAGGGGATGATCCCAATCTTTTGGTATCGGTTGAGACCTGATTTGTGACCCAGTATGTGGTCTATTCTGGAGAAAGTTCCATGTGCACTTGAGAAGAATGTGTATTCAGTTGTGCTTGGATGTAAAGTTTTCTAAATATCTGTGAAATCCATCTGGTCCAGTGTATCATTTAAAGCTCTTGTTTCTTTTGTGATGGTGTGCTTAGAAGACATGTCGATTGTAGAAAGCGGTACATTCAAGTCACCAAGTATAAGTGTATAATTATCTAAGTATATCTTAACTTTGGTTATTAATTGAATGATATACTTGGCTGCTCCCACATTCGGGGCATAAATATTGATGATTGTTAGGTCCTCTTGTTGGATAGATCCTTTAAGTATGATATAGTGTCCCTCTTCAGCTCTTACTACAGTCTTTGGGATAAACTTCATCTGAAATGAGGATGGCTACCCCTGCTTTCTTTTGAGGACCATTTGAATGGTAAATGGTTCTCCAACCTTTTATTTTCAGGCTGTAGGTGTCCTTATGTCTAAAATGAGTCTCTTGTAAACAGCAAATAGATGGGTCCTGCTTTTTGTCCAGTCTGAAACCCTGCACCTTTTGATGGGATCATTAAGCCCGTTCACGTTCAGAGTTACTATTGAAAGATATGAATTTAGTGTCATCATGATACCTATTCAGTCCCTGTCTTTGTGGATTGTTCCCTTGGACTTCCTCTTTCTATTACAGAGTCCTCCTTAGTATTTCTTGCAGAGCTGGCCTGGTGGTCACATATTCTTTCAGTTCCTGCCTATCTTGGAAGTTCTTTATCTCTCCTTCTATTCTGAATGAGAGCCTTGCTGGATAAAGTATTCTTGGCTGCAGGTTCTTCTCATTTAGCACCCTGAATGTATCCTGCCAACCCTTTCTGGCCTGCCAGGTCTCTGTGGAGAGGTCTGCTGTTAATCTAATATTTCTCCCCATAAAAGTTAGAGATTTCTTGTCTCTTGCTGCTTTAAGGATCTTCTCTTTATCTTTGGAATTTGCAAGTTTCACTATTAAATGTCGAGGTGTTGAACGGTTTTTATTTATTTTAGTTGGGGATCTCTCTTGGAACTGAATGCCTGTTTCCTTCCCCACGTTAGGGAAGTTTTCAGCTATGATTTGTTCAAATATGCTTTCTGCTCCTCTCGGTGCCCTCAGAAACCTCAATTAAATGTAGATTTTTCCTTCTGAGGCTGTCATTTATTTCCCTTAACCTATCTTCATGATCTTTTAATTGTTTTTCTCTTTTTTCCTCAACTTCCCTCCTTGCCGTCAACTTGTCTTCTATGTCACTCACTCTTCTACCTCGTATACCCTTGTCGTTAGGACCTCCAGTTTGGATTGCATCTCATTTAATTGATTTTTAATTTCTGCCTGATTAGATCTAAATTCTGCAGTCATGAAGTCTTTTGAATCCTTTATGCTTTTTTCTAGAGCCACCAGTAGCTTTATAATTGTGCTTCTGATTTGGCTCTCTGACATTGAATTGTAATCCAAATTCTCTAATTCTGTGGGAGAGAGGACTGTTTCTGATTCTTTCTTTTGAGGTGAGTTTTTCCTTCTAGTCATTTTGCTCAGTGAGTGGCCAAAGACAAGTTGTCCTGGGAAAAGGAGAAAAAGAGAGAAGAGAAAAAGGACAAGAAGAAAGAAGAAGAGAAAAAAAGGGGGGGGGGAAGCAAACAGAAAATAAAAAACAATTGGGAGTATCCTCTGATTCTGTATACTCTAAATTCCTCGACTTCCCCCTGGAAGTTTCCAGTGCTGCTTGGTCAATCACTTGCTTTTTCCCTGTCAGTCTAGCTGGTTTTCTGGGGGAGGGGCCTGCTGTGCTGATTCTCAGGTGTCAGCACTTGGGGAAGCAGCTTAGCCCTCTGCCTGGTGCATGGCTCAGTGGGAGTTGTTTTTCCTGTTTATCCTGTGAGGCCACTGTGAAGCTCAGTGGGGGTTGTTTATCCTGTGAGGCCCCCAGGAATAACAACAGTGGCCGTCGCTAGCTCTCCAGCCCTGGAGTCAGCTCTCTCAGTAACTCCTGCAGTTCCCAGTCTGCAGGGGCCTGGATGCTCCAGGGGTGGGCCGCCAATCTGCATAGTTTGGGGCTGCCCAGCGGCAGGGGCGTCTCGGCTGTCCTGTGCCCTCCTCGCTTCTGCCTGTCCCGGGGGGAGCGCCGGGTCCTGGGTTCTGTCTCCCAGCACCCCGGGCTCTGGGCCTGTGACTCTGGAATCGCACTCCCCGGTCCCGTAGCCCCCTCCTCGTGGAGCCTCTGCCCGAGCCCCTCCGAGCTGCTCCCGGGTCCAGTGGTGTGCGTTGCAGCCCTTTAGGGAGCTCGGCTGAGGGTTGTGGCAGGCTCTCTCCAGGGTGCAGGTGCTCTGTTAGTGCCCCTGAGAGCCTGAGGCCATCCCTGCCCCTCCTGGGATCCGGCTCCAATTCCCTTCAAGTGCCTTTCTGTCTGGGAAGATTGGTGCAGCTCCTGCTTCTCGGGGTCGGGGCTTTCCTGTCCTGGGGGCACTTGCCCTGCCGCCTTAGCCCATTCCTCGCAGGGCCCCTCCTCTTTGGATGCTTTTTATTTCTTTGTTTTTTTTTTTTTTTTTTTTCCATCTTCCTACCTTGATAGAAGCTCAAACTCTTCTCACTGTAGCATTCCGGCTGTTCTCTCTTTAAATCTCAGACCGAATTCGTAGGTTTTCAGGATGATTTGAAAGTTATCTAGGTAAGTTGGTGGGGACAGGTGACTTGAGGAACCCTACTCTTCTGCCGTCTTGCCCCTTCC
This sequence comes from Vulpes vulpes, assembly GCF_048418805.1. Lineage (NCBI taxonomy): Eukaryota > Metazoa > Chordata > Mammalia > Carnivora > Canidae > Vulpes > Vulpes vulpes. The sequence goes on along the minus strand of NC_132796.1, from coordinate 32,143,708 downwards.
TCCAAGTTACTAGTTCTTAAAATCAGTACTTTTTAATGGAAACGACCAAAAATATATCAGAGAATTTTGAGACCCACTAAAACAAACATTTAATGAGGGGGCAAAAAAAGAATAGGCACTACAGGGGTCTCTGGGAGGCTTAGTCAGTTAAGCATGACTCTTGATTTCAGCTCAGGTCATGATCTCAGGTCATGAGATGGAGTCCTGTGTCAGGCTCTGTCCTAAGCATGGAGCCTACTTGAAATTCTCTCTCTCTCCCTGCTCCCTTTTTCTGTCCTTCCCTCTGCTTACTTGGACACTCTAAATAAATAAATAAACAAAAATTGTCACTATAACATTTATTTATTGTATAGATGACACAATGTTAATTTCAGGTATACACCATAGTAATTTGACAAGTATATACATTATGTTCACCACAAATGTTGCTGTCTGTCCCATTATATCACTCTTAAAATATCATTTACTGTATTCCTTATGCTGTGCTTTTATTCCCATGACTTGTTCATTTCATAACTGGAAGCATGTATCTTCCTCTCCCCTTCACCTATTTTGCCTAAACTCCACTCCTTCCCCTGGACACTGTCAGTTTGTTTTCTGTAATTATAGGTCTGATTCAGCTTTTTGTTTGTTGACTCATTTTTTTTTTATTCCACTTATGAGTAGAATTATATGGCATTTATCTTTCTCAGTCTGACATTTCACTTAGGATAATACCTTCTAGGCCCATCCATGTTATCGCAAATGACATGATCTCATCCTTTTTATGATTACATAATCTATTGTATATATATATATCACATTTTCCTTAACCACTCATCTATTGGTGGGTGCTTAGGTTGCTTCCATAACTTTCCTATTATATAGCTGCAATAAACACAGGAGTGCATATATCTCTTTTGAATTACTGTTTTAGTTTCTCGGGTGGCAGATAACCAATAGTGGAATTATTGGATCAGATGGTAGTTTTTAGAATTTTTGAGGAATTTGTATACTGTTTTCCTCAGTGGCTTCACCAATTTACATTCCCACTAACAGTGCACGAGGATTCCCTTACCTGCATTGTAATCAACACTTGTCATTTTGATTTTAGCCATTTTTAAAAAATATTTATTTATTCATGAGAGACATACAGAGATAGCCAGAGACACAGGCAGAGGGAGCAGCAGGCTCCCTGCAGGGTGCCTGATGCGGGACTCAATCCCGGGACTCTGGGATCACACCCAGAGCTGAAGGCAGACACTCAACCACTGAGCCACTCAGGCATCTCTGATTTAGCCATTGTAACTGGAGTAACATGATACTTCATTGTGAGTTTTATTCGCACCTCCCTTATTAGTGATGTTGAGCATCTTTTCATGTGCCTATTGGTCATTTCTATGTTGGCTTTGGAAAAGTGTCTATTCAGGTGTTCTGTTCATTTTTTAATTGGGTTGCTTGTTTTCTTGGTGTTGAATTGTACAAATTCTTTATATATTTTGGATATTGACCCTTTATCAGATATAGTTTTAGTAAATATCTTCTTCCATTTAGTACATTAGGTTGCCTTTTTGCTTTGTTAATTTGGTTTCCTTTGCTATGCAGAAGCTTTTTTGGATATAGTCCTAATATTTTATTTTTGCATTTGTTTCCCTTGTTGTAGGAGACATATCCATAAAGATGTTGCTAAGGCTGCTGTCAGACAACTTACTGTTCAAGGATTTTTATGGTTTCAGATCTCACATTTAGGTCTTTAATCCATTTTTTTCTCTCTTTTTTTTTTCTTTAATCCATTTTGAGTTTATTTTTGTGTATGGTGTTTGAAAGTGGCCCAGTTTCATTGTTATACATGAATCTGTCCAGTTTCCCTGCACTGTTTATTGAAAAGACTGTTTTTTCCTTTTGTGTAATTTTGCCTTCTTTGACATAGATTAATTGATCAGATAACCATGTTTTTTTTTTTTTTCCTTTACTGTGGTCTCTATTACTGTTCTATTGATCTATGTTTCTACTTTTTTAAAAAAAAGATTTTGTTTATTTATTCATGAGAGGCACACAGAAAGAGAGGCAGACACACAGGCAGAGGGAGAAGCAGGCTCCATGCAGGGAGCCTGACGTGGGACTCGATCCTGGGACTCGAGGATCACACCTGGGTTGAAGGCAGGCACTAAACCGCTGAGCCACCCAGGTGTTCCTCTATGTGTCTACTTTTGTGCCAATACCATATTGCTGTGCTTAGTACAGCTTTGTAATAGAACTTGAAGTATCGAATCTGGGATTGTAATACCCCCAGCTTTGTTGTTCTTTCTCAGAATTACATTGGTTATTAAGGGTCTTTTGTGGATTTCATACAAATTTTAGTATTATTCTAGTTTTGTGAAAAATGCTGTTGTATTTGATAGTGATTACACTGAATCTGTAGATTGCTTTGGATAATATGAACATTTTTTTTTTTGAATCCAAAAAATACTGAGTGCCTGTTATGTGCTAGATAATGTTCCAGGTACTTGGGACATAGTAGAGAACATGACGATGGGCCCTGCCCTCACGGAGCTTATAGTTTAGCATTTGTCATCCCCACACCTGCATGTAGTCTGTGACCCTGAGGAGGCCACCACTCTGTGCCTGCTCTTGGCTGCTTGACGTGGGAACAGGCAGGCCCGGCTCAGGGGGACAATGTGCCTGCTACACCATGAAGGCCAAACAGGACACCCGCCCCCAACCCACCACCCAGACAGTAGAAAGGGCTGGAAGTTGACTTTTAATAATAAAGTACAAGGGTAAAAAGGCAGAGAGCATTGGGCCAGGTGGTCAGGTGTCCTACCACACCAGGGCTCGGGGCTAGCTATACAAAGTGCTGCTGCTGTCGCTGCTTGGTGGTGGCCTTGCTTGCAAGGTCCTTGGTCTTCTCTGTAGCTGCCAGTGCCGTCTCCTTTGCCTTCTCCTTGGCTTCCTTGGCTGTCTCAAAAAGGGTTTTGGAAGGGGCCTCAACTTGCAGCTTGGCCAAGATATATTCAAAGCCCTTCATTGTCTTGGTCACATTGCTTTTGAACCAGGCAAGACCAAATTTCTGGACAGCTCTGGAGACACCAAATAAGCTAGAGGAGACCCAGGCTTCCTGGCGGATTTCGGTCCAGCCACTGTTATCAGAATTCACACAGTAAACACATCGTTACTCCACCACCGTCAGCCATCAGTTGATGTTCCAGGTGAAGGTGGTCATGGTCTGGTTCTGTGGTCCACAGTAGAATCCTCCAGGATGTACCCTGAGTGAGCAACATTGGCAGGAAATGGTCGTGCAGCCCAGCGAGGCATCCTGATGGTCTTGGTCAGGAGACGCCGGGACAGGAGTTTCTGGTCAGGGTTCACCTCCCGGTGCACAATGTCTTCCGTCAAGACACATTTGCTATAGGGATTTGGGTATCACTGCCAGAAGGTAGTGAACACTTGGTTCCAGGAACTCCAGAGCACGCTCTGGCCCAGGAAATACTTCACCATCGTCCCGGCCAGGTGGGCTCAGCACCTGTGCAGTGTCAGGGGTGCGAAGTCAGGGGAGGGGCGGGGGGGGCACGCAGAGGCCGGGTCAGGACTCGGTGCCCACCCGCCAGACTCACAGCTCAGTAACCACCACACCGCGCCCAAGGAGCCGCTGGCACCATGAGGAGCTGTTGGGGCGTGCATCTTCCAGTGCAGCCGAGCAGTACCAACCACTTCTGGCGCCCGGGCCTGAATGAACATTTTTTTAATATGAACATTTTAAGAATATAAATTCTTCCAATCCATGAGCATGAGCTATGTTTCCATTTGTTTGAGTCATTTTCAATTTCTTTCATCAGCATTTTGTAGTTTTTTGAATGAGGTCTTTAACTTCTTTGGTTAAGTTTGTTCCTAGATATTTTTTATGCATCTGTAAATTGTGTTGTATTTTTAAATTTCACTGTTATTATTAGTGTATAGAAAAGCTACTGATTGTGGGTATTAATTTTATATCCTGCGACTTTACTGAATTTATTACTTCTAGGTTTTTGGTGGGGTTTTTTGGGTTTCTAGGTATAGAATCATGTTGTCTGCAAATAGTGACAGTTTAACTTCTATTTATTTGTTTGTTTATTTATTTATTTGCCAACACAGCTCTTAGTTTTCTTGTCCGATTGCTGTGGCTAGAACTATGTTAAGTAAAAGTGGCAAGAGTGGACATTCTCTCTTGTTCCAGATCTTGGAAAGAAAATTATCTGTTTTTTATCATTGAGTATTATGCTAGCTATGGGTTTTTCTTATATGGCTTTTATTATGTTGAGGTATATTTCCTCTAAACTCACTTTGTTTAAAATTTTCATAATGAATAGATCTTGTACTTTGTCAAATACTTTTTCTGCATCTATTGAGATGATCATATGATTTTTATTCATTTTGTTGATGTGGTGTATGATATTGATTTGTCAATGTGGAACCATCCTTGCATCCCTAGAATAAACCCCACCTGATTGTGGCAGTAGGTCTTTTAAATGTATTGTTGTATGTGGTTTGCTACTATCTTGTTGAAGATTTTTTAATCTATATTCATTGGAGATATTGGCCCGTAGTTTTCTTCCTTTTTTTTTTTTTTAATGTCTTTGTCTAGCTTTGGTATCAGGGTAATGCTTGCATCATAGAATGAATTTGGAAGTTTTTGTTCCTCTTCTACATTCTGTAATAGTTTGAATAGAATTTGTATTAACTCTTCTATAAATGTCTTTTACAATTCACCTGGGAATCCATCTGGTCCTGGGCTTTTATTTTTCAGTAGTTTTTGATTACCAATTCAATTTTGATACTTGTAATCAGTTTGTTGAGATTTTCTATTTGTTCCTGGTTCAATTTTGGAAGAATCTGTTTCTAGGACTGTATCTATTTCTTCTAGGTTGTCCAGGGTTGGTGTTTTGTTTTGGTTTGGTTTTTTTGAGAGAGAGAGCAAGAGTGTGAGTGTGGAGAGGGGGAGAGGGAGAGTGAGAATCCTCAAGCAATCTCCCTGCCGTGTGCAGAGCCCGCAGGGCTCAATCCCAGGACCTGGAGATCATGACCTGAGCTGAAATCGAGAGTCAGGCATTCAATTGACTGAGTCACCCAGGCACCGCTAGGTGTACAATTTGTTGGCATATTATTTTTTGTAGTATTCTGTTATCAATTTCTGTGGTGTCAGTTGTTATTGCTCTCATTTCTGATTTTACTGATTTGGGTCCTTTTTCTTTTTTTCCTAATGAGTCTGGCCAGGGGTGCCAACTTTGTGTATCTTTTCAAAGAACCAGCTTTTGGTTTCTTGGATCTTTTCTTTTTCTTTTCTTTTCTTTTCTTTTCTTTTCTTTTCTTTTCTTTTCTTTTCTTTTCTTCTTTTCTTTTCTTTCTTTCTTTTTTTCCTTCTTTCTTTGTTTCTCTGTCATCTTTATAATTTTTTTCTTCTATTTACCTTGGGCTTGGTTTGTTCTTGTTTTTCTAGTTCCTTTAGGTATAAGGTTAGATTGTTTCAGCTTTTCTTGTTTTTTGAGGTAGGGCTGTATTGCTACATACTTCATTCTTATAACTGCTCTTGCTGTGTTCCAAAGATTTTGGACTATTGTGTTTTAATTTTCAACTGTCTCTATGTATTTTTCATTTTTTGATTGTTTTGTTGGCTTACTGGTTGTTTAGTATCATATTCACCTCCATGTGTCTGAGAGTTTTTCCAGTTTTCTTTTTCTTGTGATTTATTTCTAGTTTTATACCGTTGTGATCAGGAAAGGTGTATGGTGTGATTTCAGTATTCCTAAATTTACTGAGGCTTGTTTTTGGCCTAATATGTGATCTGTTGTGAACAATATTCCAGGAATGTTCTTTATATATGTCCATCTGGTCCATCTCTTTTGCTGTTCTCTTGCCATTCTTTCTTTGGTTGTTCAGAAGCTGTTCAGTCAGCCCTCACTTTTTCTTCAGGAGGAATTATTCTATTATTAGGCGGACTTTGGTGTGTTCTGTGGTGAGTTCAGGGTCTCCCTATGTCACCATTTTGGACCTATACTAGAGTTTTAAGTGAATTATGTATCATGATTACCATATTACATAGTGTACCATTGGTTGTATATTTATCATAAGCATTAAGTTTTAAGCTGCCTACTTATGTTTTTATGACGTTTATCATCATCCTTTTATTTTGACGCAAAAGATTTTAACATTTCTTGTGAGGCAGGTCTAATGTTAATGAACTAACTCTCTCAGCTTTTATTTGGAAAAGTCTTTATCTCTCCTTCATTTCTGAAGGACAACGTTGGGTATAGATAACTTGGTTGAAAGTTTTTTTTTCTTTCACATTTTTTGAATATATTCTCCCATTTTTTCTGACCTAAGATGTTTCTGTTGAAAAATCCACCTGTAGTCTTATGGGGGAGTCCCTTGTATGTAACTTGTCTCCTTTGCCACTTTCGAAATTCTTTGTCTTCAACTTTTGACAATTATAATCTGTCGTTATGTGGCCCTATTCATATTGAATCTACTTGGGGGTATTTTGGGCCTCATGGATCTGTATGTCTATTTCTCTCTCCAGGTTTGGGAAGTTTGTAGCCACTATTGCTTTAAATATCTTGACTCTTCCTTTCTCTTCTACTTCTTGAATTCCCATAATGCAGATACTGTTTCTTGTGATTGTGTTCCATAGGTTCCATAGACTTTCTTCATTCTTTATTTTTGTTCTAATGAGTTGATGATTTCAAATGTCTTGACTTCTAGGTCATTGTTTTTCTTCTTGGTTGAGTTTGGTTTTGAAGGTCTTTATTGGATTATTAGTTTCATTCATTGTATTTTTTTAGATGTAGGATTTGTTTTTATTTTGTTTTTGATAGTTTCTATTTCTTTGGGCTTCTCTTTTCATGTTCTCTTTTCCTCATTTCACTGAGTTGGCTGTGTATATTTTTCACTAAACTTTAAAAGCATTATTCTCAATTCTTTGATAGATCATAGATCTCCATTTCTTTAGTCATTTATTGGGGCTTTATAAGTTCCCTTTGATGGTGCCCTATTTATCTTACTTTTATGATCCTTGATTCCTGAAGTTGGTGTCTTATGTGTAAGTATTCATATGCATATATGAATATATATGACTTAGGTTCACTTTGACAGACAATTCACTAGTTAGCTTAGTTTGGGTTTCTGGACATATCTGCTAGTAACATCCTTGGTAGGTGAGGCTTGCTGTCAGGATCTGTTTTTGGGTGAGGCCAGTGCCCAAGCTCTGAGGTTGGCCTGTGGGTTGGGGATGCTGCTAGCTGAGAACATTTGGATTGCTGCCTTGATTTCCTTCCTAAGCAAGGCTATAGGCTAGGCTCTGTGGTTTCGTAGGTTCTCTGGTCAGGTTTCCTAGATGTTCAGGGCTGGGTACTATTCTTAGCAGTGCGTGGGGCTATGCATTACTATTACAGAATGGTAACTCTGGAAATTGGATTTTCCTGTCTTCTGGGTTTGTTTCTCTGCCTGTTATAGTTGGTTTAGTGATGTTTTTAACTCATTTTGTAAAGTCTGTGTTGTCACATATGACCACTGTCATCTTGTTTGTGTTACTGTAGTGGTCAGCTAGTGATTTGAGAAACACCTGGTGTTTCTCAACCTGTTAAACACCTGGTTAAACACCTGGTGCCTCCTCTCCCCCAAAGAATCCTATATTTAGTAGATGGGCTGTGTGTGTTGGGGGAAAACCTTCAACTTTCAGCCAGGCAATATACAACTCTAACATAACCTTTACTTTCTGCTTACAGAGAATCTGAAGGTCAAAGTTGAGGGTTTAGAACCTCTCAGATTTTTTTTAGAGCATTCACTGATCTGTTTATGTGTGTTTAGTCATCTAGATTCCTATATGAAAGTAGTCCTTATTGTCTTTATTCCCCAGCCTTTCTTCCCAAGCTTTTCATTTGTTTATCCCAAATGTTACCCCTTGTCCAGGTGGTAGCAGCTAATGCATTTACTTTTAAGTGTTTTTGAACCCACCCCTCCACCCCCCACCCCCAGGTAGTTGACTCCAATTTGGGAGAGTTTTGGGTAAGACAAAATAGAGGCAAGTCTTAGAGCTGGTACTTCAGGAAGCCAAAATCCAGGACTAAACAATCAACCTCAGTTCTCTGATAAAAAGCTCCATTTTCCTCCCTCTTGTACTAGGATCCTATACATAGAATGTGGGCTATTGTCTTCCAAGATGCCACTGAGAAGGGAAGCAGGGGATATGGCCAGGCTGTTAAAGGCTTTTTTTTCTCTTTCCTGGTTGCTGTAAATGGTAATTGATTTCTAGAGTTCTGACGAGATTGATGGCGATAGTTTTTGCCAGTTTATTTACTGCTTTTGTGGAAGAACATGCTTTTGGAATTCCCTACTCCATACTGTGTTCATTGACATAACTATATGCTTCTTTTTAGATATGATTTTTAACATATTAAAACGGTTTCATCATTAACCACAAATGCAAAGGGACTGAGTATTGAAAATATAGCAAGAAGATGATGTGGAAATGATATAAACAAAGAATCAGAACTATTAACATCCCATGGCTTTTTCTTCAAACTTCATTTTTATAGTGTATATTAGTGGCCAGTGCCATAGACTTATGAATTAGGAACAACTGGAATAAAAAGAGCTTTTTGAACCCTAAGCAGCCTGTCAGTGGAGGAGATTCTGTTGAGAGAGAGAGAGAGAGAGAGAGAGAGAGAGAGTGTGTGTGTGTGTGTGTGTGTGTATAAAGAAAAGGAGCTATGAAGTTGGACATCAATAGATGTTCTATTCCAGTGCCTATGTTCATGAGGTTCTAGTGTTTTCGGACTTGGACTATGTTGAAGCAAGGGGGATTGACAAGAAAGGTCACAGATGGTGAGGTTCCAAGCTTCCCACAAATAGACTGATATATAGGACTGCATGATAAATATGCCTGATTATAAATACCTATGGGACTTTAGGCAAAAAGAATCTGTGAGGTGGAATGGAATTAGGGTTACATTAAATTATCTTATAAATTTATCCCGGTCTTAACCTGATTGCAAAATCCCTAGGGATGACGTCTATAGGCACCATTATTTTCTTATCACCTTAGTTTCACACAAAGTAGTTACCTTATAAATATCTATTACCTGAGCTATGTAAGGAAATAAGGTTAGCTAAGCCTGTGGGACCAGATTATAGTGGATTTTGAAGTCTAAAAAAAATAAATCCCTGAGAACAAAATATTATACGAAGTTTAAGGAAATGATAGGTGATAAGAATTACAGCAGAAACATAAGCATTAAGACAGTAAACTACTGATATTTTGGTCAATGCATAGGCTTAAAAAAGCCCTCACTTTTAGGTATTTGATGTATTTGGGGGAAGGGAATTAAAAGGATTAAACATAATTCTTGCCCTCAAAGAGCTTCATGTATGTAGAAAAGGCTTAGAAGGAGTAGGTTCAAGGAGAGCCAAGAGATGGAAGAGCAGCTTGAGAACGTCTACCTTGAAGTTTTCTGAAATAACTCTTTTCCTTTTTTAAATTCTTAAGTCTTTTGGCTTATGGTTACAGCCAAATATGCAATTTAAAAACTTGATGTCTTATGATCGATGTGAGAATAGTGCTATCTTTAGGGAGAGTTATATGAGGGAGTGTTCCATGGTACTAGAAATATCTTGATCTAGGTGTTGGGTTTTATGGATGTATTAATCTAGAAGTTATAGGATTTTTAGAAATTGCTATATAGGGGATCCCTGGATGGCTCAGCGGTTTAGCACCCACCTTCAGCCCAGGGCATGATCCTGGAGTCCCGGGATCAAGTCCCACACAGGGCTCCCTGTATGGAGCCTGCTTCTCCCTCTGCCTGTGTCTCTGCCTGTTTGTGTCTCTCATGAATAAATAAATAAAAACTTAAAAAAAAAGAAATTGATATATAGTTCTAAAAATTACCCTTTTATGGTGTTTTAGACAATTCTCTGGGATTTATGCTAACAAAACGGATACTCAGACCTATAGTCAAGGAACAATGTTAAGGATGGATTATAAGGAAATCATTTTAATTTTTATGCCATAAAGATCAAGTCATATTTACATTTGCTTGGTCAATGACATGTCACATCACTTTTTAGTCTTCTTGGTAACTGTTCTTAGGAAGATACCCTGTGGTCATAAATGTTTCCATCTTATGCTTTCATCTTCTAAAATATCAAATGCAAGCTGTTAAGGAGGGGGGAAAAACCAACTCCTTGGTATCTGCAGACAATACTACACCTAACACTTGACAAACGACAATATAGCAGAGAGGATGCTGCCAAATAAGTGTTCCCATTTTGTATCATGCCAGCATTATTCAAAAGTTTAGTAAATAAATTCTTTCTTATACTGTGAACACCCTGAAGTTTTCACCAGATAAATTTTTTTTTACTGAGCAAAATTTCTTAAATTCATAAGAAAAAAAGGAACAATTTTTCCTTGTTAAAAAAACTATAATTAACAAACGCTTACAAAGAAAGCATGTTTGTTACCCAACCATAATATAATTAATACATGGCAGAAAAAAATCTCTTGGGTTTAAAAATAGCTTTATTTAGCATACCAAAAACACAGAAACATAAGAAAAACCTTACCTAGTATAAACATAAAAATAGTTAAATACCATAATTTAATGTAAACCAAGTGTTTAAAAATGTGAATTATAATAAAATACATGCTTATTTACACAGAACCAAGTTAAAACTACTTCAACAGTTATTGTATCAGATTATCAATCTTGAAGTCATCATTAACAATCAAATACAGTATTTGTATTTGTACTGGTAAGTTAAAAAAAATGGAATCCTTTAATTCACTTTAAATGGATATAATTCACTGTGATATTCCAAGCAGTAAGGCAGAAAGTACCAGTTGTAGGATTCCAGACACAACCACTGCATGTGGAAGTCTGGAAATCATTCCACTGGAAGACCATTAAGCCCATTCTCTCATTTAAATCATCTGGTTGATTCAATTTAGTTACTGCTTAAGAAAGGTACTACATATATCTGCAAAAACAAACCTTTATTAAAATGACCAAAGGTGAATGCAATATTAATCATGTAAGAAATGCAAAAGCATAAAAAATACGTATTACTCCAGACAAGCCCCTTTATTTATGCCAAATGTTAAGAAACTTAGTTTATAAAACCAGATGGGGTAGCAAAAGGGTTTTGAAAAATGTAAAACCTATATCAAAATCAAAGAAAACAAACCTAAGAGAATGTTTCTTGAAGAGAGTGGTATTTTGTTTATCCTGTCATTATCCCATAAATGCTGCCATGAGATCTGTGGCTAGTGTTGAGTTATCACTACAGAATGGTCCGTTTTCTTTGACCAACAGGCCAAAAGCTGTAGCCATTGGTTAGATTAAGCATTTGGCTTTTGCTTCAAGAACCAACATCTATTTTACACTATAATTCAGGTATCCTTAAGAGGCAGCGTTAAATCCAATACCAAGACTTTAAAATATAAAGTTGCAAGAATATATACATAGTAATAGAATATCCTGCTCGCTCCTTTTTCTAATCCTGTAATTCTAAAACATTTAGTCTCCAGACCCTTTTATACTCTTTAAAATTAGAGACCTGGATGTCAAAGAGCTTTTGTTTATGTAGTTTATATCCATCAGTATTTGCCATATTAGAAAATATAACTGAGGGACGCCTGGGTGGCTCAGCGGTTTAGCGCTGCCTTCAGCCCAGGGTGTGATCTTGGAGTCCTGGAATCGAGTCCCACATTGGGCTCCCTGCATGGAGCCTGCTTCTCCCTCTGTGTGTCTGCCTCTCTCTCTGTGTGTCTCTCATGAATAAATAAAAATAAAATCTTTATAAAAAGAAAACTGAAAAAAATTTTAAGTATTTCTTCAAAAATTAAAGTCTATTACATGTTAACATAAATATTTTTTAATAGCTGTATTTCCAAAAACGGAAAAAAGATTTGTGGGAAATGGCATCATTTTACATTTTCAACTACTTTTTGAGACACAGAGTGAAAAGACAACTTAAACTAATGCCTTTGTATTATTATGAAAATAGTTTTGATCTCACAGATGCCCTGAAAGGCTCTCAAGGACTCCCAAGAGTTCATGGGCCAGCCACTCTTTAAAAACTGCTGGTTTTTTAAATCTAACGCCTAATATTAATGACAAAAAAAAAGGGTCCACACAAAAGGAACCTTAATTTTCCTTTAGAAATAAACCAAAATAGCCATATATACACACACAAGTCACCGGATCAAACATGCCCACTTTTAGCTGTAACTAGTAGCCAAAAGTCAATGCATGTTCACAGCCAAATTCAAAATAATATTGTCATTTCTACTCAGACCAAGGTCAAGATTTACTAATTTTAGTTCATGAAAGCTACAAAATCTATTAACTAAACACATACATCTTAGTTCCCTTTCCAACATCTGCTTAATCCTGTTTATACTAAACTGGCTGTCATCTCTTAAATTGGCATAGCAATCTTTAAAAAAAAAAATTGGCATAGCAGTGGTATAGACCAGAGAGTGACAGGAGTTTAATAACCCAGATACTCAGATCAGGAGCAGGTTAGCCATTAATGGAGCAGCATACTCTGTTTCTCACTATGTGAAAGAAAGCTCTGATACATTTTAGGGAAAGAGGGAGAAAATTCTCCCTTAAGCACAATGAGAACAATACTATGACCTCATACGTAGATAGCTCTTCACATCTTACAAATTACTTTCATACACACCATCTTATTAGATACTTTTAAAGTCCCTGGAGAAGAGCAGGACAAATTACATTATCTGTTTCAGAGTTAAGGAACTGGAGGTGCAGATCCGGGCTTTCTCGGGGTACCATGGCAAGTACCTTTTTTATAGAACAGGATTAGAATTCAGGTCATCTGACTTCTAGTTCAGGGTTTTCCCCAGCACTTCTTTGGGTTTGGGGCAGGATTAGGGGAAGGGTCTGTGGTGATGGAGATGGAGGCAGCAGGATATGGCTGACACTTCCGGAATCTACATTCCTTCTGCCTCCATTAACCATTTTATCCAACACTAAGGAGGCTTGGGAGTGGCATAGATATTTCCTTGACCAGTATAATGAATTTTCCATCAGTACATACATAATGGAACTTTATATGAAATGACTTTTTTTTTTTTCTGAGCCAGTTTATGTTGGCAGTTCATTCATAGCCTGTTCCCTCTACTCCAAGGGAAAAGTAAAAATTCTGCACTTAAAAAAAAAATTGACGAAAATATAAAATGAAATAGCAACAATAATGAGATCTATGTGAAACTATAACAGATTTATTGTGCACCTGGCACAACACAGACTTTGCAGTTTTCCTCCACCAACTGGAGAGCAATATAAAATCACAGTTCTTAATTTAATGGAAAATTGCCTCCTAATCATCTTGAGGCAAAGACTTCAGTCTATACAAAACTAAGAAAATTTCAAGAATTTTAACTAAATTCTTAGGTTCTTACAGATTCTGTGGTGGTAGGAGAGAGAGTAGACAACAGAGTAAAAGGCAATAAAACAACAAAAAAGAAAACAATTATTGTCACAAATGAGCAAAGGAGAAATCTGTATCTATTCCCTGTCATTAGTACATATAACTACTTTAGAAACGATTCTGTTGCCAGAAAATCTTCTATACCAAGATGTTAATACAAATAGCATCAGACATTCAAAGGCACTAAGCAAACACTATTTAATTGGGGGGGCAGGGAAAGCAGTAAACAGCAAAATCCTCCCTCCAATACTAGCCAAATGCCACTGATGACCAATGATATTTTTGCTGTACACTATAAGCAAATTTTTATTGTGCCTTCCATTTCTCTGAGATGTTCCTAAAATCAAGATTGACTACATGCATTTTTTCCTAAGGTAGTTGAAGAAAAATGATGTTAACAAAAGCCCGTAGGAATTAGAAAACATACTAAGTTCATCTTACTTTCAAAATTCAACAGTATGTGGCTGGCTATCTATTATACAAATTGTTGGTGTCTCCCCTACTCCCAATTTTGGTGAGTAATGTTTTCTTTATAGGTGATTTAAACAGAAGTTAATGGCTTTTTAAGACACTTGCACATATACTGGGCTGATTACACACACATATGTATGCATATATAAATACATATCTATACACATACATATATCTCATCACATGAAGACCTCCACTAATAAGTTTTTCCCTCTTCATATATTAGAGAAAATGAGCATGGATAATGATTTTATAGTAGGAAATAAAACTAATGAAAATCAAATCAGAAAATGTGAAGTGGTATGCTGTCAGAGTCCAATAAAATAAGTCAATGCACATTTATGTAGTGGTAAAGTGCTAGAAAGTTCTTTCATTAGTATTTTAAAAATGATTATAGTAAAAAGGTTGCAATTTCATTTGATAGTGGTGACCACAGGCACCATAGCAATGGCACTGGCTGAGTTGGAATTGATGATGTCCTCATACTCTGGGGGTGGGTCTAAATGAGGTTCTGTTTCACTCCTCTGGAGGTTCGCCTGGCCAGTGGCTTCCTCATAGGTAGGTGGGGGATCACAGTTGGATAGGCGAGTGGAGACGGAATCTGAGCGCCCAACTACATATTCCAGAAAGCCTGGTGACAATCCACTGCTATCAAACACTTCGTCTGGTGGGGGAGGTGGAGTGATAATATTAAGGTGCTGTGGGAAAGGAATGTGGCCTTCCGTTACTGTCTGTCTGCGAGTTTTGTTTCTGAGGAAGCATCTCCAAATTAGAAAAATGACAAGAAGGATAATGAAAAGGCCAAAGATTAATGGAAAGGTAAGGTAAAACTGAAACCAGTCACTTCCTCTGTTACTCTCTCCTTGTTGTGCTTTTGTGTAGGTGGTCCAAAACTCCTTCTGAAAATAAAAGACAAATTAAAAATCAGTATGATCTAAGGATAGGAAATACCGAATGAGCACTATTAACATAATGAACCAAAACCTCAAACCAGATTTGTTGGTTCAAATGACTTACTACTTATATTTTCCATGACAAGAAATTACAAATAAATCATGTTATGGTATTTACTCTGGATCCTCCCTAAAATGGTCAGTGGGACTCCAGGAGTCTTTCAAGTCTTTCAGGAGTTATTTATATTTTCACCTATGACACTGTGGAAAAATAAAGCATGAGCAATTTCCTGTTTCCCAATTAAACCAAATAATATTCCCTTAAAAATGTCAAATATCATTTTCCACATCCAACTATGAAGTTTCTTATCCCTGATCCCCATCATTATCATTGGTTATGTGCTATTTTAGGCTGTTGTAGACTTTCGGTAGTCAAACACTCCACCCCCAAAGTTTAGTACACAGATGTTCACTGAATGTCATAATTACACTATGTCCCTATTAGGAAGCTCAGGCTAGTAAAGAAATTGTGTTAGGTTATTACCAAACATAGAATCCCAGAAGATATAAGACCCAGTAGTTCAAGTCTTTTAATATTTGTATGGGGGGAAATACCGAAAACATAAAAAGGTTACCTGACCCAATTACTAGTTATGGGACCTGGACAAGTTACTGTTGAGCTTTAGCTTCCTCACCTGAAATACAGGATAATACTGATCTGTCTTTATTGGCTGCCTGAGCATTATATGAAATAACATATATAACATGTTAAGTCCTTAGCATATAAACACTCAAATAATAGTTATTATAATTTTTGTATAATGTAAGTCACTGCCTCAAATTCACTGATTGATCTATCTCATATCTTGGCACAAAGACCACCTCCAATCCCAATGCTACTGATTCTTTTTTCAATGTTTAAACCTAAACAGTAAGTGCTTTTCTCACAATCCTATTTATTTGCAGGCACTACACGTCACTGACAGTAAATATCTGGCATCAAGGAAGGGAACCAGGTCATTATCCAAATGGGCAAATAGAGGGAGTTGGACTAGGGATTGTAATGCCAGATATCCCATGATAGCATGGCATTAACATAAATCTATGAATATGGTTAAAGACTCTGGGCACTAAAGGTGGTTGTTTTATAGTCATATTTTATTAGTCACACTGGCTTTTTTTTTCAAGAAAGAATATTTAGCATTTACAACGTTAGCAATTCCTAGTCACTATATCATTATCCATTCAGACTTAATTATACATACATTGCATGAACCATTGCTCATTACTATTTGTTCTCTTCATCTTCCCTGATTTTGAAGTTGCTGTTCTGATTTATTTTGCAGTTGAATGGTCCTTTTTGAAGAATTTTCCATAGAGGATACACATGGGAAATAGTCTCTAAATTTTTTCAGCTCTATGAATAATTTTCCTTCACCCTGGCTGATAAATGTTATCATAATGATATTTCAGACTCTTAGGGTGCAGGTTTTTTTTTTTTCTTTTTCCCCTCAGAGGTAGTATTCCATGGTACTGCAGCTTCTAATATGCAGGTAAGAAATCCCAAACTTGTTCCTGGACTTTATTGTTTCTTATTTGTGAGATTTTATTTTTATCCCTGACTTCTTTTTACTTGGCTGAGGCCTTTTGATTTCTATTACTCTTTTTATTAGATTATAATTGACATACATTGTGTTAGTTTCAGGTGTATCAGGTGTAATTATTTTTATATCTTACAAAATGATCAAATAGGTCTAGGTACCATTTGTCACCATACAAAGTTATTATTTTTTAAAAGATTTTATTTATTCATGAGAGAGAGAGAGAGAGAGAGAGAGAGAGAGAGGCAGGCAGGCAGAGGGAGAAGCAGGCTCCCTGCAAGGAACCTGATAGGGGACTCAGTCCCAGACCCCGGGATCATGCCCTGAGCAAAAAGCAGATGCTCAACTCCTGAACCCCCCAGGCATCCCAAGTTATTATTGACTATATTCCCTCTACTGTACACTACATCCCCATGATTCACTTTATAACTGGAAGTTGTATCTATTAATCCCTTTCACTTATTCTATTCATCCCATTCCCCTCTGGCAACTACCAGTTTGTTCTGTGAATGTTTGTTTTGTTTTTTCTTTCCTTGATTCCACATGTAAGTGAATCTTATGGTATTTGTCATTCTCTGTTTGACTTAGCATAGTATCATCTAGGTCCATCCATGTTGTCACGAACGCAAGATTTCATTCTTTTATATGGGTAAAAGTTCATTATATATATATACACACACACACACATCTTTATCCATTCATCTATGGATGGGCACTTATGGTGCTTTCATATCCTGGCTACTATAATGTTGCAATGAACACAGAGATCCATATATGTTTTTGAATTAGTATTCTCATTTTCTTCAGATAAATACCCAGAAGTGGAATTGTTGGATCATATGGTAGTTCTATTTGTAATTTTTTGAGAAACCTCCATATTGGTTTCCATAGTAGCTGCATCAAATTACATTCCCACCAAAAGCACACAAGGGTTCCTTTTTCACACATTCTCACCAATATCTGTTATCTCTTATCTTTTTGAGACTAGCCATTCTGGCAGGTATGAAGTGGTATCTCATTTGTAGTTTTGATTTGCATTTCCCTGATGATGAATGTTGTTGAACATCTTTTCATGCGTTTGTTGGCCATCTGTAGATCATCTTTGGAAAAATGTCTATCCAGACATTTTTGTGCCCATTTTTTAATTGGGTTGGTTTTTCTTTGCCATTACTAAATTGTATGAGTTCTTTATATATTTTAGATATCAATCCCTTAACAGATATATCATTTCCAAGTATCTTCTCCCATTCAGTAGGTTGCGTTTTTCTTTTGTTAATGGTTTCCTTTGCTGTGGGAAAGCTTTTTAGCTTGATGTAGTCCCATTTATTTATTTTTGCTTTTGTTGCCCTTGCCAGAGGAGACATATTCCACCCCCACCCCCACCAGAAAAAATTGCTAAGACTGACATCTTAGAGCTTACTATTTATGTTTTCTTGTAGTTTTATGGTTTCAGGTCTTACATTTTTTTTTTTAAAGATTTTATTTATTCATGAGAGCCACAGAGAGAGGCAGAGACATAGGCAGAGGGAGAAGCAGGCTCCATGCAGGGAACCCGATGTGGGACTTGATTCTGGTACTCCAGGATCACACCCTGAGCCAAGGGCAGATGCACTTAACCACTGAGCCACCCAGGCATCCCACTCTGTGTTTTGGTTGAAGAATTTAGTCCATTTAAAGTAATGATTAATAGGTAGGTACTTACTGCTTTTTGTTGTTCCTTTCCTTCTCTTTTCCCTTGTGGCTTAATGTATTCTCTAGGGTTATGTTTAGATTTCTTTTTCTTTTGTGTATTTACTGTACATTTTTTCTTTGTAGTTACCATAAGGCTCACATAAATATATAAGATGTTCTAATAGTCTCTTTAATTTTGAACACATTCCAAAGCTTTATAGCTATGATGATAAACATTAATTTTATGTATCCCTTAATTGCTGTATTTTTAATAAACTGTACTTTTGTCTTCTATTCTTCATACAAGTAGTTGACATACTACGTTTCGTCTTTACCTTTCCAAGTGATATTTTTACTTTTGTGTATTTTATTATTATTAGTTCCTTTACTTTTTAGCTTAGAGTACTCCCTTTAAAATTTCTTGTAAGGCTGGTTTAGTAGTGACAAACTCCTTTAGCTTTTGCTTATCTGAAAAACTCGTTTAAGCTCTCCTTCGATTCTGAGTAATAACATTGCTGCGTAGAGAATTCTTGGCACTTTTTTTTTTTCCTTTCAGCAGCTGGAATATGTTGTGCCTTTCCCTTCTGGCCTCTGAAGTTTCTGCTGAAAAATCTCCTAGCCTTATGGGGGTTTTCCTTGTATATAATATGTTGCTTTTTCTGTTGCTCCTTTTGAGATTCTTTCTTTATCCTTAACCTTGCCGTTTTAATTATTATGTGTCATGGTGTGTTTCTCTATGGTTCATGTTATGTGGAACTCTCTAGACTTTCTGCATGTAGATGTCCGTTTCCTTCTCTGGATTAGGTTTTGCTCTCTTCTTCTTGTGGAACCCCTATAATGCAAATGTTCTTTCACTTGATGGTGTTTCAGAGATCCCTTAAGGTATCCTCACTTATTTAGTCCTTTCTTATATTTTCTATTATTGAAGTGCTTGCTGCGCACATCCGTTCTTCATTGAAGCTCTGTATCTTTATGGCCATTATTTTGAACTCTAGCAGATAGGTTGCTTATCTCCATTTTATTATGACCTTTTTCTCGGGTTTTGCCTTGTTCTTTGGTTGGGACACATTCCTGACTCTGTGTTTGTCTATATATATTAGGCAAAATGGCTGTCTCCCTCAGCCATTAAGGAGTGGCCTTATGTAGGAACTGTATTCTGTGGCCCAGAAGTTCTGTCTTCCCTGGCAACCACAGCCGGGTACTCTATGGGCATCCTTTATATGGGCTGCAGCTGCAGAACTTGGGGTATTCACCAGTTCTGGCTGCAGCTCAGCCACTGCACAGGGAGAGTGGAGTTGAAGACATTTGTCTGTCCCAGTTTTGGCTTGGTTGTCACATGAGGTGGGCAAAGCACAGCCTCCAATGCTAGCAAGCTAAAGGAAAAGTACAAAATATGTTGACTGTCAGCTCCATCATCAGCAAGTTAGGATGAAATTGCAGAAATAATGTCTGCCAGCACTTACATCCTCACACAAAGTCCCTGCAGGTTCCTGCTTCTCCTGCAGCCAATTTACTTCAGCTTCCTTCACTTATGGTTTAGGTACTTTTCAACCTGTTGCTTTGATGCTGATTATCAGGGTAAGTGGATTTAAGAGCAGAATCACCATTCCCCATAGTTCTATGATTCTCCAGGTCTTAATCACCATTTTATCAAAACTGACGTTTTGGGGGTCATATCTCCAGTGCTGGCCCTCAGGGTGGCACAATCCCTTCACTCCAGAGGGTGTTCTGATTGTGGGGTTACTGCATCTGGGGTGGGTTCCCAAGTGAGGCCATATCTCTGCCTCACCTCCCCTTCTTTTTAAATTTTATTTTATTTTTTTATTATTTATTTATGATAGTCACACAGAGAGAGAGAGGCAGAGACACAGGCAGAGGGAGAAGCAGGCTCCGTGCACCGGGAGCCCGACGTGGGATTCGATCCCGGGTCTCCAGGATCGCGCCCTGGGCCAAAGGCAGGCGCTAAACCTCTGCGCCACCCAGGGATCCCTCACCTCCCCTTCTTGATGCATCTTTTCTGTCTTTCGTTGTGAAGGTGCAGTTCATCTAGTTCTCAGGTTCTTTATAGTTACATATGGAATATATTTTTTTTTTGTAAATTTGTGGTATCCATGGGAGGAAGTGGGTTCTGAGCTCCCCCTTCCACAAAGGGCATAAAAATGACCTATGTTCCACCTCTGAACTAGATCTTCTAAATTATTACTCCAACAGTCTGTGATTCTAAGATAAATTTGCACGTTATAATATTGTATGATCTCCTAAAGACTATATACAGATGAAAATACGCAAGGTTCAATATTAAAATAAGCCAAAAGTAGGACAATACCAAAAACTTTAAATCGTCAAGTGATTCATTTGTTTCACTAATAAAAATTTAATCAAACTAATGACATTTAGAAAAATGTAAATGTACTTCTAAATGTATACACTATTAACATTTTGTATGAAATTGTCACTTAGGATGGCCAACTTTCTGGTTAAAAAACAATATAATCACTCTGAAAGTTGTTTTATATAGCTTAAAAATGTTTTACATTTACATTTGTCACCTTACAGCTGAATCCTTAAACGAAAAATTTTATTCTAAGTTAGTCATCATGGATTTATGGACACCTATCAAATATCTGATTTGTAGTCAATTTTATCTGCAGATGACAATTTCCTCCTAATCTTTCAAATCACATGTATTTGCTTTTCGTAAAGAATATTATATGGGGGAGATGGTGATTTCAAATAATTATATAATGCTAGCCTTAGATAAATACAATAAAAAGTGGCTTTTTAAATATTGTCCTATTACTTTGAGATAATTAAGCATCAATAATGCACATGAAAATGACCTTTTTTTCATGCTTGGCTTGTATCATTAAATTTTTCTGGTTTATTTGGCATATTGGGAAATAATCTACAGTCTAAGAAATGAAAATATAAAATCAGATTTTTTTTTTTGAGAGAGGGTGTGTGAGCAGGGAGGGGCAGACGGAGAGAGGAAATCTTTTTTAAAAAATATTTTATTTATTTATTCATGAGAAGACAGAGAGAGAGAGAGAGGCAGAGACACAAGCAGAGGGAGAGGCAGGCTCCATGCAGGGAGCCTGATGTGGGACTTGATCCCCAGTCTCCAGGATCAGGCCCTGGGCTGAAGGTGATGCTAAACTGCTGAGTACCAGGGCTGCCCAGAGAGAGAATCTTAAGCAGGCTCTACACCCAGCATAGAGACCAACCCAGGCCTCAATCTCACAATTCTGAGATCATGACCTGATTGAGATTAAGAGTCCGATGCTTAACCAACTGAACCATTCCCTATAAAATCAGATTTTTACTTTATGTATAGTAAATCAATGACACCCAATAATAAAGGCATAATTATTATCCCCACTTGAAGATGAGAAAATGAAGGCACAGAGAGGTTACCTAATAATAAGCCCAAGGTGGGGTGCCTGGGTGGCTCACTTAAGCATTCAACTCTTGATGAGATTCTCCCTCTGCCCTTCCCCTTCCTGGTGTGCTCTCATAAATGAATGAATTAATGAATAAATAAAATCCTCTTAAAAAAATAATAAAACCAAGGTCATTTAAAACATAAATGTTGAAACTGGGACTTGAACAGTACAAGCCAGGTATCAGAGGAAGCCAAAAAGCAATCTGCCTTCATCTATAAGATATTTTGAATCTGCGTGGCCATATTCCTAGAAAATTCACTCTTTCCATCATATTAAATGTGTAGTCAAAAGCAGGTGGGCTCATTTTACAGAGTAACATCTGAATCAAAAGGTAATTATCACTTTTTCTTTGGGAACTGGACTTATTTCGTACTTAGTGAATCAGAAGAAAATTCACATGAAATAAGACTAATAATTGTTATTCAAACAAAAAAAAAAACCTCCAAGCTTAGATCTCTATAAACTATTTAAGTAGTCCTTTTATCTAACTGAAAGCAGCAAAAGATTTCAGAAAGAGCATATGATTTCAAGACTTGGTAAAGTAGTGCTTTCAGAGGAAATAATCATTAAAGGGTCTCAGTAGTTTTAGATAAGGTTACAATTATATAAATAATGAAAGTAATCTGAAGCTGCCAGAGAGGTCTGAACCATTTCAGAGGGAGGAGCCCCAAGGTAAATGTTTCATCACAGGTAGGTTTCAGATCAAAATTCAATATGTACAAGATTCTATCAAGCAGTATTTGTTCTCTTATAAAATGTGTGCTTTTCTGTTGTGATTTTCTCACTTCCATTTTTGAACAAATTCTATTCAAGTCACTCAGATGGTGACTCAAGACCCGAAGGACTCTACTCCTAATTGGCAGGAGGAGAGGTAAACCTGTTTTATAATCTGATTAATCAGGGTAAAACATACATACTAAAGTCTGGAAGTGGGTGATGTTCTCAGTAGGTTTGTATTGCTGAAGAAAAGGACCCAGCAGCATTTATACACAGCACTCACATAGCTTCTTCCTTTCCGGAACAAGTACAGACAATACCTTGTTGTAAAGCATATTGCTTTATTATACTTCATAGATACTGTGATTTTACAAATTGAAGGTTTGTGGCAACCCTGCACCAAGTAAACTATCGGTAACATTTATCCAACAGCAATTGTGTGTCTTTAACATTTTGGTAATTCTTAGAATATTTCAAACTTCATCATTATTATATTTGTTCTGGTAATTAGTGATCTTTGATAGCACTATTATACTTGTTTTGGGGTGCCACAAAATATGTGCAGAAAGACTGAGATTATGCCATGCATATTTTCAGACTACAATGCTTTAAAACTTGAATTACAGGAGAAAACTTGGAAGGAACACAAATACATGGAGGTTAAAGAAGATCCTATTAAAGAATGAATGGGTTAACCAGGAAATTAAAGAAGAGTTCAAAAACACATGGAAGAAAATGAAAATGAAAACACGACAGTTCAGAACCTTTGGGATGCAGCAAAGGTGGTCCTAAGAGGGAAGTGGATAGCAATATGGGCCTTACTCAGAAACAAGAAAAGTCCCAAATACACAACCCAACCTTATACCTAAAGCAGCTTGAAAATGAACAGCAAAAGAAGCCTAAATCCAGCAGAAGAGACAAAAGATTAAAGAAGAAATCAATGATGCAGAAATAAAAGAAAAACACACACACACAAAATCTCAGCAGAACAGATCAATGAAACTAGGAGCCGGTTCTTTGAAAGAATTAAAATTGATAAACCCCTAAAGAGACTTATCAACAAAGAAAAGAAAAATGACCCAAATAAATAAAATCATGAATGAAAGAGAAGAGATCACAACCAACACTGATGAAATACAAACAATTTTAAGAACATGTTATGAGCAACTGTATGCCACCACATTATGCAATCTGGGAGGAATGAATGCATTCCTAGAAACATATAAACTACCACAACAAACAGGAAGAAATAGAAAACCTGAACAGACCCAAAACCAGCAAAGAAATTAAATCAGTAATCAAAAATCTTCCAGCAAACCAGAGTCCAGGGTTGGATGGCCTCTCAGGGGAATTCTACTAAATATTTAAAGAAGACTTCATACGTGTTCTGAAACGGTTTCAAAAAATAGAAATGGATAAAACTTCCAACCTCATTCTATGAGGGAAAGTAAACTTCCAAACTCATTCTATGAGGGCAGCATTACCTTGATCGGAAAACCAAAGACCCTACTAAAAGGGAGAATTACAGAACAGTATCCCTGATGAACATGGCTACAAAAATACTTATGAAGATGCTAGCTAATAAGATCGAACAGTACATTAAAAGGATTATTCACCCCGACCAAGTGGGATTTATTCCTGGGCTGCAAGGGTGGTTCTAACATCTGTAAATCAATCAATGTGATACACCACATTAATAAAAGAAAGGCCAAGAACAATATGATCTTCTCAACAGATGGAAAAAAAGCATTTGAAAAAATACAGCATCCTTTTTCTTGATAATAACTCTCTACAGTGCAGGAAGAGAAGGAACATACCTCAATTTCATAAAAGCCATATACGAAAAACCCACAGTGAATACCATCCTCAATAGGGAAAACTGAGAGCTTTTCCCTAAGGTCAGGAATATGACAGGGATGTCCACTCTCACCACTTTTATTCAACACTGTACTGGAAGTCCTAGCCACAGGAAGAAGACAAGAAAAAAGGAATAGAATGCATCCAAATTGGTAAGGAAGAAGTAAAGCTTTCACTATCTGCAGATGACATACTATATATAGAAAACTCTAAAAACTCCACCAAAATACTACTAGAACAGACAAATGAATTCACGAAGGTTGCAGGATACAAAAATAACCAATGTACAGAAATTCATTGCATCTTTATACATTAATAATATTAAACAGCAGAAAGAGAAATTAAGAAAAACAATCCCACTTAAATTGCACCAAAAATAAAATACCTAGAGGTAAACTTAAAAAGACTTGTACTCTGAAAAATATAAAATATTTATGAAAGAAATTGAAGATGACATAAACAGGACATTCCATGCTCATTGGTTGAAAGAACAAATATTCTTAAAAAGTCCACATTACCAAAAGCAATGTTCAGATGTAATGTAATCCCTATCAAAATGCCAACAGTATTTTTCACAGGACTAGAACAATCCTAAAATTAGTATGGAACCACAAAAGACCCCAAATAGCCAAAATAATCTCAAAAAGGAAGAACAAAACTGGAGGTATCACAATTACAGATTTTAAGTTATACTACATAGCTTTAGTAATCTTGGTACTGGCATGACAACAGATGCATAGATCAATGAATACAAAGCCCAGAAATAAACCCATTATGTTATGGTCAAGTAATCTTCGACAAAGGATGCAAGAGTATGCAATGGGAAAAAGACAGCTCTTCGACAAATGGTGCTAGGAAAACTGACCACTTTCTTTCACCATATGCAAAATGAACTAAAAATGGATTAAGGGCCTAGATGTGAGATCTGAATTCACAAAAATCCTAAAAGAGGGCATAGGCTATTATTTTTCTGACATCAGCCATAACATCTTTCTAGATGTGTCTCCTAGGGCGCAGGAAATTAAACTAAGAATAAACTACTGGGACTACATCAAAATAAAAAGCGTTTGCACAGCAAAGGAAACAACCAACAAAATTAAAAGACAACCTACTGAATGGGAGAAGATACTCACAAGTGACATATTCGATAAAGGAGGAGCATCCAAAATATATGAAGAATTCCTACAACTCAACACCAGAAAACCAAATAATCCTATTAAGACATGAAGAGACATTTCTCCAAAGAAGATATCCAGATGGCCAGCAGACACATGAAAAGATGTGCATCACTAATTACCATGGAAATGAAAATAAAAAATACAATGAAATATTACCTCACACCTGTCAATATGACTAAAAAATATAAGATACAAGTGTTGGCAAGGATGTGCAGAAACAGGAAATCTCATGCACTGTTGGGAATGCAAACTATTGCAGCCACTGTAGAAAACAGTATGGAGGGTCTTCAGAAATAAAAACAGAATTACCATACGATCCAGTAACTCCACTATTGGGTATTTACCCAAAAAACCAAAAACATTAATTCAGAGACATGCACCCTTATTTTACTGCAGTATCATTTACAATAGCCAGCATATGGAAAAAACCCATGTGTTCACTGATAGATGAATGGATAAAGATATGGTACATATATAATATTACTCAGCCATAAAAGAGAATGCAATCTTGGGGTGCCTGAGTGGCTCAGTCAGTTCAGTGTCCAATTCTTGATTTCAGCTCAGGTCATAATCTCAGGGTCACATGAGATCAAGCCCCGTATCGGGCTCCATGCTCAGTGGGGATCTGCTTCTCTCCTTCTCCCTATCTCCTTCTGCCCTTCCCCCCTGCTCATGTGCTTTAGCTCGTTCTATCTCTCAAAAATGAATGGATGAATGAACCTCTTAAAAATGGAATGAAATTTTGCCATTTGTAACATGGATGGATCTAGAAAGTATAATACTAAGTGAAAGAGGTTATCAGAGATAGACAAATACCATATGACTTCACTCATATTTGGAATTTAAGAAACAAATGAACAACAACAAAAGAGACCAAGAACTAGACTCTTAACTATAGAGAATAGATGGTTACCAGAAGGAAGGGCGTTGGATGGGTGAAATAGGTAAAGGGGGAGTAAGAGTATACTTATTGAGATGAACAGTGAGTAATGTATGAAATTGTTGATTATACACCTGAAAATAATGTAACATTGTATGTTAAGTATACTGGAATTAAAAAAAAATTAAAATGTGTGCACATATCCAACATCAATGGAAATTAGATAAGGTTTTCTAGTCTTTTTAAATATTTGCCAATTCAATGACAGTTGCTGAAGTTGTAGTAAGTTTTCAGTGTTTCTTCCAGTATGTTCATATGGATATAACTGGATAAGTTAAGTCCGAGCATGAGTATTATTTTCCAGCATCCCAGGTTATCCCAATATATTGCCATAGTCGAAAAGCAGGATGATAAAGCAGTGCTTCAAAAACATCAAGGTGCATGTTCATTATCTAGGGTCTTATTAAAATGTAGATTCTGATACTGTAGGTCTGAGATGTGGCTTGGGATTTTCCATTTGTAACAGGCTCTCAGGTGAGGTTGCTGCTGCTTACCACTTGGAGGAACAAAGTGCTCACATTGAGTTACCTGCCTGGAATGCCTATGTCCTGCCCCCAGAGCTGATGTAACTGGTCGAGTGGTAATTCTAATGTGTAACAAAGCTTGGGAATCTCAATGGCAAAGTGCATTATGATCTATCAGTTTTAGTTATAATTTTATCAGTAGTTCTAATGTGATCCCCTTTGTCTCCTGCCCAATCTTCCTTAATCCATTTTGAGTTGATTTTTGTGTCTGCTGTAATACAGAATTCTATTTTCATTCTTATGCATGTGGATATCCACATTCTCCATTGTGTATTTTGGCACCCTGTTGAAGATCATTTGAGCGAGTATCTGTGGGTTTATTTTCTGGACTCTAATCAGCTCTATTGGTCTCTATGTCTGTCTTTATGCCAGTACCATGCTGTTTTTATTACTGTAAATTTGTAATATGTTTTTAATTCAGGAAGTGTGAGGCCTCAGTATTGTTCTTTCTCAAGATTGTTTGGCTATCGGGGTCATTTGTGGTTCTAGACAAATTTTAAGAGGAGTTAATACCAACCCTTTTCAAAGTCTTCAAGAAACTGGAGAGGACCCTTCCAAGACTCATTCTATGAGGGCAGTATTATTTTGATTCCAAAGTGAGAAAATAACAGTATGATAAAAGAAAGCTACATGCCAGTATTTCTGATGTATATAGATGCAACAAACCTCAACAAGTGGGATTTATCCTTGGGGCATGAGGATAGTTGAACATATGATAATCAATGTGATATAAAACTTGGCTGAAAAAATTAAAGAAACAAGTACGTGTAAAGACAGATCATGTTCATGGAATAGAAGACAATACTTTTAAAATACCTGTGCTACCTCAAACCCCTATAGATTCAATATTATCCCTATCAAAATCCCAGTGCCATTTTTTACAGAAATAAAGGAATCTCTTTAAAAAGAGAGGAAACCCAGATAATTTTAATGTGAATTCTATTAAATCTTCTTAGAACAAAAAAAACCACTATAATATGAAAACTATTGCAGAGAATATACAAATGAAAAATTTTTTTTCATTTTACAGGGCTAGAAATAATACCAAAACAGGACAAAGATGACACTCACACACCTGGAAAGAAAACTACATGTTAAGGTAGAAAGATGCAAAATCTTAAATAGAAATATTAGCAGGAGTGATGTCAGCATCATGGTGTAATAAGACATCTCTTGCTTTTGTATCCTCCCACCCCAACATCATTTGGCATCCATCCATAGACAGAAGTGCCTTTGTGGGCTTTATGAAATGATCTAGCTCCATATGCCAAATGACTCAGGAGTCTCAACCACCTGTGCATTGGGTAAAGGCATATAGACTTTGTTCCCAGCTATGGACTCTATAGTGGCCTGTGAACTGGTTCCAGTCCAACTTGGGGCTACAGTTCAGGAGCCCTTGGAAAACAATGATTTACACAAGCACCCACAGATTAGAGAGCCTTTGTATAAGTTCAGGTTTCCAGAGAATTTCTGTACACTGTTGGTACAAAATACAAATCTGGGACACTGGAGAGAAGTACTCAATCTTCAGCTACATGATTGGGAATCAGGAACAGGCTGGGAGAGCCAGCAGCTAAGACTCTCAGGGTATTAAGGGGACATGCATCCACCAACTGTGTCTTACACTTCATCAAGAAACCTGCCCACAGATGACCTCAACTGGTCCATGCCTACCTCTAGCACTCAGAATGCCTCCACCATACGCTTTTGCAACACTGTGGTCAGCTCCCTGCATGCACTCCTCTCACTTTTGTCTTCCCCAAACTCACTACAGCTCAAATTTGTGGTCTCTGACCTGCATATTTCAGTGGTTTTCAATGCATCCTCAGCACATTTATGTCAGCAGTGGCAAAAGTGACTTTTGGCAAATGGCTAGTTACCACAAATTTAAGCTTTAGTACTACTCTTTGGAAAATAAAAGTGAGACTGTCAATACCTGGTCTGATGCATTAAAGGATGGAGAGATGGCATAAGAGAAAGCTGAAGAATTCTGCCACGAGAAGGAGTAAGAAGTGCAGAGCAGCTGTATCCAACGTCTGACAAAGTCTCAGAATGACTACCAGGGCTAATGGCAAGTATTTCTCTCCTGAAGGCATTTAGTAGAGATTGTAAAAGAAGACTGGTACTTCAAAGGAAAACAAAACAATGCAAAACTTCAAGGAACATGAAAAAAATCAAGGAAACATGACACAACCAAAGGATCACAATAATCTTCCAGTAACTGACCCCAAAGACAGAGGAGGACAGTATTAGATACCAAAAAAAAAAAAAAAAAAGGTAAAAGGTAAAGGATACCACTACAAATAGTCCTCAAGTCACAAAGGAAGATATCAAGAGAAAAAACAGAAAACAATGAACAAGATGTGAATAGAAGTCCTTAACTAGCAATAGGTATTTTAAATTTAAAAGGATTAAATTCTCCAATCAAAAGACAGAATGGCTAAGTGGATAAAAATGAAACAAAACAAAAAACAAGGATAATGCTGCCTATATAAGAGACTTAGTATAGGGGTGCCTGGCTGGCACACACACTGAGTGTTCAAGTCTTAATTGCAGGGTTGTAAGTTGAAGCCCCACACTGGGGGTTACTTAAAAATAAAAACTTAAAAAACAACAAAAGAACACACTCCTGAGCAACCAGTGGGTCAAAGAATTCAAAAGGGGATCAGAATAATATCTTGAATTAAACAAAAAAGGGAAACACAACATACAAAAAAAATGAGATGCAGGAAAAGCAGTTCTAAGAGGGAAGTATATGTTGATGAATGTCTACAAGAAAAAAAAAGATCAAGATAAAAAGATCTTAAAACAACTTTACATGTCAAGGAACTAGAAAAAGAACAAACTAAGCCCAATGTTAGCACAAGGAAGGAACTATTTTAAAAAATCACATGAGAAATACATGAAATGGAGACCAGAAAAGTTTTTTTAAAAAGAAGAGGGAGGAGGGGCAAGACGGCTGAAGAGTAGGGTCCCCAAGTCACCTGTCCCCACCAACTTACCTAGATAACCTTCAAATCATCCTGAAAACCTACGAATTCGTTCTGAGATTTAAAGAGAGAACAGCCGGAATGCTACAGTGAGAAGAATTCGCTCTTCTATCAAGGTAGGAAGACGGGGAAAAAAGAAATAAAGAAACAAAAGGCATCCAAGGGGGAGGGGCCACGTGAGGAGCCAGGCTAAGGCCAGGGCGAGTGCCCCCAGGACAGGAAACCCATTCCCGGAGAAGCAGGAGCTGCACCAACCTTCCCGGGAGGAAAGGCGCTAGCAGGGAGTTAGAGCAGGACCCCAGGAGGGTGGGGATGCCCTCAGGCTCCCTGGGACACTAACAGACACCTGCGCCCTGGGGAGAGTGCGCCACACCCCACGGCCAGGCTCCCTAAAGGGCTGCAGTGAGTGCACACGTCTTGACCCGGGAACAGCTCAGATGGGGCTCCGGCGGCTCCATGGAGAGGGGGCTGCACGCCCTGGGAGCGCGATTTCAACAGTGCAGGCCCGGGAGCACAGAGTGCGTTGGACACAGCCCAGGATCCAGCCTACCCCCGCCCACCCCCGGCCTGGACAGGCAGAGGCCTGGAGGGCACAGGACAGAAAGGACACTCCTGTCCGGAGCTGAGCAGATCAGCGGCCCCGCCCCCGGAGCATCCACACGCCTGCAGACTGAGAGCTCCGTAGTTACTGCGGGAGCTGAATCCAGGGCTCCAGAGCTGGCCACCGCCACTGTGGTTGCTCCACCTGGGGCCTCACAGGGTGAACAGCCCCCACTGAGCCTCACAGTGGCCTCACCGGATAAACAGGATAAGCATTACTCACTGAGCCCTAAACCAGGCAGGGGGGGGAGCAGCTCCCCCAAGTGCTAATACCTGAAAATCAGCAAAGCAGCCCCCTCCTGGAGAAGACGAGCTAGACAGACGGGAAAAACAAATTATTGACCAAGCAGCACTGGAAAGTTCCAGGGGAAGTCAAGGGACTTACAGTATACAGAATCGGAGGATACTCCCCTGTGTTTTTTTTTTTTTTTTTTTGATTTCTGTTTGCTTCCCCCACCCTTTTTTTCCTTTCTTTTTCTTTCTCTTCTCTTTTTTCTTTTTTTCTTCCATTTTTTCTCTTTTCTTCCCTTTTTTCTCTCGTCTCTTTTTCTCCTTTTCCCAAAACAACTTGTTTTTGGCCACTCTGCACTGAGCAAAATGACTAGAAGGAAAACCTCACCTCAAAAGAAAGAATCAGAAACAGTCCTCTCTCCCACACAGTTACAATATCTGGATTACAATTCAATGTCAGAAATCCAATTCAGAAGCACTATTATAAAGCTACTGGTGGCTCTAGAAAAAAGCATAAAGGACTCAAGAGACTTAATGACTGCAGAATTTAGATCTAATCAGGCAGAAATTAAAAATCAATCGAAAGAGATGCAATCCAAACTAGAAGTCCTAATGATGAGGGTTAACAAGGTGGAAGAATGAGAGAGTGACATAGAAGACAAGTTGATGGCAAAGAGGGAAACTGAGGAAAACAGAGACAAACAATTAAAAGACCATGAGGATAGATTAAGGGAAATAAACGACAGCCTGAGGAAGAAAAATCTACGTTTAATTGGGGTTCCCAAGGGCGCCGAAAGGGACAGAGGGCCAGAATATGTATTTGAGCAAATCATAGCTGAAAACTTACCTAATCTGGGAAGGGAAACAGGCATTCACATCCAGGAAATAGAGAGATACCCCCTTAAAATCAATAAAAACCGTTCAACACCTCGACATTTAATAGTTAAGCTTGCAAATTCCAAAGATAAAGAGAAGATCCTTAAAGCAGCAAGAGACAAGAAATCCCTGACTTTTATGGGGAGAAGTATTAGGGTAACAGCAGACCTCTCCACAGAGACCTGGCAGGCCAGAAAGGGCTGGCAGGATATATTCAGGGTCCTAAATGAGAAGAACATGCAGCCAAGAATACTTTATCCAGCAAGGCTCTCATTCAAAATGGAAGGAGAGATAAAGAGCTTCCAAGACAGGCAGGAACTGAAAGAATATGTGACCTCCAAACCAGCTCTGCAAGAAATTTTAAGGGGACTCTCAAAATTTCCCTTTAAGGAGAAGTCCAATGGAACAATCCACAAAAACAGAGACTGAGTAGATATCATGATGACACTAAATTCATATCTTTCAATAGTAACTCTGAACGTGAACGGGCTTAATGACCCCATCAAAAGGCGCAGGGTGTCAGACTGGATAAAAAAGCAGAACCCATCTATTTGTTGTCTACAAGAGACTCATTTTAGACATAAGGACACCTACAGCCTGAAAATAAAAGGTTGGAGAACCATTTACCATTCCAATGGTCCTCAAAAGAGAGCAGGGGTAGCCATCCTTATATCAGATAAACTAAAATTTACCCCCAAAGACTGTGGTGAGAGATGAAGAGGGACACTATATCATACTTAAAGGATCTATCCAACAAGAGGACTTAACAATCCTCAATATTTATGCCCCGAATGTGGGAGCGGCCAAATACATCAATCAATTAATAACCAAAATTAAGACATACTTAGATAATAATACACTTATACTTGGTGACTTCAATCTAGCACTTTCTACACTCGATAGGTCTTCTAAACACAACATCTCCAAAGAAACGAGAGCTTTAAATGATACACTGGACCAGATGGATTTCACAGATATCTACAGAACTTTACATCCAAACTCAACTGAATACACATTCTTCTCAAGTGCACATGCAACTTTCTCCAGAATAGACCACATACTGGGTCACAAATCAGGTCTTAACTGATACCAAGAGATTGGGATCGTCCCCTGTATATTCTCAGACCATAATGCCTTGAAATTAGAAATGACAACAAGAAGTTTGGAAGGACCTCAAACACATGGAGGTTAAGGACCATCTTGCTAAAAGATGAAAGGGTCAGGATCCCTGGGTGGCGCAGCGGTTTGGCGCCTGCCTTTGGCCCGGGGCGCGATCCTGGAGACCCGGGGTCGAATCCCACGTCGGGCTCCCGGTGCATGGAGCCTGCTTCTCCCTCTGCCTGTGCCTCTGCCTCTCTCTCTCTCTGTGTGTGTGACTATCATGAATAAATAAATAAAATCTTTTAAAAAAAAAAGATGAAAGGGTCAACCAGGAAATTAAGGAAGAATTAAAAAGATTCATGGAAACTAATGAGAATGAAGATACAGCAAAAGCAGTCCTGAGGGGGAAATACATCGCAATACAAGCATCCATCGAAAAGCTGGAAAGAACTCAAATACAAAAGCTAACCTTACACCTAAAGGAGCTAGAGAAAAAACAGCAAATAGATCCTACACCCAGCATAAGAAGATAGTTAATAAAGATTCGAGCAGAACTCAACGAAATCGAGACAAGAAGTGTGGAACAGATCAACAAAATCAGGAGTTGGTTCTTTGAAAGAATGAATAAGATAGATAAACCATTAGCCAGCCTTATTAAAAAGAAGAGAGAGAGGACTCAAATTAATAAAATCATAAGTGAGAAAGGAGAGATCACTACCAACACCAATGAAATACAAACGATTTTATAAACACATTATGAACAGCTATACGACAATAAATTAGACAATCTAGAAGAAATGGACGCATTTCTGGAAAGCCACAAATTACCAAAACTGGATCAGGAAGAAATAGAAAACCTGAACACGCCAATAACCAGGGAGGAAATTGATGAAGTCATCAAAACCTCCCAAGACACAAAAGTCCAGGGCCAGATGGCTGCCCTGGGGAATTCTATCAAATGTTTAAAGAAGAAACCATACCTATTCTACTAAAGCTGTTTGGAAAGATAGAGATGGAGTACTTCCAAATTCATTCTATGAGGCCAGCATCACCTTAATTCCAAAACCAGACAAAGATCCCACCAAAAAGGAAAATTATAGACCAATATCCCTGATGAACATGGATGCAAAAGTTCTCAAGATACTAGCCAATAGGATACAATAGGACATTAAGAAAATTATTCACCATGACCAAGTAGGATTTATTCCCGGGACACAAGGCTGGTTCAACACTCGTAAAACAATCAATGTGATTCATCATATCAGCAAGAGAAAAACCAAGAACCATGTGATCCTCTCATTAGATGCAGAGAAAGCATTTGACAAAATACAGCATCCATTCCTGATCAAAACTCTTCAGAGTGTAGGGATAGAGGGAACATTCCTCAACATCTTAAAAGCCATCTACGAAAAGCCCACAGCAAATATCATTCTCAATGGGGAAGCACTGGGAGCCTTTCCCCTAAGATCAGGAACAAGACAGGGATGTCCACTCTCACCACTGCTATTCAACATAGTACTAGAAGTCCTAGCCTCAGCAACCAGACAACAAAAAGACATTAAAGGCTTTCAAATTGGCAAAGAAGAAGTCAAACTCTCCCTCTTTGCCGATGACATGATACTCTACATAGAAAACCCAAAAGACTCCACCCCAAGATTGCTAGAACTCATACAGCAATTTGGCAGCGTGGCAGGATACAAAATCAATGCCCAGAAGTCAGTGGCATTTCTAAACACTAACAATCAGACTGAAGAAAGAGAAATTAAGGAGTCAATCCCATTTACAATTGCACCCAAAAGCATAAGATACCTAGGAATAAACCTTACCAAGGAGGTGAAGGATCTATACCCTAAAAACTATAGAACACTTCTGAAAGAAATTGAGGAAGACACAAAGAGATGGAAAAATATTCCATGCTCATGGATTGGCAGAATTAATATTGTGAAAATGTCAATGTTACCCAGGGCAATTTACACGTTTAATGCAATCCCTATCAAAATACCATGGACTTTCTTCAGAGAGTTAGAACAAATTATTTTAAGATTTGTGTGGAATCAGAAAAGACCCTGAATAGCCAGGGGAATTTTAAAAAAGAAAACCATAGCTGGGGGCATCACAATGCCAGATTTCAGGTTGTACTACAAAGCAGTGGTCATCAAGACAGTGTGGTACTGGCACAAAAACAGACATATAGATCAATGGAACAGAATAGAGATCCCAGAAGTGGACCCTGAACTCTATGGTCAACTGATATTCGATGAAGGAGGAAAGACTATCCACTGGAAGAAAAAGTCTAAATGTGAGACAAGATTCTATCAAAATCCTAGAGGAGAACACAGGCAATACCCTTTTTGAACTCGGCCACAGTAACTTCTTGCAAGATACATCCACGAAGGCAAAAGAAACAAAAGCAAAAATGAACTATTGGGACTTCATCAAGATAAGTAGCTTTTGCACAGCAAAAGATACAGTCAACAAAACTAAAAGACAACCTACCGAATGGGAGAAGATATTTGCAAATGACGTATCAGATAAAGGGCTGGTGTCCAAGATCTATAAAGAACTTCTTAAACTCAACACCAAAGAAACAAACAATCCAATTTTGAAATGGGCAAAAGACATGAACAGAAATTTCACAGAGGAAGACATGGACATGGCCAACATGGACATGAGGAAATGCTCCGCATCACTTGCCATCAGGGAAATACAAATCCAAACCACAATGAGATCCCACCTCACACCAGTGAGAATGGGGAAAATTAACAAGAGAGGAAACAACAAATGGTGGAGAGGATGTGGAGAAAGGGGGACCCTCTTGCACTGTTGGTGGGAATGTGAACTGGTGCAGCCACTCTGGAAAACTGTGTGGAGGTTCCTCAAAGAGTTAAAAATAGACCTGCCCTACGACCCCGCAATTGCACTGCTGGGGATTTACCCCAAAGATGCAGATGCAGTGAAACGCTGGGACACCTGCACCCCGATGTTTCTACAATAGCCAATGTCTACAATAGCCAAACTGTGGAAGGAGCCTCGGTGTCCATTGAAAGATGAATGATAAAGAAGATGTGGTTTGTGTATACAATGGAATATTACTCAGCCATTAGAAATGACAAATACTCACCATTTGCTTCGACGTGGATGGAACTGGAGGGTATTATGCTGAGTGAAATAAGTCAATCGGAGAAGGACAAACATTATATGGTCTTATTCATTTGGGGAATATAAATAATAGTGAATGGGAATAGAAGGGAAGGGGGAAGAAATGTGTAGGAAATATCAGAAAGGGAGACAGAACATGAGAGACTCCTAACTCTGGGAAATGAATTAGAGGTGGTGGAAGGGGAGGAGAGCAGGGGTTGGGGGTGACTGGGTGATGGGCACTGAGGGGGGCACTTGACGGGATGAGCACTGGGTGTTATTCTGTATGTTGGCAAATTGAACACCAATAAAAAATAAATTTATTATTATAAGAAAATAAAAAGACCAAGAAAATTAACAGCTAGTTTTTGAAAGGATAAATGAAATCAAATGATCAGAAAACCTCTCTGGAATTCTTAAACCACCTTTGATTTTCTCGAAATTCACTTGTTCGTTCATTCATTCATTTAATTATCCTTTCAGTTCTCAAGCCTTTGGGGTAAAAATGTTCATCCCTTCTGTCAGGAGATCTTCAAGCAAGAACAACTCTACCCATTGCATGGAGTTAGTGGCAACACTCTGTGTCCCTGCTAATACTCCTGTAGCTGGCTTCAGTTGGGCACCTTCTGACAGAGGCATTTTCTATGGAAATAGGGAAGACTGGTCCCGGGTTCAGGAAATCGGTTTTGTTGATGCAATACCCAGACATACCTAAGATCATAAGACCCATTTCCACATTTGAATCAGTACCTACAGATCAATATGAACTTTGTCCTCCAATTATTACTTGGCAGGACACTCCCAAGATACTGCTATTATTCTGAAAGTAAAAAAAAAATTGCAGAACATATGGAATGTTCCTTGTTTATTTTGGAATATTTTTGAAGATTTTTAAAAATTTATAAATGTAGATATTACATTATAGAATGTTCAGAAAATGAAAAATTTTTTAAAAAAACAATGAACTAGACTACGGAAAAAAAGAGAAGATTCAGACAAAATCAGAAATAAAACAGGATGGACGCCTGGGTGTCTCAGTGGTTGAGCAACTGCCTTTGGCTCAGGCCGTGATCCCAGAGTTCCAGGATTGAGTCCCACATCGGGCTTCCTGCATGGAACCTGCTTCTCCATCTGCCTATGTCTCTGCCTCTCTCTCTGAGTCTTTCATGAGTAAATAAGTAAAATTAAAAAAAAAATAAAAGAGGATCCAATTACAACAGAAATACAAATGAACTTAAAGAGACTACTACAATTATAGTTGACTTAGAATTCGAAGTGCAGAAGTCCACTTACATGTGGACTTTTTACAGTACCATAAGTGTATTTTCTTTTATGATTTTCTTAGTAACATTTCATTTTATCTAGCTTTATTGTAAGAATACAGTATTATAACACATATAACATAAAATATGTGTGGACTAGCTATTTGTGTTATTGGTAAGGCTTCTGGTTAATAGTAGGCTGTTAGTAGTAAAGTTTCTGGGGAGTCAAAAGTTATTCTCAAATTTCTGACTGCACGGGGGTTGGTGCACCTAACTCCCATGTTGTTCAACTATATGTAACAACAAACTGGAAAAACTAGAAAAAATGGATAATTTCTGAGAAACCTACAACCTACCAAAACAGAATCATGAAGAAATAGAAAATCTGAATAGACCAATTACTAGTAATGAGACTGAATCAGTAATTAAAAACTTCCCAACAAACAAAAGTCCAGGATTAGACAGTTTTACTGGAGGATTCTGCCAAACAGTTAAAAAAGAATACAAATTCTTATCAAAGTACTCCAAAAAAATTTGCAGAACATTTCCAAATTCATTTTACAAGGGCAACATTTTGATACTAAAACAAGACAAGGATATCACAAGAAAATTAGAAGTTAGTATCTCTGGTGAACATAAATATTAAACTCAACAAAGTATTAGTAAACCAAATTAAATGATACTTTAATAGGATTATGTACCATTATCAAGGGGCATTTATTCCAGGGATGCATGGTGGTTCAACAGACACAAATCAATCAATGCAATATACCACTTTAACAAAATGAAGATTAAAAATCATATCATTTCAATAGATGCAGAAAAAATGAACCTGGCAACATTCAACATCTATTTAAGATTAAAAACCCTAAACAGGGACACCTGGGTGGCTCAGTGGTTGAGCATCTGCCTTCAGCTCAGGGCGTGATCCCGGGTGCTGGGATCAAGTCCCACATCAGACTCCCCTCAGCGAGCCTGCTTCTCCCTTTGTCTGTGTCTCCACCTCTCTCTTTGTGTCTCTCATGAATAAATAAAAAAAAGATACCTCAGCATAATAAAGGTCACAAAGAACAAGCTATGACATCATCCACAATGGTAAAAATTTTTCCTCTGAGATCAGGAATGAGACAAACGTGCCCACTCTCACCACTCATATTCATTATACTACTCGAAGTCCTAGCCAGAGCATGCAGGCAAGAAATACAAAAAGCATCCGTATTAGAAAGGAAAAAGTCAAATTGTCTTTGCAGATGATATACTTTTATATCTAGAAAGTCTTAAAGACTCCACCAAAAACCTGTTAGAAATAATCAATGAATTCAGAAAAGTTACAGGATAGAAAATCAACACAAACAGTTCCATTCTATACACTAAAAACAAGAAATAAAGACTACAATTCCATTTATATTAGCATCAAAACCAATAGAATACTTAAGGATAAATTTAACCAAGGAGGTGAAAGCTCTGTACACTGAAAACTTTAGAATTTCCTGAAATTGAAGATGATAGATACATAGAAAAATATCCTGTGTTCATAGATCAGAAGAACTGATATGGTTAAAATGTCCATACTACCCAAAGTCATCTATAGATTCACTGTAAACCTTATCAAAATTCCAATGACCATTTTTTACAGAAATAGAAAAGTAATTCTAAAATTCCTATGGAGCAACAAAAGACCCAGAATATCCAAAGCAATCTGAAGAACGAACATAGCTAGACACATTGTACCTCCTGATTTAAACAATCAAAATAATATGGCACTGGCATGAAAACACACACATAGTCCAATGGAACATAATCAAAAACTCAGAAATAAACTTGTGCATAAATGTTCAATTAATAATTGACAAGGGAGGGATCCCTGGGTGGCGCAGCTGTTTGGCGCCTGCCTTTGGCCCAGGGTGCGATCCTGGAGACCGGGATCGAATCCCACGTCAGGCTCCCGGTGCATGGAGCCTGCTTCTCCCTCTGCCTATGTCTCTGCCTCTCTCTCTCTCTCTCTCTCTCTCTCTCTGTATGACTACATAAAAAAAAAAAAAAAAATTGACAAGGGAGCAAAGAATAGTCAGTGGGGAAAGGACAGTGTCTTAGATACATTGTGGTGGGAAAATTGAGAAACCACATGCAGAAGAATGAAACTGGACCCCTATCTTATAACATTCCCAAAAATTAACTCAAAAAGGATTAAAGGCTTAAACCTAAGACCTGAAGCCATAAAACTCCTTGAAGATAACACAGGAAAAAAAGTTTTTTGATAAATAATGGTTTTGGATATAAAACAAAAAGCACAAGCAACAAAAGCAAAACAAAAAAAATGGGACTACATTAATCTAAAAAACTTCTGCACAGCAAAAGAAACCGTAAATCAATAAGGCAAACTCTGGAATAGGAGACAGTATACGGAAAGCATATATCTGATAAGGAGTTAATATCCAAAATATATAAAGAACTTATACAACTCAATTATAACGTGGGTAGAGAACCTGAATAAACATTTTTCCAAAGATGTACAGATGACTAACAAGTCTATGAAACAGTGCTCAACATCATTAGTCAATTAGGGAAATGCAAATCAAAGCCACAATGAGATATCACTTCACTTGTGTTAGAATGGCTATCATTAAAAAGACAAGAAATAGGGGCAGCCTGGGTGGCTCAGCAGTTTATCGCCGCCTTCAGCCCAGGGCGTGATCCTGGAGACCAGGGATTGGGTCCCATGTCGGGCTCCCTGCATGGAGCCTGCTTCTCCCTCTGCCTGTGTCTCTGCATCTCTCTCTCTCTCTGTCTCTCATGAATAAATAAATAAAATCTTTTTTTTTAATAAATAAATAAAATCTTAAAAAAAAAGAAAAAGACAAGAAATATTGAGTAATGGCAAGGACGTGGAAAAAAGGAAACCCTTGTGCACTGTTGGTGGAACTATAAATCAATACTGCCGGTATGGAAATCAGTGGACATTCTTCAAAAAATTAAAAATAGAACTGCTATATGATCCAGCAATTTCTTCTCTGGTTTTTATCCCAAAGAAATTAAAACAGGATCTCAAAGATACATCTGCTTCCCAATGTTTAATGCAACATTACTCACACTAGGCCACATATAGAAAGAACCTAAATATTGATCAGTGGATAGATGGATAAAGAAGATGCCATTTTCAACAACTTTGATGAAACTTGACATTATGTGAAATAAGTCAGAAAAAGACAAATACTGTATTCTGTCAATTATATATAGAACTTAAAAAAGCCCAACTCAGAGAGTAGAATGGTTGTTATCATAAGCTGGGGGTTGAAGGAAATGGGGAGATGTTGATCAAATGGTACCAACTTTGGAGATATAATGTATAGTATGAGCGTTATAATTAATGGTATTATATCCTTGAATATTGCTAAGAGAATAAACCTTAAGTAATCTCACCACCAAATAGAAACGACAGTTATATGAAGTCTTGGAGGCTTTTGCTAAGGCTATGGTGGCAATCAAATCCCAACATGTAAGTGTATGATTGTATACCTTAAAATTATACAATGTTACATCTCTAAATTATATCTCAAAACATTGTAATAAAGCAAATCAACAATGATCAAGATTCATTCCAGGAATAAAAAAAAATAACTCCACACAGGAAAATTTATTAAAGTAATTCAGAACATTAGTAGATTAAAGGAGAAAATACATATGATAATAGTATTTGGAGTTTATTTTTTTTAAGATTTTATTTATTTATTTATGAGAGACATAGACAGCGAGGCAGAGACATAGACAGAAGGAGAAGCCGGCTCCTCGCAGGGAGCCCTATTTGGGACTTGATCCCCAGACGCGGGATCACGACCTGAGCCGAAGGCAGAAGCTCAACCACTGAGCCACCCAGGTGCCCCAGAGTTTAGTATTTTTAAAAAATTATTTGATTATTGTTTATACCCTCTACACAACCTCTTGTTTTCTCCTTCTGGAATTTCTACTGAGTGGTTATTATTGTACAATGTCCTTCTATGATTATGAATTATTAATGTCATGAATTATTTCTTTCTTGGGGATTCAGTCTACTTCATATTATCAAATATTTTGATGTTCAGCATCTTTGTTTTCAATGCTTATTCTGAGTAGGGTTTTCTTTATACTAAATCATTAGAAAGTATGCATAAAAACTAATAACCAGAGGTTTTGTCATGGCAGCATGCATTCCTGGCACTGATGTCTATTTGAAATCATACCTGTGTCTCTAGAGAAGCCTAAAACACAGTCCCATAGTCACTGACAACAAGGGTGAACCTGCCAAGCAGGTAATCCACTATGCCAGTTTCCAGGGCCCCCAAGTTGTTACAGAGAAATAATAAACATTAACATTTGCATGACTTAATGAGCTAAATAAAAAAATATTCAGATAAAGTTGAATACTCCATTTATTTTAATCCCTGCCTGATCCCATTTTTCACTTCTTTCTCAGAAGCTATTATGAATGCTAGACCATGTTTCTTCTACACTTTTGTCATACACATCCATCTTCAGCAACCAGGGCTCCAAATCACCCATCTCACCCCATCCCACATAACCACACTATGCGGAAGTGGAAGTTTTCTAATGACAATATGCATGTCCTGCACTGGGGACCAAAGGCAAGTACTCTCATACCTTGGAGAAAGCCAGCCTAAGGTTCAGTTTCTCTTATCACTGTTGCCCGTGGTGAGCTTATCAAAAGACTCTGCCATGATGGATTCTGGGGTCCCTTTCTTGCTATGTAGAATCAACAAACATATTAGTATCTACATATTGTAACAAACTAAGTTTTCAGGTAAAGTTGAATATCTCCTTTACTTGAATCTCCGCCGAACCCCATTTCTGTCACTCTTTCCCCAGATGAACCCTAATCATAATTTTCAGGCAATATTTTTATACTTTTACTATGCACAGGGTCCCACATTTATCAGGGCCTGAGGCCACCCACCCCACACTGTCTATAAGTGTTTAATTTGAGGTAGATGGGGTTTGGTGGGTAGAGACACTCCTGGATACCTATTTTAAAACTTAAAAGGTGAAGGGTTTGCGCGGGAATCAACCAGAGACCTTTTTTTTTTTTAAGTTTTGAACCAAATAACTTTATTGAAACCAAACAACATTTTATTTATTTATTTATTTATTTATTTATTTATTTATTTATTTATTTATGGCAGAACTGGAAGAAAACAACCCGAACGTTCTACGTTCTGCCAAGGCAATACTGCAACAGGCACGCTCGGCAGGGTGCCCCGGGGAAGTGCCCCTGGGCCCTGCCTGGGGGGAGGGGTCAGTCCCAGGTCAGTTCTCTTTGTGGCTGTCGCGCAGGGTGAGCCTGTCGAACAGGTACTCAGCCAGGCCGGCTTCCGGGGCCCCCATGCTGCAGAGGCTGGTGACGTGGCCTCCCAGCTCTTCGATGGCCTTGACTTGCTCGCGGAGGTAGTGGGCGTCCAGGAAGTCGCAGAGCTGGGCGTCGTTCCTGTCGGTGGCCAGCTGGTGCAGGTCGAGCAGGCTCTGGCTGACGCTCTTCTCCAGGTGCAGGGCGCACTCCATGGCCCTCAGGCCGCTCTCCCAGTCGTCGCGGTCGGGCTTCTTGATGTCGCGCAGACGGAGGCGGCCCCCGCGCTGGTTCTGCAGCTCCATCAGCATCTCGGCGTGCTGGGTCTCCTCGCGGGCCTGGCGCTGGAAGAAGCGGGCGAAGTTCCTCAGGGCCACGTCGTCGCGGTCGAAGTAGAAGGCCATGGACTGGTAGACGTAGGAGGCGTACAGCTCCAGGCTGATCTGGCTGTTGATGGCGGCCTCGCAGTCGGGGTGGTAGTTCTGGCGGACCTGGGAGATGGGCGCCGTGGCCATGGCTGGCGGCCCGGGTACCAGGACGAGGGCGAACACGTCGCGGAAACGAGAGCCACGGAGTGGGCAACGGCGGGGCCGACTTCGGTGGTGGCCTCGGAGGTTGCCCAGCGTGAGTGGTGAGGGAGGCCGGAGGCCGGATCAGTAGCGGTTGATCTGAGGGAAGTGGCGGTTGAGATGGGAGACAGCTCTGGGAGGGGACCGGAAATGTCATCCAGGGAAGGGGGTGCACTTCCGGCTCAGTGAGGGCCGCGAAGGCTGTGTTCGAGGTGCTGTTGGAGCCTGAGTGAGGCAGAGTGACCCTGTGCTGAGCACCTGGCATTTACTAATAAAGTTTCTAATTTGGGGATAATGTGTCTACCTAAGTACTTTATTTTGTTCTCTGAGCCTATCACAGGCTGATCTTACTCAAATTCAAATTCATACTCTTATTCAAATTCAGTCTTATTCAATTCAAATTCATATTCTTAAAATTCTGAGTATAAATTCAAGTTTTTTGAAGTTTTCCCCTGTTTCCTGTAGTTTTTTTTTTAACTTCAGATATTTTTCCATTTTTTGATCATGACCTTCTTTTTCACTTTTCCACAATTATTTTACAAACCTTTGTCCATTCATATTTAGGAAAAAAAGGCACATTTGATTAGCCTAGGTAATTAGCATGTATGCAATCCACAGTTATGATTGATGTCCATTTCACTAATAGGCTTTTCCTTGGAACAGGAAGGTACAGTATATCAATAAGGGAGTTGTCTCCTTGGGGATACATGGCAGGATACTTGCAGGTAA
Source organism: Vulpes vulpes (assembly GCF_048418805.1). Lineage (NCBI taxonomy): Eukaryota > Metazoa > Chordata > Mammalia > Carnivora > Canidae > Vulpes > Vulpes vulpes. The sequence goes on along the minus strand of NC_132796.1, from coordinate 32,100,115 downwards.
GATAGGGACCCTCCCTCTTGCCAAAACAAAGATGGCAATTCTGATGATGGAAGAGTAGTTTTTTCCCCTTCTTTCTAGATAGATGTGCGTCAGTTGTTTCCCTTCTGCTATGTTGGTCTGCGTTTGTCTCAAGCTCACTCAATGTCTGCTGTGTAGTTTTGGGAGCTGAAAGGTCAAATACTATAACTGCTTACTTACAATATAATTAGGGTTTGGGGACGTCTCAGAGCAGGGCAGATAAAACATCTGTTCAGAGTAGCTCTTTAATCTCTTGGTTGACTTGGGACCGGCTGCAGTAAAACTATTCTTGAGATTTCTCTGCATGTGCTTGGTTTTCCATGCAGATGTTTTGACTTACCCGAATTAACTAATCTGATAACATCTTGCTTTACCTATCTTCCAAGAATTCCTCATCATTTCTGGTCTACTACTGAGAATCCTTGTGTGTGTGTGTGTGTGTGTGTGTGTGTGTGTGTGTGTGTGTGTAGGTTTTGTGTATGTTTTTAGCCACAACTATAATTCAATTATCATTGTTTATTTCTAAAACTTAAAATAATTTTCTGAATAGGTAATACATTCTCAGGGGTCAAAGCCACACAGCTCTCTTCTCTGCAGGTGACCAGTGTGGTATTACTTGTTACAATTAGGAGGAAAAAGAAGAGAAAAAGGAATAAATAATATTCAAAACAGAAGAAACTCTGAAATACATTTTTTAGGAGCACCTTTTTTGTGTATTTTTTTTATTGGAGTTCGATTTGCCAACATGTAGCATATCACGCAGTGCTCATCCCGTCAAGTGCTCATCCTATCAAGTCCCCCCCTCAGTGCCCGTCACCCAGTCACCCCATCCCCCCATCCACCTCCCCTTCCACTACCCCTTGTTTGTTTCTCAGAGTTAGGTGTCTCTCATGTTCTGTCCCCCTCTCTGATATTTCCCACTCATTTTCTCTCCTTTCCCCTTTATTCCCTTTCACTAAGACCATATAATGTTTGTCCTTCTCTGATTGACTTACTTAACTCAGCATAATACCCTCCAGTTCCATCCACATCAAAGCAAATGGTGAGTATTTGTCGTTTCTAATGGCTGAGTAATATTCCATTGTATACATAGACCACAGCTTCTTTATCCATTCATCTTTCAATGGACACCGAGGCTCCTTCCACAGTTTGGCTATTGTAGACATTGCTGCTATAAACATCGGGATGCAGGGTGTCCTGGCATTTCAGTGCATCTGTATCTTTGGAGTGAATCCCCAGCAGTGCAATTGCTGGGTCAGAGGGTAGCTCTATTTTTAACTCTTTGAGGAACCTCCACACAGTTTTCCAGAGTGGCTGCACCAGTTCACATTCCCACCAACAGTGCAAGAGGGTCCCCCTTTATCCACGTCCTCTCCAACATTTGTTGTTTCCTCTCTTGTTAATTTTCCCCATTCTCACTGGTGTGAGGTGGTATCTCATTGTGGTTTTGATTTGTATTTCCCTGATGGCAAGGGATGCGGAGCATTTTCTCATGTGCTTGTTGGCCATGTCTATGTCTTCTTTGGTGAAATTTCTGTTCATGTCTTTGGCCCATTTCATGATTGGATTGTTTGTTTCTTTGGTGTTGAGTTTAATAAGTTCTTTATAGATCTTGGACACTAGCCCTTTATCTGATACGTCACTTGCAAATATCTTCTCCCATTCTGTAGGTTATCTTTGAGTTTTGTTGGCTATTTCTTTTGCTGTGCAGATGCTTTTTATCTTGATGAAGTCCCAATAGTTCATTTTTGCTTGTTTCCCTTGCCTTCATGGATGTATCTTGCAAGAAGTTGCTGTGGCCAAGTTCAAAAAGGGTGTTGCCTGTGTTCTCCTCTAGGATTTTGATGGATTCTTGTCTCACATTTAGGTCTTTCATCCATTTTGAGTTTATCTTTGTGTCTTCTGTAAGAGAATGGTTTAGTTTCATTCTTCTGCACATGGCTGTCCAATTTTCCCAGCAGCATTTATTGAAGAGACTGTCGTTTTTCCAGTGGATAGTCTTTCCTGCTTTGTTGAATATCAGTTGACCATAGAGTTGAGGGCCCATTTCTGGGTTCTCTATTCTGTTCCATTGATCTATATTTCTGTTTTTGTGCCAGCACCACACTGTCTTCATGATCACAGCTTTGTAGTACAACTTGAAATCCGGCATTATGATGCCCCTGGCTCTGGTTTTCTTTTCCAATATTCCCCTGGCTATTCGGGGTCTTTTCTGATTCCACACAAATCTTAAGATGATTTGTTACAACTCTCTGAAGAAAGTCCATGGTGTTTTGATAGGGATTGCATTAAATGTGTAAATTGCCCTGGGTAGCATTGACATTTTCACAGTGTTCATTCTGCCAATCCATGAGCATGGAATATTTTTCCATCTCTTTGTGTCTTCCTCAATCTCTTTCAGAAGTGTTCTGTAGTTTTAGTTTTTAGGGTATAGATTCTTTACCTCTTTGGTTAGTTTTATTCCTAGGTATCTTATGCTTTTGGGTGCAATTGTTAATGGGATTGACTACTTAATTTCTCTTTAGAAGCACCTTCTTCTCAAATACACATGGATTATTTGCCAAGAAAATTCGTATTCTGGGCCATACTAAGTCTCAATACATTTCAAATGATTCAAATCATACAAGATTATAAAAGAAATATCTTAAATAAAGAAATCTACCTTAACAACTAGAAAAAGAAGAATGATATATACACAAACCAGACAGAAGGCAGGAAATGATAACGGAGCAAAAAATTCAGTGGAACATAAAACAAAAATATGTAGACTAAGTAAAAACTAAATGGATTGAAATTAAAAAAAGATAAATGTCTAGAAGACTGATTAGGAAAAAAAGAGAGGAGACATAAATTAGCAATATCAAGAATGAGAGAAGAGATTACAGGTCATAAAAAAGGAACAATACTGCTATGCCTGGCTTAGGCTAATTATGATTCATCTAGATATGTTATTAGTGTCCTAAATTGGGGTTCTTTTAGTAAGGAAGAAGGGGGTGAAGTAGTTTTTAGATCAGTAATCAACAGTTTCTGTCTCATTTCTATTCATTAGTAACTTAGAATCCATTAATTCAGGCAATTACTTTCTTTCTTCTCCAAGAATGTTTTTGGGAGGGCAGTCCATAATCAACCTGCACAGGATTCCTAGGATAATGGAAGTGAATAATACAGGAGCTGGTAGAGAGGCAAAAAGAATGGCGTATACTGGAATAAAATAGCTTTTTTATGATAAATTGAAGAGATATTAAAATCCCTAGTAGATAATTATTTATCTCCGTTTTGTCTAGAGTTTGCCCTAAATTTTAATATTTTAAAATAGAAAACAATAGGGGTGCCTGGGTGACTTGGTTGGTTAAGCGTCCGACTCTTAATTTCACCTCTGGTTATAATCTCAGGGTTGTAAGATTGAGTCCCACATCAGGGGCTACCTCTGTCCTTCTGCCCCCACCCCTCAACTGCTTATGTGCTTATGCTCTCTAAAATACATAAATAAATCTTAAAATGGAAAACAAAGTAGAATTTTTTTCTTTCTTTCTTTCTTTCTTTCTTTCTTTCTTTCTTTCTTTCTTTCTTTCTTTTTTTTTTTTTTTAGATTTGAGAAAGGGTGGGCACAAGGAGAAGGAGAGAGAGACTCTCAAGCAGACTCTACACAGAGCATGAAGCCTCATGTGGGGCTTGATCCCAGGACCCCAAGATCACGACGTGAGCTGAAATCGAATCGGATACCAACCAAGAGAGCCACCCAGGCACCCCTGGAATGGAACAGTTTGAATGAAAAGCTAATATAAATTCTAAGTTAATGGGGAATTCTTATTTTTACTAATTTATCTCATTTTAGTTATTAGTATGCACCTGAATCTTTATAACAATGTATTTCAAGGTGATAAAAATGAATCTCTGTAGAACTGAAAATTTTCATTAACTTTATAAATAGAAATAATTCTTTATCATCTCTTCTACATCTTCAGACATTACTCTGGAATTATAATGAAACTTCATCAGTTTATTTAGCTTAAAGACAGCTCCTTTGAAAATTATCTTACTATCAAACAAAACAAATTCAGAATTATCTAAAAGTTCAGGTTGCCACTTCTCAGATAATAACAGGAAATCTCAGCCTACCTCTATATTCATTCCTAACTGGCCCTATTATATTGCAAGTTTTATTAGGTTTACTCCTCTTCAAGACATCCTGCTTTGTGCTCCAAGTGTTATCAGCTACATGGTACGATGCTTATGAGTAGGAAGTTAGTAATCAAAAGCCACAAGTCCCAATTACAGTCAGAAGTCACATGTATCATTAGTCTTTTTGCATTCACAATATTGGTCCAGAGATGGAAAGAATATTACCTAATTTGCCTGTCCCAAATGGTATTGTTTCTCAAGCCTTTTAAAATGCAAAATTAAAAATCCAGCTAAGTACCAGCCACCAATTTTTCCATTTCAGTCATATCTGAACTTGAATAAGTATATTGTGATGTGTCTTAATGGCCTAATAGGAATCAGGATAAGAAACCTATAGGTAATTTGTTTCTTGGTAAAACCCCTGGTAAAATTATCACCAATCAAATCAGGAGGGAACTGTGTTCAATGCAAAGTGAGGGAAGGGGTGAGAGGAAGACACTGAATTAGGAGACCTGGATCCTATTTTGGTCTGTACCAATCAATATCCTGCTATGGAAAAAGGAGTAAATGGACCTCTGTAAGGCTATTATTTGAAAAATGAAGAGTTTGACCGATTTGGTTTTCATAGACCCTATCAATTATAAATATTATTGGAACCTATTCCATGAAATCTTTCTTTAGCCATGGAATGGAAGGAAAAATCAGCCTTTAGTCTATTCATGACAAGCAGTGACTAGTATCACATATTATCTTTGGGAATGGAAAATACCTTAACATTCAAATAATAATGCTGTTTTACATTATGGCATTAGTGCAAGTTTTTAAAGCATACACTTGAAGAAAAGGCAGAGCCCTCTTTTTGCTCCTTGGTTGTTTTATATGCAGTGGGGGAATAAATCATCTGTTTCAGCTTGAGGGTACACCCTAAGACTTAAGGCTAACAATATAGGGCTATCACAAAGTTCCAATTCCCTTTGCCACTGATTTTATTGTACCTTGGAACTGGCTAAGTGAAATCTTATTTCTACAGTTACTGATATTCCAACTAATGAGAACCACTATCAGCCTCATCCTAGGGGAGACTATGCCCTAACACTGGGGGGATAAGGGGAAACAGTGACATCCCCAAATATTAAAGGAATCAGCAGCTACTTACTATAACTGAAACTGATTTACAGTGGTGGCTGCACCCAGATGGGAATCTTTGAGTGGGCATTAGTGGTGATTCGTTCCTGTATTACATTATCAAATATACTGTGAATTGAAAAGCATACTATTTTTTATGTATTAGAAAAGAAAAAAAATGCTTTCAATTAATCCATGACATGTTATTGATTATAAGCTGCACTTCAATATAAAGTGTGAATAAGTCATCACTGAAATATGGTGATATGTTTTCATCCACTTGTCTGAATACATTTATCAAAGTAGCTACTTTTTAAAATATTCATAATTGTTTATACTTCTTGGTAACTTATTTTTGGCCCTAATAGCCTATAGCAGTTTTATGTACAAAGACAGAAAACATTAATAAAGAAAAAATTCACATTTTCTGTTGGATATTGTGTCAGTTTACATTTCAGTCTCATCCTAGAATGGACAGTTTCTGACTTTTTTCCTTTCCTTTTGTGGAAGGAGAGGTTTAGAGTATTCCTTGGGAAATAGGTAAAACCCTGTTCTCTAAATTCATAGCTAACCTCCTTCTAGCATGCTATGGGAGGCATAACCCATTTCATTTTCAAATAAGATTAGTAGATGCATAACCATTTAACAAGCAAAGTTGCTGATCTAGGTTTCTACCCAAATCCCAATTTGAATGTGAAAGTTTCGTTCTCATAAATTCCAGTGACTGATTGCAGCTCACTGTTAGATAATGGGAGCCATTTCTCTCTCTTTTTTTTTAAGGTTTTATTTATTTATTCATAAGAGACACAGAGAGAAAGAGACGCAGAGACACAGGCAGAGGGAGAACCAGGCTCCATGCAGGGAGCCTGACGTGGGATTCAATCCCGGGTCTCCAGGATCAGGCCCTGGGCTGAAGGTGGCCCTAAACCACTGAGCCACCCGGGCTGCCCAATGGGAGCCATTTCTAACAAGAACAGTACTACCTATCAAGCAATTACGCATCCTAAAACAGTAGCAAGGTAGCTGATAGGGTCACCAAGATAGCTACTGCACATGCTAGGTTAGCGTGTCACGTTTCACAGTGGCAGTTACTGTTTAGACCTGAAGACTTTGAACTACTGGGGAGAGCTCTAAAAAATCCAGTTGTTTGGATTAGGTATATGAAGAGAACACTGACATTTCATTCCGAGTAGACATCTGCTTAAGCAGTAGAATGGCTAATGTACCTCACTCCTGCTCCCTGTGCCCATATGGAGGGCAAGGTGGATTGGAGGAAAAGCAAGGTAGAGAACAGGATCAAGGTACAGACCTTTTCTGAAGATTAAAACAAGGGTGTAAGAATTTCCCACCATTTAGGTAGATCCTGTGGAAACTTGACCCATGTTGCAGCTACTTTGTCCCAGAGGGCTGTTTGCCAGGCAAAAGGCCCCAACAACAAGATGTGAGGCATGCACAGGATAGAAGCCAGCTGGGGAAGGGGGTAGAAGAGGCCAACACCGAGTTGTAACTCCTATTCCTAGAACTGTGTTGTGCAGAGATTTCTTTTAGGGACCTCTTGAAGAACATCGTGCACCTCCCATTGAACTTAAAATTAGGTTCACCAAAGAATTAGTGACAGCCAAAAAGGAGAGCAATACTAGTTAAGTTAGAGACATCTGTCCCCTTTCCCCTTCCTTCCCCTCAAAATACTTAAGGAGAGAGATGTGAAGGGGTAAGAGTTAAAGAGCAGATTATGCTCCTCTCTTCATTCCATGATCTTAAGGTCAAGGTCTAGTAGGAGCTGAAGGAGCAAAGGAGAAAAAAAGTGGGCATAAAGGAAATCCAACAGTGAAGTTTTAAATGGAAGAGAATGTATATGAGTTTTTATGCCCAAAAGTGCCGGGAGATCTGCCTATCATCAAGGAACAGGAGTTTAGACTTTCAAACTAGAGTGGTTAAACAGAGCAGGGTCTTTTTAGACACCTCATCATTTTATGTGACCTCAAAATCTGGTGCAATACTTCCATGGAATCCTTGGATTTTCACCACATCTCTTAGAAGAACAGCTTCTGGTAAATTAATTGTAATAAGAAGCACTGATGAGTTCTGAAATTCTATATGTATTTTTAGTGTAGTCATAGGTAAACAGTATATATGGAGGTTAAAAAGGGCATCACTAGCTAGATATTGTTGCCCACAATATGCAGAGTTACATTAAATCTATGGTGCAAATGACTGTACAAATAACCAAAAAAGGGGGGGGGGGCATTACTCTCACCAGTACCCAGTCTATGAGGGCAGGTCTGAAAACCAGTAATTGGCAGTGGGACAGGAAACCTGCTGAGGTTACTTCAGGTCAAGGTTAACAGACTGCTGGCATGGGTAAGAGAGACCCACACTGGAACGAATCCACTCCTTGGTAATACACAGTGTGAAACCCTCAAAATTAAGTTCTAATCATAACCTGAAAAAAATAACTAAGACTACAAAGGATTTATAATCTATAAAAGGGGTCAAATGCCAGAGAATAAGACACCAGTAATTTTAAAACAGTATCAGCAATTTAATGAATAAAAACTTTAAATGGTCATATAAGTTTTTTCAAAGGGTCCAAGATGGTGACATGGGTAGACCCTGAAACTCACTCCTCCATGGACACACCAAATCTACACCTACACATAAAGCAATTCCTCCTGAAGAAGAACTGAGGACTGCCTGAATAGCTTCTGCACAACAAAGGATGGAGGGACCACATATAAAACAGCAGGAGAGAAAAAAATCCAGAACTCCTACCTCCTACACTGTGAACTATAGTAGGGAGGAATAGTACTGAGGGATCAGAAACAAGATTTGTCTGCCCTCGGGCACAGAAAAGAAGGCACAGTTTATTTATTTATTTATTTTTTAATTTTTATTTATGATAGTCACAGAGAGAGAGAGAGAGAGAGAGGCGCAGAGACACAGGTAGAGGGAGAAGCAGGCTCCATGTACCGGGAGCCCGATGTGGGATTCAATCCCGGGTCTCCAGAATCGCGCCCTGGGCCAAAGGCAGACACCAAACCGCTGCGCCACCCAGAGATCCCGAAGGCACAGTTTAAACAAGCAACTAGAATATAAAGGAACTAGGCCTAGAACTCTGCCAAACAGGGAAGCTTCCAAAACAGCAGGAAGCTTCCCTGCTGTTTTGGTTGAAGCAGCTGGTGAGTGCAACTGTTTACATTCCCTCTCCACCTATACTGCCCAGATGGGAGCAGGATCTCACCCCCTAGCCAACAGGCTGCGTAGTGAGTCCTGAGCCTCTAGCCCACACCAGCACCAGCCTTCCTGCTAAAGCGGCCCTAGCACCACATGCACTGCTGGACAGTGTCTACCATAGCTCTAGTCATCTCACCAAGGCAACACAGGTACCAAGCATCCCAGGACACCCCAGCCTTGCACCCACTTCAGCTCCAGAAGACTTGCCAGGGTACCCCCTATTAGAGTGCCCTAGGATCTTCCAGACCACACCTGTTACAGCTCCCCTATACTGCCAGGGTGACCTCTGCCCAGAGAGCCCCAGGACCCCCTAGCCTGTGCTCACTTCAGTTCCAGCTGTCCAGAGCAGGGTGGCCCAGCCAGGAGTGCCCTGGGACTCGCAACACATGACTGTTGAAACTCCAGCCACTCAGCCAAAGCTGCCAGGAGCACACAGTCTACACAGGGGGATGTTGCTACAGAAGGCCATTCAAGTTTGTAGGTAGATATTCTGCCTAATTCAGACACAAACACAAAGTCAAACAAAATGAGGAGACAGAGAAATAAGCTCCAAGTGAAAGAATGAGACAAAACTTCAGAACAAGAGTGAAATGAAACAGATAAGCCATCTACCTGATAAAAAGCTCACAGTAACAGTCATAAAGATGCCCACCAGGCTAGAGAAGAATGTATGAACTCAGTAAGAACTTCAACAAAGAGACAGAAAATATAAAAAAAGTTTAAATCCACTGAAGTATAAAGTAAATGAAAGATACACTAAAACATTCCCTTGGGAATGTGTGATTCAGTCGGTTAAGTGTTTGACTCTTGATTTCAGCTCAGATCATGACCTCCAGATCATGAGATCAAGCCCCGCATCGGGCTCTGTGCTCAGTGCAGAGTCCTCTTGAGGTTCTTTCTCTCCCTTTGCCCCTCCTCTCTCTCTCTTTCAATAAGTAAATGAAATCTTCAAAAAAAAAAAAAAAAAAACCCCACACAACAGTCCAAAAATATTTGAGACACAGTAAAAGTATTTCTTAAAAAAGAAAAAAAAAAAGTATTTCTAAGAGGAAAGTTTAAGTGATATAGGTCTATCTCAAGAAGAAAAATCTCAATATAACCTTACACCTAAAGGAACTAGAAAATAAATAAAGCCCAAAGTTAGTAGAATAAAGGAAATAAAATCAGAGTAGAATTACATGACGTAGATGCTGAAAAAAGATCAATGAAACCAAGAGCTAGTTCTTTAAAAAAAATAAACAAAAGTGATAAACCAATAGCCAGATTCTTCATGGGAAAAAAAAGGACAGAAATAAGATCAGAAATGAAAGAGAAGTAACAACTGACACCACAGAAATACAATTGATTATAATAGACTCCTATGAAAAATTATATGCCAACCAACTGAATGCATAAATATCTAAAAATCTATAAACTTATAAAAGTGAATAAGAAAGAGAAAACCTGAACAGACTGATTACTCATGAGGAAATCGAATTTTGTAGTCAAAACACTCCCAACAACAAAAGTTCAAGACCAAATGGCTTCACAAGTGAATTTTACCAAACATTTCAAGAAAAGTTAATCCTTATTCTCCTCAGACTATTCCAAAAATTGAAGAGGAAGTAACACTTCCAAATTCATTCTATGAGGCCAACATTACTCCGATATGAAAACCAGACAAAGACACTAAAAGAAAAGAAAAGAAAAGAAAGAGAAAGAAAGAAAGAAAGAAAGAGAAAGAAAGAAAGAAAGAAAGAAAAAGAAAACTACAGGCCAATATCCCTGATGAACATAGATACAAAAATCCAGGGATATAAGGATGGTTCAATATTTGCAAATCAACTGATATACCACATTAATAAAACAAAGGATATAAAGTATATGACCATCTTGGGGCACCTGGGGCATCCAGGGTCTTGGCATTGAGCCCCACATCGGGTTCCATGGTCCACAGGGAGTCTGCTTTTCCCACTCCCTCTGCCTCTTCCCCTATATGTGCTTTCTCCCTCAAATAAATTAAATCTTTTTAAAATTGTTTTTTAAATTCAGTTAATTAACAATGTATTATTGGTTTCAGAGGTAGAGGTCAGTGATTCATCAGTCTTATATAACAGTGTTCATTACATCACATGCCCTCCTTAATGTTCATCACCCAGTTACCCCATCCTCCCACCCCCCTCCACTCCAGCAACACTCAGTTTGTTTCCTATGGTTAAGAGTCTCTTATGGTTTATCTCCCTCTTTGATTTCATCTTGTTTTATTTTTTCTTCTCTTCCCCTATGATCCTCTGTTTTGTTTCTTAAATTTCACATATGTGTGAGATCATATAATTGTATTTCTCTGACTTATTTCACTTAGCATAATACCTTCAAGTTCCATCCACATCATTGCAAATGGCAAGATTTCACATTTTGGATGGATTAGTAGAGTTGTGTGTACGTGTGTATCTATATATACAGATACACACAATGAGCATGGAGTTGAGGGTCCATTTCTGGGTTCCCTATTCTGTTCCATTGATTTATATGTCTATTTTTGTGCCAGCACCATATTGTCTGGGTAATTACAGCTTTGTAATAGAGCTTGAAGTCCAGAATTTGAGCTTGATTAGAGCTTGATGTCACCAGTTTTGGTTTTCTTTTTCAACACTCCTTTGGCTACTAGGGGTCTTTTCTGGTTCCATAAAAATTTTAGGATTATTTGTCCCAAGTCTGTGAAATAAGTTGATGGTGTTTTGACAGGGGTTGCATTGAATGTATAGCTTGCTCTAAGTAGCACATTTTAATATTTGTTCTTAAAATCTTTTAAAAAATTATATGATCATCGCAATAGATGTAGAAGGATTTGACAAAATTCAATGCCATTCATGATAAAAAAAAAACCCACCAACCAACCAACCATGCTCCTTAAAGCAAAAGCAAATTCCCTGGCCTCATGGAGACCTGTGGACTCTGAACTGTGAATTTTAAAAGTAAACGTTTTTATTTTGCAGTAATTTTAGATTGATAGCAAAGTTGCAAAGATAGTACAAAACATTCTCCTATACTCCTCAGCCAGTATCCACTAACATTATCAATTTACATTGGAATAGTATATGTGTTAGAAATAGTGAACCAATACTACTAGTCTGTTACTATTAACAACAGATTTGTATTTCACTAGTTTTCTCATTAATGACCTTTTGATCCACATTGCATTTAATCATCATGTCTATGTAGTCTCCTCTGGTCTGTGACAGTTTCTCAGTCTTTTTTATGATGACAGTTTTGAGGACTCATATTTTGTAGAATGTCCCTCAATTTGGATGTCTATGATAATTTTCTCATGATCCCACAGGGGTTATGGTTTTTTGGGGAAAATATCATATAAGTGAAGTCTGTTCTCATCAAATAATATACATGACTTATCACTGATGATGCTAACCTTGATCACATGGTCAAGGTAGTATTCACCAGGTTTCTCCATGGTAAAGTTATTTCCCAGGACTTCCTATACTCTATTCTTTGATCATTAAGTCCAAACCACACAAGAATGGCAGAGAATTAAGCTCTGCCTCCTAGAGAGGGGAATATTTGCATATAGAATTTGGAATTCTTGTGTACTATATATTTTTCTCACCTATTTATTTTTTCATTCATTCATATCATTGTAGGCTCCTATGTATTTACTACATGCTTTGGGTTATAATCTAATACTACATTATTTATTCTGTGACTTAAATTGTTCCCACTTTGACCACTGAGACCTCATTTAGGTTGGCTCCTGTGTCCCTTTGACATGCTACCATACTTGTTTGTTTTTAGCACTTCCTTACTTTTTAGTACTACAGTATGCTCCAATTCATCTTATATTCTCTCTGCTCCAGCCCAGGCCATTTCCCTAAGGAGTCATGGTTTCTTTTACTGTGGAATAGTATTAGAAACCCAGATATGGGTGCTAAGTAGAACTATGCAATTCTGACAAGTTGCCAACTTGATTCTTATGCAATCTAGTAAAGTTTGAGGAAAACTATTTTGAAAAGTCAAGCACAAATAAACTAGAATACATGAAGAAAAGTTCTGAAACTGCTGTTTTAAAGAATTACTTGTATTTTATTCATGTTAGTTCAAAATTCAACGTTCTAACATGCAAAGCACTCTGATGGGCCAAGAGAGAGGAAAAAAAAATAGAAGAGATGAAATAATGATTCCTAAGTAAAGTGACTGTAATTGAACACCTAAAAGCTAGAACAAAATTTATTTACTGAGAGCATTCTCTGTGCCAACCACTAAGCTAGGTGCACAGCCTCAAACCTAATGCTGTAGGTAAAATTTTTACTTTTTAGAAGATACAGAAATTAATGCCTAGAAAGGTAAAATGTTTGCACAAAGCAATATAGTCAGTAGGTGGCAGAGTTGAGACATCAAATCAAGTCCACGTCATTCTCAAGGCAGAGGATTGTGGCAGCGAATTCTGAGGACTACTGCCTATGTGAGATTCTGTGTGTTATGTATGCTGTCTCTATCAGATATCAAATGCCACAATGGAAGGTCAGCATATTCACTGTTTAATGTCCTATGTCTGTTATATAGCAGGTACTCTGTAGATAAATCTGATTAAATGTGACCAAATTTCTACATGGAAGAAATGTAGAATGAGAACTGTGAAGAACAATACATTTTCTTCCACTATTATGTTATAATTAGACTTGTGTTCCAATTAGGTAAAAAATTACTCCCAAAACTCCCACCCCATCTTACTGAAAGAATACTTCTAAATTAACACAAGTCAGATTTGGCAGTGATGAAAATAATGTACCAATAAACTTGAGTGATCAATTTTAATAAACAAAAAGATAGTTAATATGTAGTCTAAGTGTAGAAGCAAATTCCAAAAGTCAGTCATTTTCTTCACTGCCAGAATTAATCAATCATGAATCTCAAAAATGAAACTGTGTTGTTAAGTACTTCTTAACACAGAGCAGATCCTTAACATATAACAAACACTATTCTGAAACAGATCAAGGATCAGAATGCTACTTCTATTACACTTATTAAACCAAAACACTTTGGGCCACTTTATTGTGAATGGTATGGTTTTAATGGTATAAACTAACTCAGATGACAAGGACTTTAAAATTAAATCCACATCTATCAGCTAATTTGTGAGCAAGTGTTAAATCACTACCTCCTATGAAATAAATGTAACTCATAATATTCTAATCCAGTCATTTATTCTTCATTCATTCATCAAGTATTTAAATAATTCCTATTATGTGCCAGTACTGTTTTATATGCTAAGGACCACATCTATGATCAAAACAGAAAAGAAATGCAGTTATCATAGAGCGAACAGTTCTTGAGGGAGAGCAACAATAAAATCAACAGATGTCAGATGATGGTAAGTGCTGGAAAGAAAAATAATTCACTGAAGGGGCAAGAGGTTGTAATTTAAGGTATGATACGTCCTCGCTGAGAAAGTAAACTTGACCTGAGAGTGGTGAGGGAGCTCACACATATATATCTGGAAGAGGAAAGCACAAGTGCCAAAGTCATGAGGCAGGACATGCACTGTGTATGTGTAAAGAGCCAAAGGAAAGCCATAGCAAAGTGAATGAGGGGAGGAGTGTCATAGGAAATGTGGTAAAGAAATAACCACAGCCATAGTGAAGGTGTGCAGTGGAGAGGGATGGGGGCTGCCTGTATAGTGCCTTGTGGGTGACTCAGAGCACTCTGATGTTTACTGAGGAAGATGGAACACCATTACAGAGAAGACACTTTAAAGGATCACTCTAGCCTGCTGTTTTGGGAATCAACTAATGAGGAGGGGGCCAAGAAACCATTCAGATAAGAGAGTGATGATGGCTCGGATGGAAAGTGTAACAAGTAGAGAGAGGTGAAAAGTGGTAAGATTCTGAATATATTTTCATGTTAGAACCAAAACTATCAGCAGATGGAATGTGTATATGAAACAGAGAGTAAAGTCAGGGGTAACAACAAGGTTTGGGGGCTTAGCAAAGAGTGGATGGACAGAGTTATCACTTACTGAAATCAGAAGCCCTGTGGTAGAAGCAGATTTTGGGGGAAGGGACATGAATTTTTTATGTTGGAAGTAAGAATCGCATTGAATTCCAAGAGGAGGGATCCCTGGGTGGCTCAGCTGTTGAGCACCTGCCTTGGGCCCAAGGCAAGGCTTGATCCTGGAGTTCGGGGATGGAGTCCCACGTCGGGCTCCCTGAATGGAGCCTGCTTCTCCCTCTGCCTGTGTCTCTGCCTCTCTCTCTCTCTCTCTCTCTCTCTCTGTGTGTGTGTGTCTCATGAATAAATAAAATCTTAAAAAAAAAAAAAAGAATTCCAAGAGGAGATACTGAGTAAGCAGTTAGTCACACAGTTCTGCAGTTCACGGTAGCCCTTCAGGATATAAATTTGGGAATCATTAGCATTTCAAACCATGACACTAAGAAACCTCACCAAGGGAGTGAGTACAGACATACCAGTCTCAAGATATGAAGTAGTTGCTGAAGCAGGATGAGGGGTGAAGAGTTGTTTTCTTTTTTTTTAAGGTATGTAGACTACTTATAATGAATCTATAGAGAAGGAAGAAAGGTGATTGCTGAAGCTTGCAGAGAACTGCTTGAGCAATTGTTGAAGGGGTTTCATCTTCTATTTGATTCAAAGACTGTTGAAATGCAGCTTCCTATCTCTGTGGGCAGGAAAGGATACAGAGAAGCACTGAGATGCATAAGGGGCAGAGAGGTAAGCATTAAAATCACTGTTCATCTTGAAAGAAAGAAAAGGAATCAGAGGGGTAAGGTAGTAAGATATACAATTAACACATTAAAAAGCAATACCCTGGGATGGCTGAGTGGCTCAGCCATTGAGCATTTGCCTTTGGCTCAGGGCGTGATCCTGGAGTCCCAGGATTAAGTCCCACATTAGGCTTCCTGCATGGTGCCTCCTTCTCCCACTGCCTATGTCTCTGCCTCTCTCTCTCTCTCTCTCTCTCTCTCTGTGTGTGTGTCTCTCTCTCATGAATAAATAAATAAAATCCTAAAAAAAAAAAGAAAGAAAAGCAATAGCCTACTAAACACATATAGGACAATGGATTTATATCAAGAATACATAAACAGCTCTCAAAACTCATTAATGAAGGAAAACAATCCAGTAAGAAAATGAGCAAAAGACATGAAGGAAGATTTTACAAAAGAGAATAAACTGAAAATAAACACATGGGGCAGCCCCGGTGGCGCAGCAGTTTAGTGCCACCTGCAGCCTGGGGTGTGATCCTGGAGACCCAGGATCGAGTCCCACATCGGGCTTCCTGCATGGGGCCTGCTTCTCCCTCTGCCTGTGTCTCTGCCTCTCTCTCGCTCTCTCTGAATGAATAAATAAATAAATCTTAAAAAAAAAAAAAGAAAATAAACACACGAAGAAACGTTCAACATCATTAGCCATTAAAGAAATGGAAATTAAAACCACAATGTGATATCACTATATACCCATCAGAATGACTAAAATAAAATAAAAAAAACACTAACAATACCCAGTACTGGTGAGTATGCAGAAGAACTGGATCACTCAAATATTGCTGGTGGAAATGTAAAATGGTCATTTATACAATGACAAATTAGTTTGTCAGTGTCTTTAAGAGCTACACATATACTTACCATACAACCCAACTGTACTTCTGGGGATTTACCCCAGAGAAATAAAAGCCTATGTCCAAAAAAAAAAAAAACCTGCAAACAAAAATTCACAGCAGTGGGACGCCTGGGTGGCTCAGTGGGTGGCTGTCAGCCTTCAGCCCAGGGCATGATCCCGGAGTCCCAGGAATGAGTCCCACATCAGGCTCTCAGCGTGGAGCCTGCTTTTCCCTCTGCCTATATCTCTGCCTCTCTCTGTGTCTCTCATGAATAAATGAATAAAATCTTAAAAAAAATTCACAGCAGCTTTATAAGTAATAGCCAATACTGCAAATAACCCAGATATCCTTCAATGAATGAATGGTTCAATAAACTATGGTACATCCATACTATGGAATATTACTCAGTAATAAAAAGGAGTGAACTATTGATACATACAACATCTGGGATGAATCTCAAAAGGATTATGCTGAGTATAAAAAGCAAATATCAAAAGGTTCCATATTATATAATTTCATTTATATAACATTCTTGCAATGACAGAATTACAGTGGTGGGAACAGATTAGTGATTAATAAAGGTTAGGCATGGTGGTGGGGGAGGGGGTATGTGACTATTAAGGGAGGATTTTGTGGTAATGAAGTAATTCTGAATTTTAACTGTAATAGTGGTTACAAGAATTTACACAAGTGATAAAATGGCACAAAACTATACATACAGACTGTACCAATGTCAGTTTCCTAGTTTTGATATTGTAGGACACTTCTATGAGACATAACCACTGAAGAAAACTGGGTAAACGCTACAATGGGACCTGTCTATTATCTTTGCAATCTTTGGTGAATCTTTAATTAGCTCAAAATAAAAAGTTTAAAAAAAGAATGCATCTGAAAGTGTAACTTTGACCATGAGCTTTCTTAGAACTCACATCAAAATAAATATGTGGTTCATTAATTTAAAAAAGTCAATAGCTTAGGGCATGAGTGTTCATAGCTTTAGCTGTAACAGCCCCAAATGGAAACCCAAATGTCCATTTACATACAATAACACACTACTCAGCAATAAAAACAAAGGAACTATTGATATGTGCAATATGGATGCATCTGAACATAATTAATGTTGAGTGAAAGAAGTCAATGCATGATTTATAGAAAATGCTAGAAAATTTAAGCTACAGTGACAGAAATCAGATAAATCATTGCCTGGGGAGGTGGTGATTGTGGGGAGATATAGAAAGAGGAATTATGAGGCAAGAAGGAACTTTTGAGAATGATGAATTTGTTTACTAGGATTGCTATGGTTTCACAGGGGTGTGGATATGTTAAAATCTATCAAATTGTACACTTTAAATATGTCAATTGTAACTCAGCAAGGTTTAAAAAGTCAATAGTGCACACATACACAAATAATAACTGGTTAGAATATATCATGGAAAAGAGTACAGCATTTAAAATAGCAACACAGTAATGCTTAGGAACCCACCTAAGAAATGTGCAAAACTTGTATGATGAAAACTATAAAACATTCCTGAAAGATAGAAATGTTGATTTCAACAAAGAGAAAGATCTCTTCTTGGAGAAGGTGATTTAGTATCTTCAAGATGTTAGTTCTCCTTAAGTTACAGACTGAAAGAAATCCCAATAAAAATATTGACAAATTATTTTTTCTGGAGTTAGACAAATTCATACTAATAACTAGCTCTAATTTATACTAAAATACACTGAAAATTCTCAATAATAAAAAAGTATGGTATTGGCATTTGAGAATGATGGACCAATGAATTAGAGTATAAAACCTGGAAATCCGTTAAGTATATATTGTAATGAGCTATATGACAAAGGATAACTAAAATCACTGAAGCAAAGAGGGATTTTATAAGAAATGGTCTTTGGACAACTGAACAGCTATGTAAAAAAATTGTATCCATAACTCACACCATACATTCAAGAATAAACTGTGGATAAGTCAGAGATCTAAAGATATAAAAACTCAAGTATATTATAAGAAACTGGGATTCCTCTAGGACCAGGGTCTAGAGGAAGGTTTTTCACTATGATCAAAAGTTCAGATTCAATAAAATGTGTTTAATTGATGGTTAAAATGAAAATGGGGGAAAAAAAACTGCAGGGGCACCTGGGTGGCTCATTCAGACAGCATCCAACTCTTGATCACAGGGTCAGAATTTCAAACCCCACAGTGGGCATGGAGCCTACTTAACCCCCCCCCCACACACACACACCCTGAATTAAAAAAACCAACAAAGCAGAGGTGGCCAAGTGGCTTAGTGGGGTAAGCGTCTGACTCCTAATTTTGGCTCAGATCACGATTTCAAGGTTGTAAGATTGAGCCCGGAGTCAGGCTCCTTAATAAGATTCTCTCTCCCTCTCCCTCTGTCCCTTGCCTCGCTTTTGTACTCTCTCTCTTTAACTAAAAACATAAAATGATAATGTCAAAAAGACAGAGAAGCCTGTTTGAAGAAACTTCCATTAGCCAAATTTGGGAAAATTTAAGGGATTATAGCTCACTGAATAAAGTAATCTTTGAGTCTGTGCTAAAAGAGAGACAGACAGATAATGGGAAAGTTCCTGCCCATACTGGAATGCCAACCAAAAAATGTATATATGATGGAGTTAGAAATCACCATTAAGCAATTATAATTTAATTGATTTAGTCAAGAATCATCAATAGCATATGTTAAAACTAGTGGGTAATAGTCTGATGAAGAATAAAAGATTAACATAGTTTCAAAGTATCTTTCCACTAAAGTTCTTACCTTTCCATTAAAGGAGAATGATAAAGCAGGATGAAATGCCATTAGCTTCATGAAAAGGATAAAATATCTAAAATTTGTGTTTTTTGAAGAAAGATAACATCAAAAACTAAGCTTTGTTTTTAAAACAAACTGGTTTTAATTAAAAGCTGCAAGGTATAGAGCATTATTTATACTACAATCCTACTGCTATTTAAAAATTATCATGCAAAAAAATTCATAAAAATTAAAATTATGTATGCATTAAAAATAGACCAGAATAATACATACCAAAATCAGGAAACTGATAGTGCTAAAAATTTAAAAGATTTTATTCATTTCATGTTACTATAGTTTCAATATCTTTACAATGAATATATATTAATTTCATAAGATGAGAAATATAAATGTGTAAAATAAATAAGGACTAAGCAGAAACAAGGAATAACAGCTGGAAAGAAACTAAAAGGCCCAAAGTGCTTTGTGACTGCATGATGAGCTTATGGATGATTATTTTTTCATTTTAAAATGTGAGATTTAAGTAAGATTTTTTTTTAAAGATTTTATTTATTTATTCATGAGAGAGAGAGAGAGAGGCAGAGACATAGGCAGAGGGAGAAGCAGGCTCCACGCAGGGAGCCCGATGTGGGACTTGATCCCGGGACTCCAGGATCACACCCTGGGCTGAAGGCATGTGCTAAACCACTGAGACACCCAGGGATCGCCAAGATCTTTAAAAACAAAACAAAACATTAGGGGATCTTGGGTGGTACAGTTGGTTAGGTGTCCAACTCTTGATTTTAGCTCAGGTCAAGATCTCAGAATCATGTGATCTAGCCCTGCATCAGGCTCTGTGCTCTGTCTGCTTGATATTCTCTCCTTTTCCCTCTGCGCATCCCCCTACTCAAGCTCTTTGTGTCTCTAAAATAAATAAATAAATAAATAAATAAATAAATAAATAAATAAATAAATAAATAAATAAATTTAAAAAAATAAAAATCACTTTAAACAAACAATCAAATTTTTAAAATGGGCAGAGAACCTGAAAAGACATTTTGCCAAAGAAGACCTACAGGTGGCCAAGAGACTTGTGAAAAGGTGCTCAACCACTCATCATGAAGGAAATTCAAATCATAACCACAATGAGATAGCACCTCACACCTGTGAGATTGGCTAGTAACAAAAAGACAAGAAATAATGTGTTCACAAGGATGTGGAGAGAAGGTAGCACTGTTGGGGATGTAAACTGGTACAACCACAATGGAAAACAGTATAGATGTTCTTCAAAAAATTAAAAATAGGGGGCTCCTAGGTGGCTCACTCAGTTAAGCATCTGCCGTTGGCTCAGGTCATAGTCACAAGCCCCACATGGGGTTCCCTGCTCAGCAGGGAATCTGCTTCTCTGTCTCCCTCTTCTTCAGACCTCCCCCCTCGTGCTCTCTCTCAGATAAATAAATAAAATTTTTAAAACAAATTAAAAATAAAAATATCATATGATCCATGAATTTCACTTTAGGGTATTTATCTAAAGAACACAAAGACATTAATTTGAAAAGATAAATGTATGCTGATGTTTATAATGCTGTTTACTTCAGCATTATTTACAACAGTCAAGATACGGAAGCAACCTAAATGTCCAATGGTAGGCAAACAGATAAAGATGTGGTACACAGAGAGATACACACACACAGGAATACTACTCAGCTATAAAAAGAATGAGATTTTGTCATTTGCAACAACATGGATGAACCTAGAAGACTGTTAAGCTAAGTGAAATAATAAATGATGCTGAGAAAGACAAATACTACATGATTTCACTTACATGTGGAATCTAAAAAACCAATAGATCCTTAAATACAGATAATAAACTGGAGGTTGCCAGAAGGGAGGTGGGTCAGAGATGGGCAAAATAGATCAAGGGGATTAAGAGGTACAAACCCTCAGTTATAAAATAAATGTTACAATGATGAAAAGTACAGCAAAAAGACTATAGCCAATAATATCATAATAACACTATATGGTGACAGAAGAGGACTACACTCATGGTGGTGACTATTAAGTAATCTATGTAGTTGTCCAATCAATATGTTGCACACCTGAAACTAATATAGTATTGTATGTCATAATTGACATACAATTGAAGTATAATTACTTCAATAAAAATATAAAAAATGATGTTTATAGCTTATCAATTTATACACTGACTTTGCTTTTACTATGAACACTAGACTCCAGCGATGATGCTTCCCTGATCGTCTCTCCTTGAGTTCCTTCCTCTTTTCTAACCTAACAAAAAAGTTCAATACCCCTTTCTCTGGGGCACCTGGGTGGCTCAGTGGGTTAAGCATCCAACTTGTGATTTCGGCTCATGTCAAGATCTCATGGGTTTTAGGATTGAGCCCAGGGTCAGGGTCATGCTCATGGGGAGTCTGCTTGAGATTTTCTCTCTCTCTCTTTCTCTGCCCCTCCCCCCACTCACTCTTGTGAGTTCTCTCTAAAATAAACAAACAAACAAACAAACAAACCCCTTTCTTTAAAACTTCTGGGGCCATCTGGGTGGCTCAGTCAGTTGAGCATCTGCCTTCAGCTCAGGTCATGATCACAGAGTCCTGGGATTGAGCTCTGCATAGGGCTCCCTCCTCAGGGGGGAGCCCACTTCTCCCTCACCCTTTCCCCCTGTTCGTGCTCGCTCTCCCTCCCTCACTCTCTCAAATAAGTGAATAAAATCTTTAAAAAAAAAAAAAAAACAAAACTTCCGTAACACAAGCACCTGGATAGCTCAGTCGGTTAAATGTCCAACATTTGGTTTTGGCTCAGATTATGATCTTGAGATCCTGGGATTAAGCCTTCCATTGGGCTCTGTGCTCAGCAGGTAGTTTGCTTGAGATTCTCTTTCCCCTTCTGCCCTTCTCCCCTGCTCGTGTGCATGCTCTCTCTAAATAAAATCTTTAATTTTTAATTATTTATTTATTTATTTATTTATTTATTTATTTATGATAGTCACAGAGAGAGAGAGAGAGAGAGAGAGAGAGGCAGAGACACAGGCAGAGGGAGAGGCAGGCTCCATGCACCGGAAGCCCGATGTGGGACTCGATCCCGCGTCTCCAGGATCGCGCCCTGGGCCAAAGGCAGGTGCCAAACCGCTGCGCCACCCAGGGATCCCCTAAATAAAATCTTTAAAAAAAAAACTTCTATATCTGTTGTTTCTGAGACATACCTAATATCACTCTTTAGCACATCTGACATCACTTGTTTAGCAACTAGTGTTATTTTCATGGTCAGTGCCCAAGAATGGATCTTTATATAATGGCTATGTCGGGTATTGTCATTTCCAACTCCAGAGCAGTTCCACAGAATTTAGACCACTGCCTTTGGCTTGCCCACCCCTGTGCTGTCCTTGAATAGCATGCCATCTACAGTAAAGAGAGGTAAGGAAGAGTATTCTTAGAGTGGGGAGAGGAGTTCAAAGATAGATAGTTTTTTTTTTTTTTTTTTGTACAAGAAGTCAAAGATTTTAAAACAGTGTCAATATCTCTTCCGTTCCTCCACACTTCCTCACTGATTAGGCAAAGTGAGGTGATGATATTGGTAACTTTCCCCATCAGAGCTTCATGTGAAACAAGCACTTCCCCCTTGCTAGGATGATCAATCTCCGCTCAGCAGAGTCCTGTGGGAACAGGGCCCTCAAAGCCGGACCCACACAGACCCACACACGGGGAAGCGAACCTGGCTCTCCTAGCCAAGTGTATTCTTAGATGCCGTTTGCAGAGTTCCTCACAAAGGTAATTTGTAATCAATTTGTAACTGAGAGTGATGCACACAATTTGGGAATGCAGACTGCAAACGTACATCCAAAGGTAGGCAAAACTGTGAACGTTTCTTACAAATTGCCAATACACTTACAGTTTTCTCAGTATTTTCAAAAGCTTCTCTTGCTTCTTCAAACGTGCAGATTTCTTCTTTGCATTCACGATCAATGTTGCCCTGTCTTATTTCTTCAAAAAGTCCATTAGCTCTTGGGTAGCGTTTCAATACTGAATTGGCTTTTTCTCCTGTGAGGAAAACTAAGAAGAGAGAAAATCAAAAGCATAAAATTATCATTTGAAAAACATGTGGAAGCTTCGCATACAAGGTGGAAACTGCTAGGTGCTCTTTAGAAAACACAACCAGCATCCTAAACCTCTTCCCCTGAGTCAGCAACGAAAGTAGGAAAGTACGTTTAGCTCCAAATCGCCACCTCTGCTGTCTTCCTCCTCCTGTGAGCATGCCCTTTGAGCAGCACTTGCTCTGGGTAGGGACAGTGACATAATTCACAGTTAGATTCAGACTTTAGCACATTCCTGCCAGCCATTGGTATTTAAATATAGTAATAGTGATTCCACTACTTATACTCTTTGTTGTAAGTGGATGGCCCCAGGCATTCTGCTGTTGGGCACTGGCAACCAAGTCAAAATCCAGTCTCCAGACCACCAGTCTTTGTTCCCCTAAATAAAAATAAATAAACCTAGTAATATAGACCCAGAGAACCCTTACTTATATGAAAAGAAGAGCTGAAAAAAAAAAAAAAAAAAAAAAAGAAGAGCTGGCAAAACAGTATCAAGAAGTTAAGATGAATTTGGCCATAATTCATTCCTAGGAACACTAATAATTTTGCTCTAAATATACTTAAACATTGTGATATTTAAATATATCAAACCAGTTTCACAGTCCTCCAGAAAGTTCTTCCACGACTTATAGAGGTATTTCATATAAATACTCAAAATGCACATTTATGATATCCAGTAAAATAAATGAGGCACTAGTTATAGGGCACAGTCAAGAGAAATTATTTTTAATTTTACATATTCATTTTAAATTATTTAATTTTTTTAAAGTGTCATTCATATTTCTTTGTATATGTAAATATGCTACAAGATTTTAATCTCTGTTAATGCAAAAAAATCATAAGTTTCTAATCTTATTGACTTCTAACATAAGAAAGGGCACATTACAGATCTTTTTAAAATGTTAAAGTCTGGGATCCCTGGGTGGCGCAGCGGTTTGGCGCCTGCCTTTGGCCCAGGGCGCGATCCTGGAGACCCGGGATCGAATCCCACGTCGGGCTCCCGGTGCATGGAGCCTGCTTCTCCCTCTGCCTGTGTCTCTGCCTCTCTCTCTCTGTATGACTATCAAAAATAAATAATTAAAAATAAAATAAAATGTTAAAGTCTACATTTTACAAAGAATATTTTAAAGTAAATGAAAAACAGTAAGTGTTCTTTTAAAAAATGGTAACAGTAGCAATGAATTTGTTACCTCATTATAGAAATGCGTATTTCATTTCACAGAAGATATGGATTCATTACTTAGGATCCTTTAAAGTATCCATATTGGGGCAGCCCCGGTGGCGCAGCGGTTTAGCGCCGCCTGCAGCCCAGGGTGTGATCCTGGAGTCCCGGGATCAAGGCTCCTTGTGTGGAGACTGTTTATCCCTCTGCCTGTGTCTCTGCCTCTCTCTCTCTCTGTGTGTGTGTCTCTTATGAATGAATAAGTAAAATCTTTAAAAAAAAAAATAAAAAAAAAAATAAAAATGAAGTATCCATATCGATACCAGCTGGATGACACCTACACTATGTTAAAAACTATAGCAGGCCTTTCATAAGTTTCCTTCCTTCTATACCTCAGAAGGATAACCATTTATAAAAATTAATTACAGAAAAAAATTAGTTACAGAGTCAAAGAATATCATTAAAAGAAATTGTAAAGAATAAAAATTGTGGCAAGTGCTAAAAAACAAACAAAAAGGGTACTGCTGAGTTGGAGAAAAACCGTGAAATTTGCTAGTAGTACTTCTCACAGCTGTACCCTCAGAATCCCCTGGAGGGCTTATAATCACTGAGATTACTGGGCTCAGCTCCCAGAGTTTCTGATTCCATAGATCTGAGGTGGAGTAAAAAAATGCATTTCTAATAAGTTCCCGGGTAATGCTGGTGCTGCTGGTCTTGGTCTAACTACCACAGTTTGAGAAGCACTACCTAAATGTGAGCTCCTTAGAAAACTAGTTCTGAAGGAGTTCATGGAATGTTGGCATTAACAAATGTAACAAGATCTTTTACTGCAGGACTTTTTAGGGACCTTAACGTATATTTATCTACATCTGCATACCTCCAGAAAAGAAATAGGTCACATACATTTATCATACTTATTTGATTAGGAAGCCCTTTATCAAAGGACATTTCACTGAATTAACAACTTCCTAGTCATTGGTCTTATTTATGGCCTCTGAAAGGACATACATGAAGACAGTAACTCATTTGCCCAAAGGCTTCTTTTTTCCAGGCTAAGCATGTCTAGTTTCTTCAACTGTTGGCCCTGTAAAATGGATAGGAGTCTCTGCACCATTTTTATCTCATAAAATACAGTGTCCTACACTCAGTCCAATATGCTATGTGTGGTCTGACAAGTATAAAACTGCTTGTGACTATCTGCTTCCTTGTTTTTAAACACAATAGAGATATTAATACAGTCTAATATATCCCTAGATTTGGGGACAGTTTTCTTGAAAACAAACCAAACAATCAACAACAACGTATCTTAAGATTTTAAGAGAAGGGCGCTGGTGTGCCTCAGTTGGTTATGTGTCTGCCTTTGGCTCAGATCATGATCCCAGCATCCTGGGATCAAGCCCCAGATAGGGCTCCCTGTTCAGCAAGGGGTCTGCTTCTCTCTCCCCCTGTGTTTGCACTCTCGCATTTTGTCTCAGATAAATAAAATCTTAAAAAAAAAAAAGGTTTTGAGAGAAAAAACTAAATTCTCAGAAAAAAATTTCTTATATGCTATCTAACATGGAAAAGGGGGTCAAGGAAAACAGCTCTTATAACCAGAAAGCTGGCTAATTCAGAAAGTTAAGTAACTCTAAGGTAAAGTATAGCAGGACACAACTCCTCTAATCCTAGCCTAATCAAATTACCAAGAGCATTCCACAAACACATTTGTATTTCTTGTACTGGGAAGCAAAGTAATATAATACTGAGAACTCTAGGTAGAAATAGGCTTGCAAGTAGATTTTATCCTGTTTGCCAAACAAATCTGGTCAATTAGAAGATACCACTCAGAGAGTTAAGATGGTGGAGTACCAGGGTGACCCTGAGCTTGCCTCGTTCCTTGAAGATAGCTAGAATCAGTATCAAATCCTTTTGAACAGCCAGGAAATTGATCTGAGGATTAAGAAAACAATCTGCACAACTGGAGGAAGAGAACATGGCAGATGCAAGGTAGAGAGAAAAGCCGTGGTGCTTCAGAGTAGAGGGAGCCCTTTTCCTGGAGTCAAGTTAGGGAGAGAGGGAGAGAGATGAATGTGTAGGAATCCTACAAGACATCATGGTGTGGGGATCCATGGGTCACACTGAGGGAGAACACTCCCCTTCCTGGAGTACATTTGGAAGTGTATATTGCCTCTCCAAGAACAAAGGGCCCAATGGGCACAATTGAGCGGCCATTAAACAGCAAGGGACAGAGGTGTGCAAAGAGGGAATACACTGTATAGGGCCTGGTGCTTCAGGAAGTGTTTCTAGTGTATGCTCTGTGCACTCTCCTCTTGTGTTTTGGCTGCTATTTCCCACAGGCCAGTCCTCTGCAGAGTTCCTCCTTGCTTGCAGTGGGGAGTGTTTGGACCATTAACTAGGTATGCTTTGATTTGTTTAAGATAAGCCTGATTTTAAAAAAAGAAGAAGGCTGATCCAAGAAAAGAGAAAAGGAGCAGGAAATATAACAAGCTTTTATAACATGCAAGACAGAAATCGAGACATAATGACAAGATGGAAGAAATCTCCCCAAAAGAAAGATCAAAAAGAAATCACAGGCAGGGATTTGCCCCAAACAGATATGAGCAATGTGTCTGAACAAGAATTTAGAACAAGTCATAAAAATACTAGCTGGGGGGAATGCCTGGGTGGCTCAGTGGCTGAGCATCTGCCTTTGGCTCAGGGTGTGATCCCAGGTCCGGGGATCATGTCCTGCATTGGGCTCCCTGAGAGGAGCCTGCTACTCTCTCTGCCTATGTCTCTGCCTCTCTCTCTGTGTCTCTCATGAATAAATAAATAAAATCTTTAAAAGAAAAATACTAGCTGGGGATGCCCAAGTGGCTCAGTGGTTGCGTGTCTGCCTTCGGCCCAGTGCATGATCCCGGGTCCTAGGATAGAGTCCCATATCGGGCTCCCTGTGAGGAGCCTGCTTCTCCCTCTATGTCTCTGCTTTTATGTGTCTCTCATGAATAAATAAATAAAATCTTTAAGAAAAAAAAAGAAGAATACTAGCTGGGCTTGGAGGAGCCCAATCTGCCACTGCTGCCACCACAGTTGGTACCGCTGTGACTGCTAGAGAGGGGCACGTCTTCAACTCATGCCAAGAAAGAGAAGGTGGCCACCAAATCATGCCCCTCATGTGCCAACAGCTTCCTATTGCACATTAAATCTTGTCCCTGTGGTTATGTATTAGAAGGAAACTTTTAAAAGTAAAACACTCAGAGAAATCACCAACTTTTACAGAAGTGAACAATACCATATCTTTGAAAGCTTTGCGAATATTGTTTTTATATGAATTTAAACTAGGGCACAGTGCAGCCACAGCAAGTAGAAACATCAGTTCTGTCTTCAGAGAAGGTGCTGTTAGTGAAAGGACTATATGGTGAGGGTTTGAAAAATTTTGTTCTGGGAATCTTAAGTCTGAAAAATGAGCCTTGAGGGAGACCCAAATCTGGGGATAAGGATCAGTTGAGAGCCATGGTAGAAGATAACCTCAAAACAGCAATCTGAGGTCTTGAAGCACACTTAGGAATTTCTGCTACAATAATTTCTCAACACCTAGCTACAACAGGAAAGGTAAAAAAAAGTTGGGCAAGTAGGTAACATACCAACTGACAGATGATCACGAAAGGAGATGATTAGAGATGTGCTCATACCTTAAGATTTGAAAGAGCAGAGACCTATTTTGGAGAGGATCATAAGCTTTGACAAAAAAATGAAAGTGGTCTTGCACAATGGTTGGATGTTGACGAAGTTCCCAAACGTGTTAAAACCATCACTGCAACCAAAAAGAAGGTTCTGGTACCTATATGAGGTGCTTTGTAAAGAGAGTATTTCATTACTTTTAACTCAGGCAAAACTATCTTATCATCAAGAAGTTCAAATTATGTATCAAAAATGGATCTAAAAGCACTCTGCATCGGTTAGCAGACATAGATGGACCTATACTTTTCCATGACAACATCTGAACACCATAGGTGGTGAAATCCCAGACCACCATAGGGAATAAATGAATTGGGCCAAGAACTTTTGTCATATCCATCACACTCACCTGACCTTTTGTCAACAGATTACCACCTCTTTCATCATTCAGAACTCTAAGAAACAGAACATTCTCTAATAGAGAACAGTAACTGAAGGATCTGAATAAATTTTAACAATGCTGAATTGGGCAGCCCAGGTGGCTCAGCAGTTTAGCGCCACCTTTGGCCCAGGGCCTGATCCTGGAGACCCAGGATCGAGTCCCACGTCAGGCTCCCTGCGTAGGGCCTCCTTCTCCCTCTGCCTGTGTCTCTGCCTCTCTCTCTCTCTCCTCCCCCACCCCCGTCTCTCTCATGTATGAATAAATAAAATCTTTTTTAAAAATGCTGAATATTATAAGTCTATAATAATTGGGGAAATTTATCATTTGGGGAAAGCAGTTAATGCTAACAGTGCCTATTTTGGTTGAGTAAAGCTTTTTTTCCTGAAAAACAAAAATAAATAAATAAAAATAAAAATATAATTTTTAAAAAAAGAGTACTAGCTGGACTTGAAGAAGCATAGAAGATAACAGAGAAACTCTTGATGCATAGAGAAAAGGCCTAAAACCTAGTCAGGCCAAAATAAAAAATGCTGTAACTGAGATGCAAAACTAACTGGATGTAATCACAATGAGGATGGAAGAAGCAGAGGAATAAATAGATGATACAGAAGATACAGTTATGGAAAATAATGAAGCTGAAAAGAAGAGGGAAAGAAAACTATTAGATCACAAATACAGACAAGGAACTCAACGATTCTACAAATCACAACAATATCCATATCATACAAGTTCCAGAAAAAGAAGAGGAGAAGGGGGCAGAAGGTTTATTTGAACAAATTATAGCTGAGAACTTCCCTAAACAGGAGAAGGAAACAGGCACTCAAGTCCAAAAGGCACAGAGAACTCCTCTCAAAATCAATAAAAATAGGTCAACACCAAGACATATCATAGTGAAACTTGAAAAATAAACAAAATTAAAGAGAGAATTCCAAAAGCAGCTAGGGACAAAAGGTCCTTAACATACAGGGGTAGACACACAAAGTTAATAGCAGACCAGAAACTTGGCAGGCCAAAAAACAGTAGTATGATATATATAATAGGCTGAATGGGGAAAACATGCAGCCAAAAATACTAGAGCCAACAAGGCTGTCATTCAGAAAAGGAGAGAAAGGGATGCCTGAGTGGCTCAGTGGTTGAGTCCTGGGTCCTGGGATCAAGTCCCACATCAGGCTCCCAGCTCCCCTGAGGGAGCCTGCTTCTCCCTCTGCCTATGTCTCAGCCTCCCTGTGTCTCTCATGAATAAATAAAATCTTAAAAAAAAAAAAAAAAAGGAGAGAAAGCGTTTCCAAAACAAGCAAAAACCGAAGGAGTTTGTGAACACTAAACCAGCTCTGCAAGAAACATTTAAAGGGGACATTTTGAGTGGGACAGAGAGACCAAAAGAAACAAAGACTACCAAGGAACTATCAATAGAAACAGTGGCTTTGCAGGTAATACAGTGGCATTAAATTCAAATTTATCAATAATTATTCTGGATGTAAAGGGATTTCAATCTTCCAGTCAAGAGACATAGGACATGAGAATGAATAAAAAAAAAAAAAAAAGACCCATAGATACACTGCTTACAAGAGATTCATTTTAGAACCAAAGACACCTCTAGATTGAAAGTAAGGGGGTGGAGAACCATCTATCATGCTAATGGACATCAAAAGGAAGCTGGAGTAGCTAGCCATCCTTTTATCAAACTAGATTTTTTAAAATTCCATTGTATGGATACACCACTTTTTTTTAAAATTTATTTATTCACGAGAGACAGAGAGAGAGGCAGAGACACAGGCAGAGGAAGAAGCAGGCACCACGCAAGGAACCCAACGTGGGACTCGATCCCGGATCCCAAGATCACGCCCCGAGCCAAAGGCAGATGCTCAACCACTGAGCCACTCAGGTG
The DNA here is from genome assembly GCF_048418805.1 of Vulpes vulpes. NCBI lineage: Eukaryota > Metazoa > Chordata > Mammalia > Carnivora > Canidae > Vulpes > Vulpes vulpes. The sequence continues at coordinate 32,070,009 of NC_132796.1, read as the reverse complement.
TCCAGACAAACTAGATTTTAAACCAAAGACTGTAATAAGAGATGAAGAAGGGCACTATATCATAATAAAGAGGTCTATCCAACAAGAAGATCTAACAATTATAAGTATTTATGCCTCCAACTTGGGAGCAGCCAAATATATAAATCATTAATAGCAAAAGTAAAGAAACTCATTGATAATAATATAATAATAGTAGGGGACTTTAACACGTTACTCAAAGCAAAGGGCAGATCATCTAAACAGCAGATCAACAAGGAAACAAGGTCTTTGAATGACACATTGAACCCGATGGATTTCACAGATATATGCAGAGCATTTGATCCTAAAGCAGCAGAATACACATTCTTTTTGAGTACACATGGAACATTCTCCAGAACAGATCACATACTAGGTCACAAATCAGGCCTCAACCAGTACAAAAAGACTGAGATCATACCAGACATATTTTCAGACCACAATGCTATGAAACCTGAAGTCAAACAGAAGAAAAAATGTGGAAAGACCACAAATACCTGGAGGTCAAAGTACATTCTACTAAAAAAATGAATGTGTTAAGCAGGAAATTAAAGAATAAATAAATAAATACATGGAAGCAAATGAAAATAAAAACATGATAATCCAAAACCTTTAGGATGCAGCAAAGGTAATAGGTATAGTATAAGAGGAAGTATATAGCAAGCAATCTAAGCCTACCTCGACAAGCAAGAAGAGTCTCAAATACACAACCTTTCACGTAAAGATGGACAAAGAACAGCAAATAAAGCCCAAAACCAGCAGGAAAAGGGAAATAATAAAGATCAGAGAAAAAATCAGTGATACAGGGAAAAAAAAAACAGAACAGATTAGTGAAACTAAGAGCTGGTTCTTCAAACTAATAAAATTGATGAACTCCTAGCCAGACTTATCAAAATGAAGAGAGAAAGAACTGAAATAATAAAATCATGAAAGAGGAGAGATCACAACCAACACCGAAGAAATACAAACAAGTGTAAGAGATTATTATGAGCAATTATATGCCAACAAATGGGGCAGGCTGGAAGAAATGGGTAAATTCCTAGAAATATATAAACTGCCAAAACTGAAACAGGAAGAAATAGAAAATCTGAACAGACCCATAACCAGCAAGGAAATTGAATCAGTAATTTAAAACCTCCCAACAAACAAGAGTCCAGGGCTGGGTGGCTTCCCAGAGGAATTCTACCAAACATTTAAAGAAGAATTAATACTCATTCTTCTGAAGCTGTTCCAAAAAATAGAAATGGGAGGAAAACTTTCAAACTCATTCTATGAGGCCAGCATTACTATGAATCCAAAACCAGACAAAGACCCTACTGAAAAGGAGAATTATAGACCAATATCCCTGATAAACATGGATATAAAAATTCTTAACAAGATACTTAGCTAATCAAATCCAACAGTACATTAAAAAGATTATTCACCATGATCAAGTGAGATTTACTCCTGGGCTGCAAGGGCGGTTCAACATTTGCAAATCAATCAATGTGATATACCACATTAATAAAAGAAAGAGTAAGAACCATATGATCCTTTCAATAGATGCAGAAAAAGCATTTGACAAAATACAGCATCCTTTCTTGATAAAAGCCCTCAAGAAAGTAGAGATAGAAGGGACATACCTCAACATCATAAAGGCCATATATGAAAGACCCACAACTAAATATCTTCAGTGGGGAAAAACTGAGAGCTTTTCTCCTACGATCAGGAACACAACAAGAATGTACATTTTCACCACTGTTGTTCAACATAGTAAGAGAAGTCCTAACCTTAATGATTAGACAACAAACAGAAATAAAAGGCATCCAAAATGGCAAGGAAGAGTCAAAATTTCACTCTTCACAAAAGATACAATATTCTATGTAGAAAACCCCGAAGACTCTTCCAAAAAATTACTAGAACTGATGCATGAACTCAGCAATGTCACAGGATATAACATCAACATACAGAGATCTTTTGCATTTCTATTCACCAATAGGGAAGCAGCAGAAAGAGAAATCAAAGAGACCTAGGAGTAAACCTAACCAAAAAGGTAAAAAAGGTAAAAAGGATGAAAACTATGGAACATTTACTAAAGAAATTAAAGAAGACACAAGAAATGGAAAAATATTCCATGCTCCTGGATTGGAAGAATAAATATTGTTATAACTGTCTATACTACCTTGGGATGCCTGGGTGGCTCAGCGGTTGGGCGTCTGCCTTTGGCTCAGGGCGTGATCTTAGAGTCCTGGGATGAGTCCCACATCGGGCTTCCTGCGTGGAGCTTGCTTCTCCCTCTGCCTATGTCTCTGCCTCTCTTTCTCTCTCTGTCTCTCATGAATGAAAAAGTAAAATCGTTTAAAAAAAATGTCTATACTATCCAAAGCAATCTACACGTTTAACTCAATCCCTATAAAAATAAGACCAGCATTTCTCACAAAGCTAGAACAAATAATCCTAAAATTTGTATGGAACCAGAAAAGACCCTGAATAGCCAAAGGAATGTTGAAAAGCAAAGCAGGAGGCGTCACAATCCTGGACTTCAAGCTATATTACAAGGCTGTAATCATCAAAAGAACATGGTACTGGCACAAAAACAGACATATAAATCAATGCAACAGAATAGAGAACCCAGAAATGGACCCTCAACTCTATGGTCAACTAATCTTTCACAAAGCAGAAAAGAATATTCAACAGAAAAAAAGACAGTTTCTTCAACAAATGGCGTTAGAGAAACTGGATAGCCACATGCAGAAGAATGAAACTGGACTGATTTCTAACACCATACACAAAGATAAATTCAAAATGGATGAAAGACCTAAATGTATGACAGGAAACCATCAAAATCTTAGAGGAGAACACAGGCAGCAACCTCTCTAATCTCTGCTGCAGCAACTTCTTGCTAGACACGTCTTCAAAGGAAGGGAAACAAAAGCAAAAATGAACTATTAGGACTTCATCAAGATAAAAAGCTTTTGTACAGCAAAGGAAGCAGTTGACAAAACTAAAAGACAACCTACAGGATGGGAGAAGATATTTGCAATGTCTTATGAAATAAAGTGCTAGTATCCAAAATCTAGAGAGAGCTTATCAAACTCAACACCCAAAAACAACAAATCCAGTCAAGAAATAGAAGACATGAACAGACATTTCTCCAACAAAACCATACAAATGGCCAACAGTCACATGAAAAAATGTTAAACATCACTTGGCATCAGGAAAACACAAATCAAAACCACAATGACATACCACCTCACACCAGTCAGAATGCCTAAAATTAACAACTCAGGAAAGGACAGATGCTGGTGAGAATGTGGAGAAAGGGAACCCTCTTACACTGTTGGTGGGAATGCAAACTGGTACAACTGCTCTGGAAAATGGTAGAAGTTCCTCAAAAATTTAAGTATGGAGCTACCCTATGATCCTGCAATAGCACAGCTCAGTATTTATCCAAAGGATACAAACATAGTGATTCAAAGGGGCACATAAACTCCAATGTTTATAGTAGCAATGCCCACAATAGCCAAACTATGAAAGAGCCCAGATAATCCATCAACAGATGAATGCATAAAGAAGAGGTGGGGTATGTGTGTGTGTATTGATATTGGAATATTACTCAGCCATCCAAGAGTGAAATCTTGCTATTTACAATGATGTGGATGGAACTAGAGGGTATTATGCTAAATGAAATACGTCAGAGAAAGACAAATACCATATGATTTCACTCACATGTGGAATTTAAGAAAGAAAATAGATGAACATAACGGAAAAGAAGGAAAATGAAATTAAGATAAAAAGAGAGGGTGGCAAACCATAAGAGACTCTTAACTACAAAGAACAAACTGAGGGATGCTGGAGGGAAAAGGGTTGGGGGATAAGGTAACTGGGTGATGGGCATTGAGGAGAGCATTTGTTGGGATGACTGGGTGTTATATGTAGTTGACGAATCACTAAATCCTACTCATGGAACCAATACTACACTATATGTTAACTAACTTGAATTTAGGTTATAAACAAACTAACAAATAACTAACTAATTTTAAAAAGTGAAAGAAGATACCACCCAGAGTAAGAATCTGACCAGCAGGAAAGATATAGATAGTTATGTCTGTCATATATTAGGGAACAGCAAGTTGTGGCAGGTCCTCATCAAAGCAATTTGGAAATCTAATGGATGATACCAGACTTAGGAGTTTTTCAATGTGAAAACAAAATAAAGGGGAAGGTAGCAGCCTAGACCTATAGGATAAGATCAGACTATCTTTTCCTAAAACACTGGGTATTTCCCATGATGCAAGGTCTTATATTTGGACTTCAAGAAGTAAGACACTGATGTTTATAACTAGAGTTGATCATTTTCCTCTGCCTCCTTCTCATCCAAGGGTGAGTCAGCCCACAGCTATCTGGAATCATTTGTATGCCTGCATCAGAGAGTAAATGATATGACAAATATACAGAACATAAATTTATTTGTAGAATACAACACTGAGGTGTTACTCAAACATGTACTTTTCTCGTTAGATGAAATAAAGGAAAACCTAAACTGTTTTCTTTAGATTCAGTTAGAAAACATCCTTACTGGGACGCCCGGGTGGCTCAGAGGTTGAACATCTGCCTTCGGCTCAGGGCGTGATCCCAGAGTCCTGGGATTGAGTCCCACATCGGGCTCCCTGCATGGAGCCTGCTTCTCCTGCCTATGTCTCTGTCTCTCTTTCTCTGTGTCTCTCATGAATAAACAAATAAAATCTTTAAAAGAAAAAAAGAAAGAAAACATCCTTATTAAGGAAATATTTAAAATCTAAGACTGATACATACATGACTACTATATATTTATTTAAAAATGTGAACTACTTTTTCATAACTTCAATATAAATAGCTCTCACCTATGCCTTCTCTTCAAATAAAAGAGTAAAAGTAAATGAGAATGACTCAAGTAACTACCTAAATTACAGCCTTAAACAAAATATGTAGTTGTAGAATATACTTCTTAATGTATCGTAGGATACTAAAATTGATGTTTCAATGCCAAAAATCTTTAGTCAAGTGTAATCATGTACAAAAATTTGCCGAAAAACAGCAGACAATAAGGCCTGCAAATTAAGGATCACCTTCGAAAAATGTCTACTCCAATTATCTAATCAGTTCTCTCACATGTGTCTGATTTCACTGAAGGAGCCACTATTTAATGTTGCCAATATTTACATTTTTCTTTTAAGTAAACACAATTCTTTTTCTTAAGACCTACTTACTGAATACAGACAATGTACAAGGAGATCATGACAAGAAGTCTAATGCAAAAATGTCCATGGCAGATGCTCTTTGAGGTCAGAAGGCAGGCATAACTCTACTGGGTAGATATATTTGGGGGTGGGAAAGTAACCTGGAGGAGAACCTCTGAAAATTTTTGGGTTGGCCTTTTAAGGATTGTTAGGAGCTGGACAGGCAAAGATGGTGAGGAAAGACATCTTAGAAAAACAAAACATTGAGTGAGGGCTTCAAATTGAGTAAAGCAAGGGACATAAATAAGGTACAGTGAGCTTAGTCAGTAGGGTCAGAGTATAACATTCAAAATAGGAGGAGTGGAAAATGAAACTGGAAATGGGGACCAATAGCCATGCCATGGAGGCACTTACTGTTAAAATATTCAAACTATTTGGTAGCATTCAAGATTTTGGACCACTACTTCATTACCTAGAAAAATGTATAAATACAACAGAATTGTGTGTAGGCTGAAGAGAAAACGGAGGGATAAGGGCCAGGTAAAAAAGCCACTTGCAAGAAACCGGATTAAGAAATAATGGGCAGCCCGGATGGCTTAGTGGTTTAGCACCACCTTCAGCCTGGGGCATGATCCTGTCAACCCGGGATGGAGTCCCACGTCGTGGACTACCCTGCTTCTTCTTCTGTCTCTGTCTCTGTCTCTCTCTCTCATGAATAAATAAATAAAATCTTTAAAAAAAAAAAGAAAGAATGAGGTCATACATTTGAATGGTGGCAAGAGGATTGGAAAGAAGGGGAAAGATATGACTATTGGGTGATTTCTTTGGCCACTACACCCACCATGCACCTTATCCCTCAAACCAAATCTTACTGTTCACCATTTCTTTGATGCCTCTCTAATTCTGTACCTAATATTTCCTCTGCCTAGTGAACTCCTATTCCATCTGGATGTGACAGCCTCTAAAAACATCCCCCACATCCTACTACCCACTTCATTAGACAGAGGTGCTATAGATTTCCAGTATTTCAGCATTCCTCAATTACAGCAATTAATTAAACTGTATTATAATTTTTGGTATGCCTACCTAAAGAGGTCCATATATTATTATTATTATTATTATTATTATTATTATTATTATTATTTTGATCCAGTCTGTCTTGGTAAAGAACTTGGTAAGAATAGGATTCAGTAAGTGTGGAATAAATGAAAAGGCAGAATGGGAGGAACTTGAAGACTAAGTGACTAGAAGCTGGGAAACCATGAACTGTGCCTTGAATTATGAAATAGCACCACAAACACGATGTATAATTGTGAAATAAATACATTCACAGCAAAGTTTCTAATAAGACAGCACTTAAATATCCTTTCTAGCAAGAGAAACTATCTTTTGAAATGTGTAGAAAACTTCTATCTGTACTCCCTTTTGGAGTAACATTTTTTGTTCTGAAAGAACCATCTAATTTCCCCTAATAGTTATATAGAAGTGGAGTAGTTAGACACATACTGTTTTTGGGAAGAGGGCATAGCCAGGTACTTTTTGGCTTGGCAAGACACTAGCACATTGGTATCCAAAGTGTGTACTGAGGGCCCCTGGGTGCTACAGCAAATTCATGGAGAATGTGCCGATATTTTATATTTCTGAAGGAAATGCATGGATATTCAACATCTGTTGACCACACAAATTACCAACTTAAAGTAGTTAATAGTTTTATTACTACATATTTCTATACTCATTTCCTTTGTGAAGCTGAATTTTCAGCTGTGATTTAAAAATTATGCTGTGTGAAAAATCAATATGGAACAAGAAATGGAGGTGGCAGTATCCAATCTGATTTCAAGGTTTGAGAAGTTGTGTAGTGCCCAACAGGCACCTATATCCTATGCACAGCTATTTAAGATTGAAATAAAAATATTTCTTTCTTTCAATTTAAGTATATTATATTTTCAAATGGCTACTAAGCTATCAGGATATAAATACTTATTAAGTTATTTGGACCTAATTACTTAATAAATAGAATTATTAGGTACTTCTTTTGGCCTATGGCTGCTATGAAAAAAATCACAGGGACACTTAAGAGTACCATAAACTCAGAAAGTAGGAGACGCCTGCCCACAGGTTCTGCAGAGAGATGGAATCTTGCCACTGCTCTCCCAAATCTATTTGGCACTTCAAGCTTAAATGGGCTGGGAAGTTCCTTCTCTGAGGCAGGAAATCAAGATCCTTTTGAAGGTTCAAAATTACAGAAACCTGTCATATGGGTTACTGTAGCCCTCATAAGAGTTATAGGTAGCAAGAAAAGAATACTATGTAGTTCTCCTAGTCACATCACTCAGGTGTAAATTATACTAAGTTAGCTCTTCCTTAATTAGCCACTCTGGTTCTATAAGCTTGCCTGTAGAAGAGACCAGGGGTATAAAAACTGAAACAACAAGGTCATTAAGTAGTTGAAACACTGGGAAATCAGGCCTACTGTATTATGCAGTGGGCAGAGGTAAGGGAAATGCTAAATAGAAAGGTGCCCTTTTCTTTTCCCAGAACTGATGGAAATTACTACCAGCCCAGCTAGGCAACTTATTTAATTACGGTAGTGATTTCTTTAGTGTACTTGGAACTGTTCTGGGTACCAAAATGCCTGCTTTAGGTGCCCTGGTTTTGATATAAGACTATGTACTAGGAACAGTAGCAAGAATATCAAGAGTAACATAATGGGAACTTTGCATAATTAATCCAGCATTCTGTTATCTTTTCTTCAATGCAAGAGTCAAGACCTACTATTCTAGACCTAATGTGCATTCCTACAGTTCTTGAATTACCCATGGGAACAGGGTTGGTCAGGGAAGGAAGAAAGACATTCTTGTATTACCAGGGACTGTGGTTGTTTGAGAAACAAATGTGATCTCATTGGTATCCCAAGGTCAGTGGTGCACATCAGTTCCACATTTAGAAAGTAAGAAAAAGTTGTTAGAGCAAACATCTATGTGAGAAAAGCAAAAACCCTAAGCTTGCTTTCTTCGTCTATAAGACTGGAATAATAGCACCAATCTCATAGTTTTAAATGAGGTGATATACATTATGTACTTTACTTAGGGCTTGGCAAAGAATGAATACTCAATAAATAGTAGTGTGACTTGTCATCATCATTGTGGCAGTTATTACATAAAAGGAAAAACGAGATCTGCCAAACTGATAATAAAAATACCCTCAGAAAATACAGAATGAATAAGGATCAGGTTAACTTGCAGTGAGTCTGTGTGCTTAACTCTAGGGATGCCTGGGAGTTTGGTCTCCTTGCTGAAGTTTAGGATGAAATATACTAGCTTTATAAGGTGCTGTATTAAGTCTGAAACTCCCCTGGAGGCACTCTGTACTAGTTTAGATTGTTTATTGAAAATGTATAGATTGATGGTTTGCATCTGACTTAATTGATTATGCAGTCTATTTTCAGCTATATGACCAGTAGAATATCAAAGATTCTCAGTGAATTTGTGCTTTGGCTCCCCTGGAAACAAGGTTATCTTAGACATATCTCGGTAGTTCATAATTAGAAGACAAAGTGTGTCCTGTGCAACTAAAAATTGCCTTAGCCATTTTTGTCCTGCTGCACCATACCTTTAGGCACTATTAAAGCCTTATGAGAATTTCATAGGTTCTTTTAATTATCTAATGCTGGGGAGCGGCCACAATATACTTTGATGATTAATAAATATTTGGGAGATAAGAGATTTTAAGATTTCAGAAATTCTTTAAAATGTAAATTAAGGGGCAGCCCAGGTGGCTCAGTGGTTCAGCACCACCTTCAGCCCAGGGTGTGATCCTGGAGACACGGGATCGAGTCCCATGTCAGGCTCCCTGCATGGAGCCTGCTTCTCCTTCTGCCTGTGTCTCTGCCTCTCTCTCTCTCTCTCTCTCTCTCTCTCTCTCATAAATAAATAAATGAATAAATAAATAAATAAATAAGTAAATCTTTTTTAAAAAATAAATAAAATGTAAATTAAGGTCTATTTCTGGTCCTTATAAGGATCTGATATTTGTAACAAAATCATAAGGAAGCATCCAATAACTTATATGCTTACTGTTATTAACTTAAAGCTTGATCAAATATTCTGTATTCTGACAGCCTATTATCATTAGAATTTTAACAATAGACCACAAAAAAAGATCTTAGGAAGGCTAGAATAAGAAATGAAAATTATACACGATATATATATATATATGTGTGTGTGTGTATATATATATAAAGATATATATATATATAAAGAGAATCAAGAGTAGGTACAAGAATACTGAATACTGATTCAGTATTCTTTGCATAATTGCTGGATTAATTATGCAAAGATACTGAATAATTGTTTTCTATTCATTTTTAGGTTATCTGATAGTTCAGGTAGCTATTCAATATTTTAACTGATCATTATGGATATTAATAGCAACATATCATTTATGCAGAAAATACTCAAATCTCATAAACTTAGAAACAAGAGATGACCAAGGTCTTGAATTACAATTTATCTTATGCTTTACCTACAGGAAGCCCCAGCTCCCTTAGACACATCAAGGATCAACTCAGGCACCCCTCATCCACAAGCCTGGCTATGAAACTTGAATGCCTCACTGCACATTACAACTGAAAAGTAGAAGGGGCAGGGGTGGGCTGAATTACATCAACATACTGAGAAAACAAGAAGTGAAAGCTGATTAATCTGAAGGCAAAGGAAAAGAGACAGAAGGCCCTTTGAGGGTTATCTGGAATACGCTTTAAGTTCCCCCTTCCCCCTACTAACAACTCCCAAAGCTGTAGGCATCAGTGATTATGTTTATAATGATGAACCTGAGTCACGAAGAAAGGACCATATGATGTTCAGGATATTGTTTAGGAAGGAAGTAGATGATATCTGTTTTAGAATTGTTTCCATAAATATACTTTTTTAAAAGTTTTTTTTTTAAGATTTTATTTATTTTACAGCAAGAAAGTGAGAGCACAAGCATGGGGAGTGGCAGGCAGAGGGAGACGGAGAAGCAGGCTCTCACTGATCAGGAAGTCCAAAAGCGGGAAAAGCGGGAAAAGCGTTTGGGTGGCTGCCTTCGGCTCGGGCAGTGATCCCGGGATGCGGGACACGGGCTCCTGCAAAGAGCCTGCTTCTTCGTCTGCCTATGTCTCTGCCTCTCTCTCTCTCTCTCTCTCTCTCTCTCTCTCTCGTATCACTCATGAATAAATAAATATTAAAAAAAACAAAAAAATTGTGCAAACTAAAAAGATGCCATTCGGACAATCTTCCTATTTCTTGATAAGGTGGGAAAAAAATAAAGTATTTCCCAATTGTATTTCACCACTGTAACCTGTATGTAGAACTTAAAGGTTAATTTTTTCAGAGGGGGTAGGTTTTATAATTCAGAATTTGTTGTATAGTGGTATTCATGTACCCAACCAAGATGTCACAAATGTACAACTTAGCTAGAATGGCATGTAGTATATATATGTTTTCATGGGAATTAGGGAGCTGAAGCCCATTTGAGAACTCCTATATTTAAAAAATTAATTTGAAATTACAGGACTAAACTAGTGAGAATGGGTAGTCTCAGGGTTTGAGAGAAGAAATTATTATTAATATCTTTACTATCCTTGAGCTGCTGCTTAAGGACAATGTGGTGGTTATGATCATTACCTAACACTTAAAAAATCTTTGTGCTTCTAGAGGTATGTGACAAAATGCCAGATGATAACAGGTTTCCAGGAATAAGTGTGGAACAAATGCCAGAAATGGATTTCTGAGAAAACAACAGAGATAATGAAGGTCTATAAAGTCAATATTCTTTAAAAACAAAACAAACATGGGTCTATCAGAGTGAGTCTTACTAACTCAATATGGTTTTCTTTAAAGCCAAATTTAATAACATATATTCAGATGTCCCTTGGCCAATGATTTTATGCCTAATAAGAAATAATGAGATACAAAGAAAAAGATATCTAATAGATAATGGAGGTCTAATAGATGGTCTCAAAAAAAAAAAAAAAAAAAAGAAGGCCAAATTTTCTTTGAAGGAAATTTTACAATTTATAGCTCCTTCTTATTAAAGACTCTTTCATGAAATGGTAGGTGGCAGCAATCAAGTTACTAGTGAGTGTAAGCTTGATTTAAAGATATGACACTCTAATACATGGTATTTATGGATGAGGGGGGTACACCTTACCCACAGGAAATACAGAATTAACAAATGGTCTAACATATACAAAATTAAGCACACAATCAGGTAGAATCATCAAAACAAAAGAATTCCAAAACTGAGTATTTCTCCTGTCATTAGTGCCTCGATCATATCAGCGAGAGTATCATGTGTCTTAGTGTTTATAATTCTTAGAACCATAACAGTTTCATTTTAGTTTATGGACCCTATCTACACTGATTATAGTTCTGTCCCATATGGAAGAATATGTAAATAACTATAACTGATAATGGCCATCTGATGGGGGAAAAAAATAGCCAGTTGATGCTGAGTTGCAGAACTCAGCAAATATGAATTATGGTTTTAAATGCATAACTCTGTTATAGTGAATGCTTTATGACTTGTCAACATAGATAGTATGATATTACCTATGTGATAGTTAGCTGTAATCTAGACTCTAGGAGTAGATAATTGTCCTAATAGAACATGTTCTACAGTTAATCAAAAAGCTACATTCCAGAGGTGGCTATTCAGATAGTATTCAAAGAGAGCACTTGGCTACCTTTTTTTCCTGCCACCAAGAGCAGAGCATAACAGGTTTAAGAAATGGAGTCTCTCTGACAAATCTGTGCCTTTGTTAATTAGCACATGGACTTCAGAAATGACTTTTCAGGGCACCTGGGTGGCTCAGTGGTTGAGTGTCTGCTTTTGGCTTATGTCATGATCCCGGGGTCCTGGGATCGAGTCCCGCATCAGGCTCCCTACATGGAGCCTGCTTCTCCCTCTGCCTATGTCTCTGCCTCTCTCTCTTTCTCCTCTCTCTGTCTCTCATGAATAAATAAATATTTTTTTAAAAAGAAAAAAAAAAAAGAACCAGGGCTATACCTTGGTTTCCAGAACTATATCATGCTCTCCTTTAGACTCAAATTACTTCTACGAAAAACATCATAATATGTGAATTATGGATTGTCTCTAAAGATTTACTTTCCTTTATTTTAAATCAGTGGTTCTCAGCCCCAGGGCAATTTTGCACCCCTAGGAAACATATTAGCAATGTTTGGATATGTTTTTGGTTGTCACAACTTGGAAAGGAAGGAACTACTAGCATCTAGTGTGGAGAAGACAATGATGTTGCTAAACATCTTAGAACACACAGGACAGCACCCCCACACACATACAGAGAATTATTCAGTCCAAAACGTTAACTGTCACTCCTAGATACACATCTCAAAGAACTGAAGACAGATACTCAAACAAAAACTAGTATAAAAATGTTCACAGCAGCATTACTTACCAAAGGGCGGAAACGACCCAAATGTCCATTAACTGATGAACAGATCATCAAAATGTGGTATATTTATACAGTGGAATATTATTCAGCCATAAAAGGGATAAGGTACTAATACTAGTACAACATGGATAAGCCTTAAAAAAAAATGAAAAAAGCCAGACACAAAAGGTCATATACTGTATTAGTCCCTTGGTATGAAATATCCAGAATAGGTAAATCCATAGAGAAAGGGATAGGGAGGAATGGAGACCGACTGCCTCATAAGTCTGGGGTCTCCTCTGGAGGTGATGAAAATTTTTGGAAATAGATAGTTGCATAAAATTGTCAATGTACTGTCACTGAGTTGTACACTTTAAAATGGTGAATTCTATGTTATGGGAATTTTGCCTCAAATGAAAAAAATGTCAACGGTGCAAACCTAATTTATGTACCAAAGATTATTTTCTTGTTAAATAGATAAAAGGCAGAGAGGATTATATCAAAGACAAAAAGCATCAAGCACTATAATGAGGGTTTTGTTTTTTGTTTTTTTTTAAAGTAGCTTGACCCTTAAAAAGTTACCTCATTTTCCTAGTGGAAAAGACTTGCCAGGAAAAAATAATGGCTGCTGTCAACCCCAAGGAGATTTGTATTACTGTTATAAAATTATGAAGATGAAGGTTTACGATAAATTGGTGACATCATCTAAACTGCAGAGGCATGAATATGCTACTGTAATAAAGAGACTCTGAAATTTAATACAGGCCAGAAAATGAAATAATTAATTGGCTTTAAATGTGTGCCTTTACTTGAACTATAAACCAGGGAGCTGTCTAATAAAATTAGACACTACATTAAGAGACAGTTACTTTACAAGACTTGTCAGTTTGAATGTTCATTCCCTGTTTGAAAATATAGAGCTGTATGCTCAAAGTTAAAGTTTAGGATTGGCCTCAACTGAGCAGTAGTTCAGCAGTGAATCAAAGAGCTTAGAGATTTACTGTGGTAGCTCTAAACCACTGTTCCTTCCACTAAGTCTTGATAAGTGGGGGAACATGTTTGTGTTTCTCGGGATAAAGGAGCCAAGTATATCCAGGGACTCAAAGAAATTATGCTGGCACAATGTTGCTGTTTTTTTAAAGTACAACAATATTTTCGTGGCTACTAGAACATCAAGGACATTTCATTAGGTATTAGAAAACGAAGATGGAAACTCACTTCTCAGATTCAGATCTTAAGAGACCCAGGTTTTCTTCTAGGCTAGGTAAAAGATATTTCCAAAGACTAAATACTGGAAGAGGAGAAACAAAATATGCTAAGCTACATTATTTGAATTATTTTCCACAAATAAGACCTGTCTACTTGCCATCATTCATCTATTCCCAATAATGTTTTCTATACAATGAAGCAAAATTAATAATTTTTTTAAAAGATTTTATTTATTCATGAGAGACAGAGAGAGAGAGGCAGAGACACAGGCAGAGGGAGAAGCAGGCTCCATGCAAGGAGCCCGATGTGGGACTCGATCTTGGGACCCCAGGATCATGCCCTAAGTCGAAGGCAGACGCTCAAACACTGAACCACCCAGGCGTCCTGCAAAATTAATCCTTTTGAAGATTCATGGCTAAATATTATTCCCATTTTGTAAAACAGGTGTAGGAGCATCTTGTGGATAGCTATTATTGAGACAACACAATAAATTTCCTCCAGGAGCTCTGTTCTTAAGGTAAAGACAATGAAATTAGCAATCAATAACTATATATTTGGCTAATAAATATCATGAATTGCTGCTCTAGCACTTAGAACATGCAGTGTGTTCTGATATAAAAAAATTCACATGGAAAACAGGTACAACCTAAAAATCAAATTCTACTCAAACTTTGTAACAAAACAGGGGCACCTAAGTGGCTAAATTGGTTGGGTGACCAACTCTTTCTTGGTTTCGGCTTGGGTCATGATCTCCGGGTTGCGAGACTGAGCCCCGCATTGGGCTCTGTGCTCAGGGGAAAGTCTGCTTGGATTCTCTCTCTTCCTTCTCCCTCTGCCCCTCCCCACCCCACACTCTTCTCACTCACTCTCTCTCTAAAATAAATCTTAAAAGAAAAAAAAAACATTGTAACAAAACAGTAACTCCCAAAATCTTCAGCAAGAAAAATCCCAAGAAATTGCTTTGTGGAGTATTGAGACTTTTGTCATTTTGTCATGAATATACCAGTTGCTCAGAGGGTGGGGGGATGAAAAGATAGAATAAAGTTGTAATTTCCATCTGAAGGTGATAAATACTCTAGTATTATGTTTATAATATTTTGTGAGCCAATATATATATATATATATACAGATTTATAAAATAACATTCTCTTCTGTGTAAAAATATTAATTCTCCACTAAAATTTATACATGATTTTATTTCTACATGCTGTTCCTTTTTTAATAGCATCTCCCCTGTTGTCTCCTACTATACTGGTGTTCCATAATGCATTCCATTCTTCCTGTTAAGAAAAACCACAAAGACAAAAACCTATCAATCAGTAAGTGGTGTTTTAGACCCCTTACTTTAGGTACCCCGCACTGTGGGTTGTGTCTCCCACTGCTCAGAAGACATATTTGAGGCGTTCCACATCTGATACATGTGTTTTAGCTGTTAACATAAATGGTGATTAACAGTGAGCCAATTCCTTTTGTCCCATGGGGGACTGTCCAGTCCCCCATGTTGCAAGAAGTATATGAACATCATTGTAGGTCTTAGAAAGTATTTTCTTCCATACCTATCAAATCAACAGATAGCTCCTAAGCTTTTTTTTTTTTTTTTTTTTTTTTTTTAGCTCCTAAGCTTTTAATTGACTTTATACACTACTAATGACTTGGGTAATCAGAACATGATCTGTTGGAAGAAAGGAAAAAACTGCATAGGACATAAGGAAACCTAGGTTTGCATTATGGTTCTCCATTTTATAGGCTATGGAGTTTAGATAAGAAATTCTCTCATGAGGGGATCCCTGGGTGGCTCAGCGGTTTGGCACCTGCCTTCGGCCCAGGGCGCGATCCTGGAGTCCCGGGATCGAGTGCCGCATCGGGCTCCCAGCATAGAGCCTGCTTCTCCTTCTGCCTGTGTCTCTGCCCCTCTCTCTATGTCTATCATAAATAAATAAATAAATCGGGATCCCTGGGTGGCGCAGTGGTTTGGCGCCTGCCTTTGGCCCAGGGCGCGATCCTGGAGACCCGGGATCGAATCCCACATCAGGCTCCCGGTGCATGGAGCCTGCTTCTCCCTCCGCCTGTGTCTCTGCCTCTCTCTCTCTCTCTGTGACTATCATAAATAAAAATTTAAAAAAAAAAAAAAAAAATAAATAAATAAATAAATAAATAAATCTTTAAAAAAAAAAAAAAGAAAGAAATTCTCTCATGACCCTCAGTTTTATAATATACAGAATGAAGATAATATCTCTATTTACATCATAGGGTTCTCTTATAACTCAAATAAGATAATGTATGAGAAAGGTCTAAGTTATGAAGTATTCCACAGATAATCGTTGATATCAAAATAATTATATATTTTATATAAATTGATTTTTTATTGGTGTTCAATTTGCCAACATATAGAATAATACCCAGTACTCATCCCATCAAGTGCCCTCCTCAGTGCCCATATAATTATATATTCTTAAAAGTCCTAAATAGAAAGCTGTAGCTCAGAACTCAAATATATGTAGTAAATGAGATTTCAATGATACATAAAATGAACACTGATGGTGGTCTAATAAAAAATTAAATACACAAATGTGAAAAAAAATACACAAGTGTGTTCTCATCCTCTCACCAACATTTTTAAGACTTGGCTTATAATTTCTTTCATGTCACATAAAAGAATGATTCATCTAATACATATTAATAAATAATTTCTTCATCCAGTATCAAAGAATATACTAAAAGAAATTCACACCAATATTAATTTTAACTTTTCACTTACACTGCATGGTTTTCCAGCTGTGTTTTGTTTTCATGCTTCCTCATTAATGAGGCTAATGCCATGTCTTTGTGATATTTTCTTCTGCTGTCCCTTTGTATGACACATTGAGCTATGTTTGTGAGAATCTTTGCCAAATCCAGTAAAAACTTCATTGTACGATGCCAGAAGAGAAAAAAATTACTGCATAGTAACATCTTTTTTTCCCTACTAACAGTGATAGCAATTAGCAAGTGAAATCAAGCAAGCTAAGTAAAGCAGAGAGAGTAAAGGATAGAGTCTTTGAGATTCAGGATGTTAAGGATGCTTTTTAAAGTGGTCAACATAAAGAGTCAAAATGCTATTATAAGCTTCCATGTGTTTGTAAAGTAGCATTTTTTGGAGTAATTTCCTTATCACATCTCTGGATTGGAAATATGCCCATCCTCACAGATAACATTACCATGCCCTATCCTGTAACAAGAACTCCGATTATTTGCCTAACCATTTTTTTTTAAGATTTATTCATGCATGAGAGACATAGAGAGAGAGGCAGAGACATAGACAGAGGAAGAAGCAGGCTCCCTGTGGGGAGCCCAATGCAGGACTCGATCCCAGGACCCTGGGATCACGACCTGGGCCAAATTGACCATTTAAACAAAGACTTGCTGAAGCACCTTTTAGTATATGTGCTGCCAAAGCGAGCACGGTGAAGCACCTTTTAAAGTAAGCTCCTAATGATCTCCTTGCTAATGACCTGATGATCATTCTGAAAAGGAAGAGTGGAAACAATAAGGAATGTATTGCTCTCCATGCAGCTTCTAGGTGTGGTCATGATGAAATCCAACAATCCAAACATTCTCCAAATCCACCTGAAGCTTGAGTTTAGGTGAGGACCAAGCCACAGTGTTGCTCTGGAAACTTCTGTTTACAGTTGATTTGGGGTTAGGACATGGAATGGATTAGTCCCAGAACGTTCACCAGTTGTTTCCAAATTTACTTTTTTTTTTTACATTTCTAAACTATCAGGAGATTGGTGTATTTTGTGGATGTTGGGAAAGAACCAGAATCCCTGGGGCTAATCAATCCCCAAGGAAATCACTGGAAAAAACAAGCAAAGTTTGACTCAACAAGATTCAGGAAGAAATTTTCCATGATTGATCTATAATCCTTGGTGCTGCCTACCAGGGACCATACTAAGGTGCGGCAAGCAAAGTACCTAGAGCATGAAACATAAAGAGGCAACTCTTTGTCACTTGCACAACCCTAGTCCCAGCCCTGTGGCCTACAGAAACATCTGATCAAATATCTTCATTTTAACTGTTAAAAGACGGAACCAATGGGGGCACCAGGGTGGCTCAATCAGCTAAGCAGCTGACTCTTGGCTCAGGTCTGATTTCAGGGTCACAGACTGAACCCCACATCAGGCTCTGGACTCAGTACAGAGTCTACTTAGGATTCTCTCTCTCCTTTTCCCTCTGCCCTTCGTCCTGCTTGTACATGGATGCTGTCTCTCTCTCTCTCAAATCAGTAAAGCTTTTTTTAAAAAAAAAGAATGAGTGAGAATAAACTTATTCAATAAGGACAGCAATGAGCAAATTCTACTACTCTCTTCTACATACTTTAGAGTCCTCAACATACTTTTATATATATCATTACATTATGCCAACCATAACTCCCCGAGGCTACAAGTGCAGAGACAAGTGCACTTGAGAGATGGACAAGCAAATGTAGGGGAACTCTAGGATTTGATCAAGGTTGTAGAAGTAGAATTTGAATTCAGGCCTCTGACTATGTCCACTATACTACACTAAGGACCTTCTGAGGTCCTTTATGCATCTGGTTTTACTGTCTATTTTGATTAGGATTATTTATGAAGTCACTGGTGGCTGGTTAATATTAACAACAAAATGACCTTGAATTTGTCTATTGTCTACTGCCCATAAATAGCTTTATGAGAAAGAAAAAAAATCAAAGAAATTCATCCAATGGTTCTTAATGCCAGGCTTTAATATTTAACATTTTAGGGGAAATAAAAACCATCTAATAAATCAACCTCACAGATTAATTTTTTTAATAGTGTCATTGGCTGCACAACAGAATCACTTTTTTTTTGTTTGTTTATGTCATTATCAACAAGGCTTAGAAACCATTGTAAGCACATGGGTAACTGTACTAAGAGTTGTAAAGAAGCTGGGATTAGGGTAGGTCTATATATAACAAGTTTGAGCCTTCTCTCCCTGTACTGGGATATGTTCAGAAAAGAGCAGAAGGAAGGAGGGGAAAAAACAAGACCCTTGCCAGTATGTGGTCTGTTGGTCTTTCTCTGCACTGCCCTGCTTCAGACAAAAACTTTCTAACACTAATCAGAAATACAATTTAGATGTCCACAAAAAAAACTTTTGAATTGCAAATTTAATTTCCTAGATAGATTAATATGGAGAAAGTATGAATTATTAAAAAGCAAAGAGAAACTTACTCCTCCCCATGTTTTCTTGTGGTCTCTGGCAGGCCCTTGGATTATGATTCCCTGTATAAAAACACAGCACATACACATAGTCAGATTCATAGAGGCTGAGTCACTATATCAAATAAGTTCCATTAAAGCTGATGTAGTCAACATGAGGATTTCATTTTAGTGCATGCCAATCTTGCCCCCTTACACAAATGTATTCTTCATCATAAATAGATATCTAACTTCAGAGAACAGAAACACAGCATTCTGAAAGCATGGACTCCATCTGTATCAACTTACAATATCCTTATTTATCTGGCATTAGTTTCTGCCCTTGCTAAATAAAAGTCATCAAAATGGTCACATGCTTATTTCTTAGGACGGCAATGATATAAACAAAAAATGTTGGACAAAAATGCCAAAAGAGTCAAAATGTAAATTTTGACTCTTTAATTTTAATACCAAGTTGGCATGTTATTTGCCTATCCCTGGCTTCTATTAGGTGTCATTCAGTGACAAATCGAATACTCTTTACAGTTGTAACATTTTCCTGAATGGTGTCAAACAGCAGTGCCCCTAATTAAATTATCCCTGAAGCAAAGCACTCCACAGAGCTATTACCAATAAACAGTATGAATCAATAACCATGAACTACTGACAAATGAAATTTTGGAGGATAAAACTCCACATTATCCAAAAGCAGGTATGCATGGAAAAACAGCAATTCTGTTTTTAAAAGATGAAAATACATACACAGAAGCTAATTCATAGTATGCTTCATTTTCTTACAGGGTTCAAACATAGAATTACCACACATTTATTTTTTTTTTAAGATTTTATTTTTTCATTCATGAGAGACACACACATAGAGAGAGAGAGAGAGAGAGAGGCAGAGACACAGGCAGAGGGAGAAGCAGGCTCCATGCAGGGAGCCCAACGTGGGACTCAATCCCGGGACCCCAGGATCATGCCCTGGGCTGAAGGCAGGCACTAAACCTCTGAGCCACCCAGGGATCCCCTTTACCACACATTTATTATTCACCTACCACATTCCCAAGATGGAGCTAAGCACCAGAGAGGCAAAATTATAAGACATAATCTATCTGTCCATTAAGGAATGTATAACCTACTTGAAGTTAAGCATATAGGGGAGAATGATATCATCAAGATGGCCATTTAGGTCATTCCCAACTATAGTCCCTCTCACAAGGAGACCAACTGGCAACTAGAAAAAAACATCAATGTGAAAATCCCACATTAGTAAGGTAAGAGGACTGGACACACTGACTCCATCACCCTTCCCCTACAGTGGCACAGTGCCACATTGAGAGCTCCCTGCCCCCGCCAGGGCCTATGGTTTCTACAGTGGGAAAAGAAAGCCCAAGGCAGACATCTAGCTTCCCCAGCAGATGGGACCCTTCCCAGGAAGCCCACTCATGTCTCATTTCCCAAGGATCATGGGAAGGATCTGCAGGGCTTGACCACTGGGGATCAGCTAGAGATGGAGAAGGGGGTGGGGCTTATAGCAAACAGTGCCCAGGACTTGGCAAATGGCATTCCTGCTTGTAGCAACACTGCTAAGCAGAGATCCTAGCCAGTAGCTCTGGCCATCTGCAGAGCTAAGCCAGTGGCCACGTCTGGCTAGGGAACTTGATTGGCAATATTCCCTGATTTGGATCCCCAGTCAATTGTCCAAACTGGCCAGGGAGCTTCTTCTACCACCCTGCCCAAGAAGGGAAGCAAATTCCCAGCTCTACTGTAGCGCTGACCAAAGCCTTTAGCTTTGCCCATCTAGGAGGCCCAGTCAGAGAATGAGAACAGCTACAGAGTTCATCCTATAGCCCTGCTCAGAGTCAAGCCAGCAGCCATGCCCAACTGTTCAGCATAGCCTCTGGCCCCACATAACCAAGGAGCCTGAAAAGTGGCCTGGGAAACGTGGGGACATAGCATACTGTACTGTGAGACACAGCCCAGCTTATAATCCCATCCATTCATGGAGCTCAGCCTTACAACCCCGATAAGCAGAGGAGCCCAAACTACTGGCCTTGCCCAATTGTTGAACATAGCCTGTAGCCTTGCCCAGGCAGGAAACCAAGCTGATAACCCCACTCGATCAAGGAGCATAGCCTTGAAGATAAGCATGCAGGTCCCACTCAACTTCAGGGCACAAACTATGGGCCCTGTATAAACACAGAGCTCAGTCAGTGGTATCATCTGGTTATGGAGCACAATCTGAGAACCCATATATAACCAGGGGTGATTGGAGAGACCAGCCTAAAGCTCTGTCCAATCAAGGAGTTCAACCAGCGGCACCACCCTCCAAGGAACACAGCCTGAGACTTTGACCAACCATAGGTGATTGGAGAACCCAGCTAGTGGCCCCACCTGACTGTAGAACACAATCAATAGCTCCACCCAAACAAGGAGATGGTTACCCATTGATCCTGCTTGAACACTGGAACACTTAAATATATAAAGCAAATGCTAACACAACTAAAAGGAAAAATAAGCAACAATACAATATTCGCTGGAGACTTTATTTTTTTTAGGATTTTTTATTTATTCATAAGAGACACACAGAGAGAGAACGGCAGAGACACAGGCAGAGGGAGAAGCAGGCTCCATGCAGGAAGCCTGAAGTGGGATTTGATCCCGGTCTCCAGGACCACGCCCTGGACTGAAGGTGGCACTAAACCGCTGAGCTACCCGGGCTGCCCAGTTGGAGACTTTAATATCCACTCTCAGTGACAGACAGATAATATAGACAGAATCAATCAGGAAACAGCAAATTTAAACAATACTATAGACCAAAGGGATCAAGCACACATAAACAGAACATTCCATCAAACAGTAGAATACACATTCTTTTCAAGTACACATGAAATGTTGAGATTCATGAATATAATGAGATTATATAGCAGGCCACAAGTCTCAACAAATTCAAGAAGACAAATTATATAAACTATCTTTTACAACCACAGGGGCATGAAACAAGAAAAGAGTAAATGGGAGGAAAGTTGGAAAATTCTCAAATACATAGGAGTTAAACAACATATTCCTGACCAACCAATGGACCAAAGAAGAAAGCAAAAGGGAAATGTTTAAAAAATCTTGAGACATAGAAAGAAAATAGAAAATACAATGTAAGAAAAACTATGGGATGTAGAAAAAGCAGTTCTAAGAGGGAAATTTATAGCAATAAACTTTCAAGAAAAAAATAATCCCAAAGTTAGAAGACATAAATACTAAATATTAGAACAGAATAGGAAAATAGAAAAAATTAACAAAACTAAGATCTGGTTCATTAAAAAGAACAAAATGAAAAATCTTTAGCTAGACCAAGAAAAAATAAGATCAGAAACGAAAGAGGACACATTACAAGTAATATCAAAAATACAAAGGAAAATGAGACAGTTATACACCAACAAATTGAACAACCTCAAAAACATTAATACATTCCTAGAAACATATAACCCATCAGGGCTAAATCATGAAGAAACAGAAACTCTAAACAGATAAATTATAAATAAGGAGACAGAATAATAAATAAGGAGACATAATAAAAAACCTCCCAATAAAGAAAAGGCCTGGACTACATGGTTTCCCTGGTGGAATCTACCAAACACTTAAAGAAGAATTAATGCCTGTCTTGCTCAGCCTCTTCCAAAAAAAAAAAAAAATCATATAATTATCTCAATAGATGCAGAAAAGGCATTAATAATATTCAACATCCATTCATGATCCAAAAACAAAACAAAAAACACAAGTCTCAATGAATTAGGTACAGAAGGAATATACCTCAACATAGTAAAGGCCACATAAGAGAAACCCACATCATACTTAACAATGAAAGATTGAATGCTTTTCCTTTAAGACCAGGAATGGTCTTAGACTCCCAGGAATGGTCTTAGACTCCCAAGGATACCCACATTCACCACTCCTCCTCAACATAGTACTGAAGTCCTAGTCAGAGCAATTAGGCAAGAAAAAAGAAAAAGAGGTCAGCCCGGGTGGCTCAGTGGTTTAGCGCCGCCTTCAGCCCAGGGCCTGATCCTGAAGACCTGGGATCAAGTCCCACGTCGGGCTCCCTGCAGGGAGCTTGCTTCTCCCTCTGCCTGTGTCTCTGCCTCTCTCTGTCTCTCAGGAATAAATAAATAAAATCTTTTTTAAAAAAAAAAAAGAAAGGCATTTAACTCAGAAAGGAATAAGTAAGATCTTGTGTACAGGTAATATAATCTTATATACAGAAAATCCTAAAGATACTATAGAAATAAAACCCTGTCAGAATAAATCAGTAAAATTGCAGGATAAAAAAAAAAATCAGCATACAAAAATAAGTTGTTTCCAGAATCTAACAATAAACTGTCTGAAAAATAAAGAATAATCCCCACTTATAATAGCATCAAAAAGAAAAAAATACTAGGAATAAATTTAACCAAGGAAGTGAGCAATCTATGCACTGAAAACTGTATAAGATGTTCATGAAAGAAATAGAAAAGGAAACAAATGGAAAAATATTCCATGTTCATGGATTAGAAGAATATTGTTAAAATGTCCATACTACCCAAAGCCATTTATAGATTCAACACAATCTCTATCAAGATTCCAGTGGTGGGCAGCCTGGGTGGCTCAGCAGTTTAGCGTCACCTTCAGCCCAGGGCGTGATCCTGAAGACCCGGGATTGAGTCCCATGACGGGCTTCCTGCATGGAGCCTGCTTCTCCCTCTGCCTGTGTCTCTGACTCTCTGTGTATCTCATGAATAAATAAATTAAATCTTAAAAAAAAATATTCCAATGGTGATTTTTACAGAAATAGAAAAAACAATCCTAAAATTTGCATGGAACTGCACAGCCAAAGCAATCCTGAGAAAAAACAAAGCTAGAAACATCACACTTCCTGACTGCAAACTGTATTACAAAACTATAATGATTAAAACAGTATGATACTGGCATAAAAACACAAACAGACCAAAGAACAGAATCTCAAATACAGAAATAAACCCATGCATATAAATTCAACTAATATTTACTTGACAAAGGAGCCGAGAAAACTCAATGGGGGAAAAGACAGTCTCTTCAATAAATGGTTCTGAGAAAACTAGATAGTCACATGTTAAAGAATGAAACTGGACCTCTGTCATACCACTGACAAAAATTAACCCTAAAACTCCTGGAAGAACAAAGGGAAAAAAGGCTCCTTGAAATTGGTCTTGGCAATAATTTTTTGGACATGACAACCAAAAACACAAGCAACAAAAGCACAAATAAGTAAGATTATACCAAACTAAAAAGCTTTGGCACAACAAAATAAATGATCAACAAAATGAAAAAACAACCTAGGGAATGGGAGAGTATAATTACAAACCACCTATCTGATAGGGGGTTAACATCCAAAATATAGAATGAACTCATGTAACTCAATAGCAAAAAAACAACCAAATTTAAACATGGGCAATGAACCCAAGTACACATTTTTCAAAAGAAGACATACAAATGGCTAACAGGCACATGAAAAGGTGCTTAACATCACTAATCATCAGGGACATGCAAATCAAAACCACAATGGTGTATCACATCACACCTGTTCGGATGTCTATTATCAAAAAGACAAAAGATAACAAATGTTAGCAAGGATGTGAAGAAAGGGTACCCTTGTACCCCCTGGTGGTAATGCAACTTGGTTACAGCCACTATAGAAAACAGTATGAAGGGGCACCTAGATGGCTCAGTCAGTTAAGCATCTGCCTTTGGCTCAGGTCATGATCTCAGGGTCCTGGAATGGAGCCCCACATCAGGCTCCCTGCTCAGTGGGGAGTCTGCCTCTTCCTCTCTCTAGCTCATATTCTCTCACACTCAAATAAATAAAATCTTTAAAGTAAAAATTTTTTTAAAAAGAAAACAGTATGAAAGTTGCTCAAGAAATTAAAAAAATAGGGATCCCTGGGTGGCGCAGCGGTTTGGTGCCTGCCTTTGGCCCAGGGCACAATCCTGGAGACCCAGGATCGAATCCCACGTCGGGCTCCTGGTGCATGGAGCCTGCTTCTCCCTCTGCCTATGTCTCTGCCTCTCTCTCTCTCTCTCTGTGTGACTATCATAAATAATAAATTAAAAAAAAAAGAAAAAAAATTTTTAATAAAAAAAAAAAGAAATTAAAAAAATAGAACTGCTATATGATCCATCAATTTCACTTTGGGGTATATATCTGAAGGAAATGAAATCAGTATCTGGAAGAGATTTCTATACTACCATGTTCACTGCAACTGCAGCATTATTTACAATAGTCAAGACACAGACCAATATCCACTGACAGATGAATGGATAAAGAAAATGTGACATATATACACATACCCACATAATGAATATCATTCAGCCACAAAAAAAAGGAAATTCTGCCATTTGCAACAACATGGATGAACCTTGAAGGCACTATGCTGAAATAAGTCAGACATTGAAAATCAAATATTACGTGATCTCACTCATATGTTGAAGCTTAAAAAAAAAAACTCATAAAAACAGACAGTAGACTGGTAGTTGCCAGGGGCACGGGGAAAGGTGATCAAAAGGTACCAACTTCCAGTTTTAAGAGGAATACATTCCGGGGTTTAAAGTATAGCACAGTATCTATAGTCATTGATACTATATATTTGAAAGACATTAAGTAGATATTAAAGTTCTTGTCATATACACACAAAATAAAACTATGTGATCTGTTAACCTTCTGTGGTAATCATTTCACAGTATATACATGTACCAAATCAATACATCATATACCTTAAACTTACACAATGCTATATGTCAATTATATCTCAAAAAATAGTGGAAAAAAAAGAAGCTAAGCATATATGAAACAGAGACAGAGACTATATATGAAACTGAGACCTGATAACCAGTTGTGTGACACTGGAAAATAATTTTCTTTTTTTTATTTTATTTTATTTTATTTATTTATTTATGATAGTCACAGAGAGAGAGAGAGAGGCAGAGACACAGGCGGAGGGAGAAGCAGGCTCCATGCACCGGGAGCCTGATGTGGGATTCGATCCCGGGTCTCCAGGATCGCGCCCTGGGCCAAAGGCAGGCGCCAAACCGCTGCGCCACCCAGGGATCCCGGAAAATAATTTTCTATCTCAAATTCCTTACAAAGGAAAGGCACTGAACTACATGTGTTTCCCAAATTGACCTCCACAGGATGTTAAAAAATACATTATTCAAAAACATGGCTCTAATCAAATAAATGTAAGAAATGCTGTCTTAAAGTTAAATGGGTTTATAAGACTTCTCAGAGCCTTAAAAAATGCTAATTAGTAATGTGATCAAAGTATAGTCTCTCATTGTATTTGGCTACATAATCCTTTTTGTAAGTAATCAATATTTCTCAGGACTCCTTTATTTTTTTTTATAGATTTTATTTATTTATTCATGAGAGACACAGAGAGACGGAGACACAGGCAGAGGGAGAAGCAGGCTCCATGCAGGGAGCCCAACGTGGGACTTGATCCCGGGTCCACAGGATCATGCCCTGGCCTGAAGGCAGCGCTAAACCGCTGAGCCACCAGGGCTGCCCAGGACTCCTATTCTTTAGAGCTCAGTTTGGGAAACCTAACAAGGTAACTACTAAAGCGTCTTGCAGCCCTGAAATTTCATTATTTTCTGACAAGGTATTAATTATGTGGAACAAAATTAACATAAAGTGAATTAAGAAGGAAATCAGGGGGACTAGATTCTCAGAGAATTCTGGAACCAAAAGGAAGTTTAGAAATCATCTAATGGTTTCTCATTACCCACCCCCCCATCTTTTATTTAAAGCTGCAAACCGGCAGCCCAAGTAGCTCAGAGGTTTAGCGCCGCCTTCAGCCCAGGGCATGATCCTGGAGACCCCGCGGTTGAGTCCCATGCCCAGGCTCCCTGCATGGAGCCTGCTTCTCCCTCTGCCTGTGTCTGTGCACCGCCCTCCCCACCCCCCCCGCCCCGTCTGTCTCTCATGAATGAATGAATGAGTAAATAAATAAATAATAAAGCTGCAAACCACTCTCAAAAAAATCTTATGCAGGACACCAATATACATAACAGGTTAGGGCTAAACTCTTCAGATTGACTTGAGGTGGATAGCTGTACTCCCACCTACTGGGATTTCTCCTTGAGATACCATAGATATACCCCATCAGAAAGTCAGCACCACAGGAAGCAGAGTCTGAAATCTAGTGACCTCCTGACCCTTCAGATACAGATACAGCTATTCAGGGGAAGGCTCTTGGAAAGAGCTAGAACTCTCATACATGTTCATAGGAAAGTCCTTTATCCACCCCAAGTATCATCTTAATTTTCAGTATAATCCGTCCAAGTCAGATAAATAAGTATTATGTAAAGAGAACTATAAAACCATTCTCACTCCAGGAAAAAACCATATGAAAGTTAATGTACTAAAATGAAATTCCTGTATGAGAAATCATGAGAGATCATGTATGAGAAATCATAATAGAATTAAGCAGAGGAGTCATATGGGCTAACTTTCGATTTTAAGAAGATGTCTGTAATGGCAGTAGGAAAAGGAGATCTGACTGGTAAAGTGTACAGTGATATCAGAGATGCTAGGTAAATCTGGCAGGACTTCTTGTATTTTACTTTTTCTTTCTTCTTTCATATTTAATAAGGCCCCTTTGAAGAGAATCAAGCCCCTTGCATTTGTGTCAGAGTAACCACAAAGGAAAGGGTTGTCGAGCATGGGCCAGGACTTTCAAAGAGGATTTGCCTCTTTAGAGGTCAACACGGTGGAGAGAACAGGCACCAGAAGCAGCTCTCTCCCAGGGCAAGATGAAACTAAGGAGACAAAAATCAGTATTACTGGTCAGCTGACTCACCTAGTGTTCCAGTAGTAAACTTCCAAAGATCAGAATCTTGTTTTAAAGAATGCAACTTCCTTAGAGAGATTTGAGGTTCAAGGCTTACTGTCTACATTACTCCCAGACCCTGAACTCCCCCGGTCGCAGGTTACCACCATGCTTCCTCTGATGCCAGGGTGTAGCCTGGTCCTTCCACTCTGATCTACTGTTACACTATTCTCTTTTTTCAGCTGTCTCTGTATGTATGTGTGTGTTCTAGTTTTTATACCTCTCTAAGCATGAGTATTTGTCAATCTTGATTCTCACATCCCCATCCCAAACTAAACATTACTTCTAGAGTAATGGCAACACATTTTTTAAAAAAAGAAAAGAAAGAAACAAGAACAGCACAGCGCTATTAGCCAGATTTTAGAAAATAAAAATCACTGTTCCTGGGATGCCTGGGTGGCTTAGCAGTTGAGCATCTGCCTTCGGCTCAGGGTATGATCCCAGAATGCCTGGATCGAGTCCCACATTGGGCTCTCTGCATAGAGTCTGCTTCTCCCCCTGCCTATGTCTCTGCCTCTCTCTCTCCCTGTCTCTCTCATGAGGAAATAAATAAAATGTCAAAAAAATAAATTAATTAAAAAAAATAAAAATCACTGTTCCATGGATTTACCTAGCCTGGCATTGAATACACTCTAAAACCAGGTTCTACCTTTCTTAACAGTTACACCACACTCTGGCCAAATTGGCCTCTA
Organism: Vulpes vulpes; assembly: GCF_048418805.1. Lineage (NCBI taxonomy): Eukaryota > Metazoa > Chordata > Mammalia > Carnivora > Canidae > Vulpes > Vulpes vulpes. Next base: position 32,041,383 of record NC_132796.1, on the reverse strand, counting down.
CTCATCCCTTAAATATACTTTAAACTGCTCCAACTCTATGCCTCTGCTTTTTCTTCTGCTTTTTCTTTCTACCTACCAAAATTCCGTTCATCCTTCAATATCGGTGAAGCCTTTCCTCATTAGCTGAACTGGAAGTAATCTCTTTCTCCTTTAAACTCTCATACAATATGGAATTCAGGTACTATCTCATACAGATGTGCATACATTACAGTATCTCTCAGTCCAATTCTCAGAGAGTAAGCAAGTTGTTTTCTACATCTTGTCTAATGAGGGTTCTAGTAGCCTACATAAACCAGACTTAGGAGAAGCTCTCATATCAAACATATTTAGGACACATCATGTTTGCCTAGTTTCCCTTAGTATAGATCACTGCATCAAATTACAGTCATTTATATAACACCTTAATCAATTTCATAACTTTTGCTAGATGCATTTATAATCTATGCATCCTTCCTTCCTGTATCCACTTTAGCCCTGTCCTATAAACTAGTATAGGAAAACGTTCAATTTTTTTTGTAACGCATGTAATATGTGTAACTCTTAAAATTTTCAAACTTTTCCAGGATTTCCTCCAGTTATTTTGCATATCACAAGCAGTACACTTTGTAGAACAATGTTCATTCCTGTCGTCAATTTAAAAATATTTAGTGTCTTTTACTTACCAGTCATTGCTCTATTCTTTAGGACAGTTTTTCTCAACTAAGAGCAATTTTCTCCCCAAAGGACATTTGGCAATGTCTAGAAATATTTTAGTTTGTCGCAACTGGGGAGGAGTGCTACCAGCATGTAGTGGGCTGAAGCCAGGGATACTGCTAAATAGCCTACAATACACAGGATAGCCTTCCCACAACAAAGTTGTCCGAAATGTCAGTAGCATCAAGAGTGAGAAACCTGGCTTTAGAGAAACAATGACAAAGCAAAGAGACAAATTTTCTGCTTTTCTGGAATTTACAATCCAGTAAGAGAGTGTTACAGATGATACTCTCTTCCAGTATATTCAAGTAAGATTCCTAAGCCTACAATTTACAGGATTTTCTTCTCTGTATTTCTTTTATATGGAAGGCATGCTGGCACTATGCTGATTTCTAGTATCATGGCCTCTTAAATAATGGTAGGTAATACACATCCTGACATGAGTTCCAAACAGGTCAGAGTATGGGCTTTGCCACCACACATACCAGGGTTTGAGGTCTGCCCTGCCAATTACTATCTGATCTTGGGCAAGTTACTTAACTTCTTTAAGCCTCAGTTTCTTCATCCCTAATGGGATTATTAATGGTAGTCATAATTTCATAGGCTTTGAAAGAACATTAAATGCTAATAGTTGTTGACAACAAAAAATGCACACTCAGCAGGACTTACGAGAATGATAATGATGATTTTCTTCTCCCAAAATGTCTTGGTTCAGTCTAGTTCTGGTGGTTTATTTTCTAGTTGATCAATCTGGTTCAATACACCAAGTATAACTATAACTACTTAAGATAGAGGGTAGAATAATGTAATTTTATGAGCTGAATTTTTAAAAATAAAATTTGATTTTAAAGTTGCAGCTTCAGCTGCATGTACTATTTAAATCTGGAACATATACTGTCAGTTCTTGAAGAGTTTGCCTTCTCATTTTTTATGTCCCTTATATGCACTTGCCCCTCTTTTCCCAGCCTTCCAGTGATAATCATAGTCTAGAAACTCCTAACCCTGGTAGTGATTCTTCTTTCAGTAATCATCTGAGATTCAATTATATCTAGCTCTTTATTAATTTTGAAACACTACAAGCTACATTTTAATTTACAGAGAAGCACTTCAATGCTGGCTTTATTTTTCAGCCACATGGCTCTCTCATGACTGGTTAGGTAGGTCAATCACTTTACTGTCCTCCCTGGTACTCAGATACACCATTACTTTAATTTCTGGCCAATCTACTAAAGGCTTTGCCAGTCCTGGTCTCCTGCTCTTTCCTAAGTCCCAAAGCCCCTTCTTATTTTTAAGGCTAAGAGGACTACCTTAAGGGTCCTGTTGCATACTCTAGAGATGATATGGAGTCCATTCTTTCCTTATGGTGGCTTTTAAAGCCCCAGCTCTGGTCAGCTGCCTAAGGGCTCTTCTGTAAGAGATGGTTCTACCAAGTTTCTGAGTGCATCCCTTCTGCATCTTCTCCACTTCAAATAATAATGATTCAACTGGCATCTATTAATTATTCAAAACCATAAGGCAGGGATCCCTGGGTGGCGCAGCGGTTTGGCGCCTGCCTTTGGCCCAGGGCTCGATCCTGGAGACCCCGGATCGAATCCCACGTCGGGCTCCCAGTGCATGGAGCCTGCTTCTCCCTCTGCCTATGTCTCTGCCTCTCTCTCTCTCTCTCTCTCTCTGTGACTATCATAAATAAATAAAAAATAAAAAAAAATTAAAAAAAAAACCATAAGGCAGTTTCACATATGTCATCTTATCAGTGCTTGCAACAACTTATGAGGTAGGTACAATAATATCTACTGAAAAATGATAAAACTAAATTTCAAAGGTATTGACTCACTCATGTTCACAAAATTAGTAAGTAGGGGTACCCCAGGACTGTTGTCTTTAACTTATTAACATACATTAAAAGCGCTTACATTATAACTGTGTATCTCAGTGACTTCACGAAGACATCCATGTAACTGGCATCTAGATCAAGACTTAGAACACATTCCAGGAATTTATTTATTTAAATTTTTTAAAGATTTGATTTATTTATTCATGAGACACACAGAGAGAGAGAGGCAGAGACACAGGCAGAAGGAGAAGCAGGCTCCCTGCAGGGAGCCCGATGTGGGACTTGATTCCAGGATCCCAGGATCCCAGGATCCCAACCTGAGCCAAAGGTAGATGCTCAAGCGCTGAGTCACCCAGGTGCCCCCAGGATTTTAATCTAGAGTTTCTGACACCAAGTCCAGTGCTCTTCCAATCAGATATGTAGTCATTCTACACATATTTACTTACTGCTTACTACATTTCAGTACTTTTGCTAAGCACTGGGGATTTGACGGTAGATAAAACAGATGTGATCCCTGCCCTAATAAAGCTTAGAGGCTCAGGGGAAGACATAATAATTTTTTAAATTATACATAAAGGAACATAAGGTATTAGAGGAATTGAAAGAAGTTCATTAAGGCTTTAGCAAGGCTAGCAAGCGCACCAACTAGCACGGCTAGTTGGGAGTCAGAGACAAAAGGTCAAATTATACAAAGCTTTACTAAGGGAAAAGTTTGGATTTTACTCTAAATGTAGTGGAAAACCACTAAATAAACCTCTGCCTTCATAAATAAACCTATTCCCAAAAAGTCTGCTTCATTCTTCAATTACCCTAACCCTTAGGTATTACTATGTGCTATTCACTTTGCTAGGTCAATTAACCTCAATGTATAATAACTGACATAAAGGCTTGAGAAACATATAAGTAGTATGTACTAATATATGATAAAATTAATAAATTATAAAATCATAATATATAAAATAATCTTTAAATCAATACATGCTCTCTAGGGATACCTGGGTTGCTCAGCAGTTGAGCGTCTGCCTTTGGCTCAGGGCGTGATCCCCAAGTCCCGGGATCAAGTCCCACATCGGGCTTCCTGCATGGAGCCTGCTTCTCCTCCCTCTGCCTGTGTCTGGCTCTCTCTCTCTCATGAATAAATAAATAAAATCTTAAAAAAAAAAATCCCTGCTCTCATGAAAGTTACAATCTAGATGAGGAAAAAAAAAAGGAAAGGAGGGCAGAAATCACTTAAAGATGATGGTCTATGTAAGACAAGCACTTTTTAAATAATCGTCTCTTAGTAGTTTATCAATGACACGGCTGTTGACATATACCAGAGGTCAACAGCCACAGAAACAAATTTGTGTGTGGCTATATTCTAATAAAACTTTATTTATGGATACTGAAGTTGGATTTTTATATAATTTTCATGTGTCATGAAATTTTCTTTTAAAATTTTTCAATCATTTAAAAATGTGAAAACCATTCTCAGTTCATGGGCCATACAAAAACAGGCAGCAAGCCCTTATTTGTCAACTCCTGGAATATACAATGAAATGGCTTACAAAATTTTCATAAATCAATAAGTCAAAAGAAATATAAGACCAGGATAAATATTATTGAAACATAAAGACCCAGTGCTATCAATAACAAGTTAGAAAATGCCTTAATAACTTTTAAATTAGAGATACTAACTTTATATTTACAGTGGGACTTATATTTGATTCTTTCTCCTATCCTTCCCTCTCCCCATTTACACATGCACGCTAAGAAAGAAAAAAAAAGTCATTACAAACTACCTCAAATAATCTAGATGCCCTGTAAATCACTTGATAAAGTCATCTATATTTCCTAACAGAAAGTTTATTTCATCCACAGTGATATTTCAATTATCACTTCCATCTGAATAAAATACAATGCTCCAACCCTGACCTTTCTCCTAACTGCCACGATTCCAAATGCCCCAGAGAAATCTACCCCTGATATCATGCCACCACCTGAAACATCATGGATCTAAAACCAAATATTTTCTCTACCACAAATATAAAGTACTTTCCCCTCTGAATTTCTATAATTATACTAATTCTATTTTCATTATCTCATTCAACTCAAATGTTGTGAGAGGATATTTTTAAGATTAAAGTTTTCTCTCAAGAGTTCATTTTTTTCCTTTTTTTGTTTTTAACTCCTTAACTATCACCTCCCCCACAAGTAGATAAGCCATTCTGTTCTCATTGTTTGAAATGAAAGACAAGCTTGGATCAGAAAAGAAAGCAAAAAGTAAGTTGTCCTAACTTTGTATTCCAAGGTACTTGGAAGAAAATGAGAGGTCTTCTAACAGAGACAATATGATTGAGGAAAACAATGAGAGCAGGGGTTCCCCCTTCAATCCCATTTACTCATTTCCTTCTCCCAGTCTAGAAAGATTCCCCTGGGTTAAAGGGAGGAGAGAAATCAGTGGGGCCTAGGATAAATCATAGCTGAAGCTACTAAACAGAATCAAAACAACGGGCCATTTTTAGTGAGGGGCATTGCTTAAATGCCCTGGAGTCCCTTGGGAGTGGATTTAGCATCAACAGACCATAGGAACAGGATCGTTCCTGATGGTATATGGTGAAGGCTTCTCTTGGACATTAGTCCTCCCCTTACTGATGATCTCCCTGCTAGAAGAATGCCTATCCATGCCTGAGATTTTATTCATTCCCCATCCAATTTGCCCCACATATGTAGCCCTTTTGATAATGTCCCTGGTCCATAGGCCTTGAAGAAGAACAGAGCCTTGGACACTCCACAATGGTGATGGTGGTGAGGTGGTAATGGTGAAGAAAAGGGTGGGGTGGGATAGGGTAGGCACTAGTAACCACTGGCCTGATTTCTTACACTATAGGTAAGTTCTGCATGTTTTGTTTTGGTTTTTTGATCTTCAGATAAATGGAATCATAACGTATACTCTTTTGGAGCTAGCTTCTCTCAACTTCATGTTTGTAAACTTAATTTATATCATGGCATGTGGTAATATATTTATTCTTATTAGATATATATACGCTATTTATTTATTCATTCTACCACTGATGGACATTTGCATTGTATTCCAGTTTAGGAAAAGTAGTAACACGCACCCCTATTACATGGGTTTACAAGAGTAGCACTATCCTTAGTTCAATCTAATATAACCAATCAGTAAGACCTACTCAGTCTTCCTTTGTTGTATCTCTATTACCTGATCCCAGTCTTTCCCCACTCACCACTACAAAATCTAATCATATTTCTTCAAGTTGATAGTAAGCTTCCCAAGGACAGGAAATAGCTTAATTCTCTGAATCTTTCATAAAATATATACTTAGTGTGTATAAAAGGAACAGCTATTAGACATGTGTAAGCACTACAATCTAAGTGATCACTGATGGCTTTCAACATAGACATGTAAGTGGCATTTTTGACATCTTATAAAGTCTTGGGATTTTTTTCAGTGCATCATATTTCAGGTATTTCTCAGCATACAAAATGTCCCAAAGAGGGAGGTGGGCGGGGTGTGTGTGACTGGGTGATGGGCACTGAGGGGGGCACTTGATGGGATGAGCACTGGGTGTTATTCTATATGTTGGCAAATTGAACACCAATAAAAAATCAATTTATTTAAAAAATAATAATAAAATAAAATAGAAAAAAATGTCCCAAAGATAATACCTAAATATGAAAAGATCCTAACATTAAGTACATACCTCTGCTCACCTTTAGTAAGGAGCTCACAGAGATGTGATACAGAAGTAGGAGCAAAAGGAAGAGGTAAATGCTGGTAGAATATTAGAACACAGTGCCCTAACAACTCATAGCTTTAATATTTATCAGGAGAAACTTGACCACCTAGGCTTTTAGCAATAACCACCCATGAGAATAACAACAGCATACAATAACATAGTGTCGGGTTATCAGATCAGCATGTACATTAATTCCTTTAATCTTTGCAATCTTATGAGTTGAGCATGGTACTATCATTAGTACTAGAGGTACAGATAAAAAAATTGATGCAGAGTAGTTAAGCAATTTGCTCAAAGTCATGCGGTTTGTAAAGTAGTAGAGCTAAGATTCTAATCCAGGCAATCTGGCTTGCATGTTCTTAACTGAGGAAGGCGAGATTTCTTCCTCCAAATGGGGTGAGAGTTTTACAATCTAAACAAAAACTTGGGATCCCTGGGTGGCGCAGCGGTTTGGCGCCTGCCTTTGGCCCAGGGCACGATCCTGGAGACCCGGGATCGAATCCCACGTCAGGCTCCCGGTGCATGGAGCCTGCTTCTCCCTCTGCCTGTGTCTCTGCCTCTCTCTCTATCTCTCTGTGACTATCATAAATAAATAAAAATTAAAAAAAAATTAAAAAAAAAAATAAACAAAAACTTAGGGGATCCCTGGGTGGCTCAGCCATTTGGCGCCTGCCTTTGGCCCAGGGTGCGATCCTGGATTCCCGGGATTGAGTCCCATGTCGGGCTCCCGGCATAGAACCTGCTTCTCCCGCCTCCTGTGTCTCTGCCTCTCTCTCTCTCTCTCCCTCTCCCTCTCTCTCTCATGAATAAATAAATTTTAAAAAAAATTAAAAAAAATAAAAAATAAACAAAAACTTAGACCTATATGTGAGAAATATGTGAGTATGGATTTTATTTTTTTATTTTTTTATAATAAATTTATTTTTTATTGGTGTTCAATTTGCCAACATACAGAATAACACCCAGTGCTCATCCCATCAAGTGCCCACCTCAGTGCCCGTCACCCAGTCACCCCCACACCCCGCCCTCCTCCCCTTCTACCACCCCTAGTTCGTTTCCCAGAGTTAGGAGTCTTCCATGTTCTGTCTCCCTTTCTGATATTTCCCACTTATTTTTTCTCCTTTCCCATTTATTCCCTTTCACTATTATTTATATTCCCCAAATGAATGAGACCATACAATGTTTGTCATTCTCCGATTGACTTATTTCACTCAGCATAATACCCTCCAGTTCCATCCACGTCGAAGCAAATGGTGACTATTTGTCGTTTCTAATGGCTGAGTAATATTCCATTGTATACATAAACCACATCTTCTTTATCCATTCATCTTTCGATGGACACCGAGGCTTCTTCCACAGTGTGGCTATTGTGGACATTGCTGCTATAAACATTGGGGTGCTGGTGTCCCGGCGTTTCATTGCATCTGTATCTTTGGGGTAAATCCCCAGCAGTGCAATTGCTGGGTTGTAGGGCAGGTCTATTTTTAACTCTTTGAGGAACCTCCACACAGTTTTCCAGAGTGGCTGCACCAGTTCACATTCCCACCAACAGTGCAGGAGGGTTCCCTTTTCTCCGCATCCTCTCCAACATTTGTGGTTTCCTGCCTTGTTAATTTTCCCCATTCTGTGAGTATGGATTTTTAAAGACACTTTTCACATGTAAATAAAGCTTTTCAGCCATTAAAAAGGGTGAAGGGGGAATTATTATAAAGGGACATGAGGAAATTTTTTAGAGTGATAGATTACTCATTACCTTGACTATGACGACAATTTCATGAGTGTATACATATGTAAAAACTTATCCAATTGTACACTTTAAATATGTGCATGTATGTCAACTTCACGTTAATTATACCTCAATAAAGCTATATGCAAAAAGGATGAAATAGAACTACAGATGAACCAATCATGTAAAAAAAAGGTGCCCATAATATAGTGAGTGGAGAAAAAACTTATGAGTGTTCATGATATAATTTGCTAAATATAAACACATATAAAAACATTTTATATACACATATACACACTGTTACCCGTGAGTTTTCTTACTAGAAGGAGCTTTCACTGAGGCTTCTGTCAACAGAAAGGTTACAGAGCCACCTTGAAAGAGATCCTCCAGGCCCATTTAAGCCTTCACATGACTGCAGGCCTGCAGGCCATCTTAATAGCAACTTTGTGAGAGACTCTGGCCCAAAACCACCCAGCTTATCTGCTCCTCTACTGCTGACTCTGAGAAAGTATGTTAAGATAATAAATGTTCATAATTTTAAGCTGCTAGGTTTAGGTATAATTTGTCATGTAGCAGTAGATAATTAACATAGTATTTGTCACTTTTATATAAAATATTATTAAAAAAAATAAAAATAAAAAATAAAATAAAATATTATTAAAATATAGCATACAGGGGTACCTGGGTAGCTCAGTGGTTGAGTATCTTCATTTGGCTCAGGTCATGATCCTGGGGTCATGGGATCAAGTCCCACATCAGGCTCCCACAGGGAGCTTGCTTCTCCCTCTGCCTATGTCTCTGCCTTTCTTTGTGTCTCTCATGAATAAATAAAATCTTTAAAAAATAAAATATAGCATACATACAGAAAAGTGCACAAGTTATAAGTATATTCCTTATTGAATTTTCATAAAGTGAACATGCCCACGTAACTAGTACCCACATCAGGACACAAAGCAGAAAATTACCAGCACTCCAAAAAAGACCCCCTTGTGCTCCCTGTCTGGTCACTATCTCCCAAAAAGGGTACCCACTAGCCTGATTTCTTATATCATAAATAAGGTTTGGGGTATCTGGGTGGAGCAGTTGGTTAAGCCTCCAACTCTTGGTTTCAGGTCAGGTCATTACCTCAGGATCAGGGGTCGAGTCCTGTGTCAGGCTCCACACTGAGTGCAGTCTGCTTAAGATTCTCTCTCCCTCTCCTTCTGCCCCTCCTGCTTGTGCTTTTTTTCCCTCTCTCTCTAAAATAGGTCTTTTAAAAAAACAAACAAACAAACAAATAAATAAATGAGGTTTGCATGTTTGTGAACTTCATATGAATAGAATCATAGTATATGTTCTTGGATCTGGTTTCTTTTGCTCAACAGTAAGATTCATCCAAATTGCTGCATGTAGTTACAGTTCATTCATTCTCACTACTGATTCCATATTAGGTATATATCCTCATTAATGTATTTTATTTTTTTAAAAAAGATTTTATTTATTTATTCATGAGAGACACAGAGAAAGAGGCAGAGACATAGGCAGAGGAAGAAGCAGGCACCCCACAGGAAGCCTGATATAGGACACAATCCCTGGACCCCAGGATCATGTGTTGAGCCAAAGGCAGATGCTCAACCGCTAAGCCACCCAGGCATCACAATGTATTTTATCATTTGAGGGACACTTGGGTGGTCGTAGGTTTAGGTTTATTAGAAACAATGCTGTGAACATTCCTGTACATGTCTTTTTATAAACCTATATCCCTATTTCTGTTGTACATATTCCTGGAAGTGGAATTATTGGGTCATAGGGATGCCTATATTCAGGTCTATTCATTACTTGATAAACACTTTCCCAATGTTGTACCAGTATACATTCCCTACAGCAGTATAGTGGAGTTCTAGTTGCTCCACATTCTTACAAACTCTTGGTATTGTCTTTTTCATCTTTGCTATTCTGATAAGTAGTAATGGTATTGCATTGTACATTTTCCTAATGACTAAAGTTGAACATGCTTTTAAGATTAGCAAATGCCATGATAGCTTTCTAAAATAATGAGTTATTTGTATTATTGTGAAAGCAAGTGCTTTTGACCTGTAAAAAGTCATTGAAAAGAGACAAACCGGGACGCCTGGGTGACTCGGTGGTTGAGCGCCTGCCTTCGGCTAAGGGGGTGATCCTGGAGTCCCAGGATCGAGTCCTACGTCGGGCTCCTGCATGGAGCCTGCTTCTCCCTCTGCCTGTGTCTCTGCCTCTCTCTCTTTGTCTTCCATGAATAAACAAAATCTTCAAAAAAAAAAAAAAGAATCATGCTAGCCATAATCACTATCTACAAAACCTTTTTTTGAGGAAAACAAGGGGCACAGATGCACTTTAACCCTATTACATAGTGCCATATAATTCAGGGCAGTTCAATGCTAGTGTGGGGAAAACAGTAAATATTCTGCAAATGAAAATGTATATCACCTATAAATGTGGTCCCATTACATCATACTTCTAGAGAGGAAAAATGGTAATTTATATATAACCTAAATAGCCAATAAAATATATACTCACCTTCCTTTAACCTCACAAGCTACATTAGGCTTCACTTTTTTTTTTCTTTATGAGTTACCAGAATGCACTATGGCATAAGCTGCTTATTTTTAGTTTACTGATTAAATTTTAATAAGATTCTTCAGATAGCAGAACAATCAGTTAAAGAAAGTTAATATTGCTGGACAAGATCAATGCATAATGGACACTATGTGTGAGTGAAAAAATAGAATAAACAATGTGGCTTTGGTTGTATTATCTTAGGCATACCACAGCACAGAATCTTAGCCCCTAATGTTTTTTTTTTTTTAATGTGATTTTTTTTTTTAATTTATGATAGGCACACAGTGAGAGAGAGAGAGGCAGAGACACAGGCAGAGGGAGAAGCAGGCTCCATGCACCAGGAACCCGACGTGGGATTCGATCCCAGGTCTCCAGGATCACGCCCTGGGCCAAAGGCAGGCGCCAAACCGCTGCGCCACCCAGGGATCCCCTCTTAGCCCCTAATGTAACAAACTGGTGCTTTAAATGTGATCACCTAAGAAGCTCCACTATTCCAGTTTTTTTTAAAATAAATGAGATCAGATATATCAAATAACTTCAAGAGCTCAATATTTACAATTCAACCAAAAAAATATAGGTTCTCACATTTTTAATAATCTCACTGTCCTATTGTGTATGCACCTCACAAAAATGGCACTGAAAAATAATCATAAATAGCATATAGAACAAATCTGATATAGCTCTGAGGCTTTAGAAAAAGAGTTCTTCCTAGAACATGTAATACTGCTGTATAACTAACAAAACACATCACTGTAGTGACTATGTTCAAGGATATTATATGAGGGATCCAAAATTTGATGGTTTAACACAGACAAAACATTAACCTCAACTCTAAAGAAAGTATATTTTGTAGGATGAAGTTAAGTAAACTACTAGATTTATAGCTTTCTTCAGTTAAAACTATTCCTGAGTAAAGATCCATTTCCTATAAGTATCATTCAACTGTTTAAAGGAAATTTGTCTCAAGAACAAAATTAAGTTGATAATGCTACACAACAATAGAATTACATTCTATAAAAGCATGAGTATGGGTTTGTTTTAAGGTAAAAAAAAAAAAAAAAAAAAAAAAAGAGGTCCGTACAGAAATGCTTTTCTTTATTACTTAGTATCTTCTCCTATAGGAGCAGCCCAGACAAAAATCTCAAGAATGGATTCCTATGAGAAGCTATTACACTGATGATCTTGGGCAACAGTGACCACATAGGTGGGGAGAAAAAAATCTAAAGATGATGGGGAATGCTAGGCTTGAACTGTCTGTTGCTACTGCTTTTAAACTCAATCTAATTGAACTGGAGAGCTCTGAATTCTCAGACAAAAAGCAGAAGAGAAATGAAACTAAGGTCCTGCAAAGTCCACAAACTAGAAAATGAGCTTAATCACATTTGACTAGAAATCACCAATCCCCTCAATGGGAGATTTAATTTGATAATAATGTCCTATTTTGTTTAATGCTGGGCAGGATCATGTATATCTTGTTTGATGCTATATTCCCATACTCATCACTACATTTGACACATACTAGACATGCAAAATTTATTGAATAAATAAAATATTGTATTTTAACAAGTCAAGCACATATGATATTCCATTTTATCTCAAAGTTGTTTTATTCATATATTGTAATAATCTCTCTATAAAATTAAATGCTTCATGAACATGATTCTTAATAACTTCATTATATTCATGTATAATTTAACCATTTCCTAAATATACTATCATTTAGAAATAAACTTTTTTCCAACCAATAAAAAATTATGCATCCATTAAGAATTTATTCTATTATTTGTTGTCATATAGTAGTGTATTATTTAAATATAAACTCTTATTTTCATTTTTTATATTTCCTTGGGACAGAAAGTGGGAGAACCTGGATTTACCCTTCTAGAGATGGAGCTATCTTAGCCTTTGGGGCAAAGAAGTATATATTACTGGGAAAATCAGAGGAAGCTATCAGCTTTTTACACATATGTAAATTAATTTAATCAGCTTACTTCTTAATATCTAGCTGAAATAGAGTACAAGAACTGGAGTTTTCCTATGGTAGAAAAAGTCTGGCAGTGAAAGAGTTGGATGGGAGAATTGATCCTGACCAGGGATTATGCACTGGACTTAATTTTTGTTCTGTTAATCAGCTGTGAGACATTTCTGGGAATTTGTTTACTCTCCTATAAAAGGCTTCCCAGAGGAATGAACTGAGACTTGGAGAAGCTTAAGAGGAAAGGGCCAAGAGATGCCTGAGTAGCTCAGTGGTTGAGCATCTGCCTTCAGCTCAGGGCATGATCCCGGGATCCAAGATCAAGTCGAGTCCCGCTTTGGGCTCCCTCAGAGGAGCCTGCTTCTCCTTCTGCCTATGTCTCTGCCTCTCTGTGTGTCTCTCATGAATAAATAAATAAATCTTAAAAAAAAAAAAGAGGATAGGGTCAAGATATAACTTGGGCACACCTTGAGGTATTTGCAGGGATTATTGTAGGCATATGATCACTTCTTGCTTTGCCTCTCATGCTAGCTTATCTAAAGGTTTAATTGTTATATACTTTTGGACATCACTTAATTTGGCACCCAAGGTCATGTTCAAATCATGATAAACAAAAGAAGCAAAACAGATACCAATTCAATATATTAAACTTAACATTTCAGTATCAAATTCATTTTATTTACTCACACCCTACCCAGTTCTGGAAGAATTAAAGGTGATATATATAAAATGTCATAGAAGATAAAATAAAATTTAAGTTTAAAAAGGATTTGAGGAGGGGATCCCTGGATGGCTCAGCAGTTAAGCATCTGCCTTCGGCCCAGGGCGTGGTCCTGGAGTCCTGGGATTGAGTCCCACATCGGGCTCCCTGCATGGAGCCTGCTTCTCTCTCTCTGCCTATCTCGCTGCCTCTCTCTCTGTGTCTCTCATGAATAAATAAAATCTTAAAAAAAAAAGAATTTGAGGAAAATGCAACAAAGGAAAAAATCAAGAAGAGATTCAGAGAAAAAGGAGTTAATTTTGTATATAAAAACCTTGCTGAAAAAAAAAATAAAAAATAAAAATAAATAAATAAATAAATAAATAAAAAATAAAAACCTTGCTGAAAGGTTGAATCTTTTTTTTAGGTTGAATCTTTGTTAAAGAGATAAACCTCCTAGGAGTCAAGGCCAAAAGAAAAACAAAATTACATGAGCCACAGTATCCCTAAGATAAAAACAAAGCAGTAAAGCAGTTGCCCAGAAGCCTCATTACTTATGATTTTGATATTAAAGAGAAAAATTATTCCTAACATCTTCCAAAGAAGAAACATAATGAATATCTTCAACATCCACATTATAAATACAATAAGGTTTTTTATAGCACAATTTCTTGTAGCTTCTTTGTTATAAATAGGCTAATGACAAGATAGCGCCAAAACAGTGTACCCTACATTTGTATAATATATTTAGAAACTGACCCAGTCAGATGGCTTCCTAAAACTGCCTAGATACAACTGAAAACACACCAGGCAGGTCCAGTTGGGATGCCTATGCTAAAGGAAATTGCATCTAGCTGATCCAGACAAACATCATGATGGCCACTCTATACACAAAATCTACATAATCTGACTCACTGTGCTGGTCCTTCTCCAAAACACAGCAGCAGCCCTAAAAGAAATGCTTATAAGCAACCTCAGGGGCCAAGAGAATTCAGAATATCATTTTTATTTTAAATAATTAAGGGTGAAGGACTGTAGTTCATCTGTGGGTAGCCTTGGGTCCCTAATAATTACACCCTGTAAGGATATTATGGAAAGCTTGCCAACTTGGTTTACCAAATAAGTAATCAATCAGCCCAAACAAAAGATGTTTGTTATATTACAGTAATGGTTGAAAAGTAACCCTAAATCCTTATACCAGAGTCCAACTGTCTGGAGACAATACAGTAAATATTCTGGTACAGTAGGGGGGGGAGGGAGGTCACTTTTCTGGACTACAGTTGCTTTAGTACTCAATTTTCAGGTGGGTTTGAATTCCTCTGTCATTCATTTATTTCCCCTAGTTACACACCTTTTAATCAGAGTTGAGATGACGGAGCAGGGGGTACAGAGGGGGCTCTATCTGAACTTTTTTTTTTTTTTTTTGCTCTGCCAGCATTATAACAAGAATCATCTTCATGCCATTTTACTCAATCTGCATATTAGGAACCCTGTGAGTCCAGTAAGATGAATAATATCATACCTGTCTTAAAGACGAGGAAATCAAGCCTTGGTTTGGTTACATTGTCTTATTTGGTAGAACCCATAGCACGTTCCAGGTCTGATTCTCACTCTAATACTTTCCCCACTTAGTAATGAACTAAGAATGTAAAATTTGCAGTTACCAGCTTAACTTTATAAGTCCTTTATAATACTAAAATGGTTTTTTATGCAACTTATAATTAAAAGCAACAAATACAAGATGCCTGGATGGCTCAGCAGTTGAGTGTCTGCCTTTGGCTCAGGGTGTGACCCTGGGGTCCTGGGATAGAGTCCCACATCGGACTCCCTTTGAGGAGCTTGCTTCTCCCTCAGCCTATGTCTCTGCCCCTCCCTCCCTCTCTCTCTCTCTCTCTCTCTCTCTCATGAATAAATAAATAAAATCTTAAAAAAAAAACACAAATACAACTGCAAGCAAATCTGAATGAGAGGTCCTATGACAAACAAGGATGACATCTTAGTTTGAGTTGTAGTCTCTTTTATTTGCTTTTCCACTCCAACAAGAGTCCTACAAATCAAGTCAAACTAGCTCTCTATGCATAGTATATATTTTCCCACTTCCAAGCCTTTGTTCATACCATTCTCCTTATATTAAATATAACGTCCCCACGAGGAACCTAGCTGGTTCAACTGGAGGAGCATGTGACACTTAATATCTGGTGGTGAGTTCAAGCCCCGTGCTGGGTAGAGAGACTAAACATAAATAAACGAATAAATAAATAAAATATGATGTCCCTTCCTTTTGGCTTATTTTTACCCTAAAGCCATTATTAATGACAGTATATTCCAACCTCCTTAGAAATATAGCTCTATCAGTTTAACAGGATACAATCCCTCTGTCCTCTAAATTTCTATAGAGGACAATGTGTAGTACTCATTTGCCAAATATTACTCTTCCTTGTTTACTCACCAGTTTTCTACATGTGTATTATCTCTTCCCGGATTGTAAGCTGCTTGAGGGAATGAGGCCATCACTTGGCCTTTCTACAGTGATGATAGTATCTAGCACTCAGCTGACACAGAGAAAACACTCAATAACTGATGGCTAAAAGAGCGAGTCCCCTGAAGAGTCTAAAAACAACAGCTGCCTACTTCACTATCTTTCACTATAAACTCAGTCTTAATTTCCCAATTTCACTTTTACCTTTCTTTTTTAATTTTAACTGTCCATAACATGAAGCCGAATTACACGCTTTTTTAACACTGGATTGATGACAGATTCCTGTATGACATATATGAAGCATATTTTCTATTCACCAAACTGAAGTATACTTAAAGCAAACAGCTTGGAACATATATAAATTGTCATTGCTGCTTCGTAATCTATCATATATTGTTTTCATTGATTTAATTAGTCCTCTATTGATGTTTATTTAGGATAGTTTCATTTCTTTATCGTAAATAATGCTGATAAATGTACCTACCTATATTTGTATACATATCTCTTATTGTTTTCTGAAATTAAATTCTTAGGGTGATATGTATTGCTAATTGGCTTTCCAGAAAGTTTGAAGCAGTTTCATTTTCACCAGCAATGTCTGAGGGTGCTCATTTACAGACAGTGGTTGCCTGATGTTGCCTTCAGGGAGAATGACAGTGAAGTAAAGAGAAAGAATCAGATTAGGGAGGGTTAGGTCTTTTTTTAAAAGATTTGAAAAAAATAATGGTAGACATATAAGTTTTTATTATGTTGCTTTTTTATGTTTAATTTTCTTAATTACAACAAAACTTTTAAAGACTATTCCCTACTTGTCAACAATGAGTATGAACATTTTTTCAGATCTGTGAATTCCGTGAATTACAAATGGTATTTCATTGCTTTAGTTTACAATTCCTTGATCATCAGTCAGGTTGAATATATGTGTATGTATGTACGCATCCATCTATCCATCTATATCTATCTATCTATCTATCTATCTATCCATCCTTCTATGAACCTGTAGCTTTTAGTTAAAATTTTGTGCTCTCTGGGGCCCCTGGCTGGCTCAGTCAGTAGAGCATGCTACTCTTGATCTTGGGGTTGTGAGTTCAAGCCCCATGTAGAGCCTGAAGTTTATTTAATAGAGTTTACTTAATAAGAAAATTTTGTGCTCTCTATCCTGATAGGTGTGTGCACTCTGTTTTTAATTTCAAAAGTATGTATGAGGAACATCTTCTTTCAAAAATTTAGCTTCTAACCAAAAGAACTAACTTAGAAGTAGGATCTTTACGTGTGTGGTCTTTATTTGATCTCTTTATATTTGTGGCTCTGAAAGGAAAAAAATTCTCTACTACCAAATTGGGCATAAATTTCCTAGATGTTACTAAAAAATACAGAAACCGGCAGAAAAGCTCCTGGCTTTCCTAGAACAATTACGTAGAAAGACTGGTCCTTTGTGGAGGAAAGCCTGGTCTCTGAGGAAAGGGATCTGTGTAATATATATGACTGTAGGGCTTTCCTATTGCTGTGGTAGGAAGAGAATTTATGGCTGAAAACAAATGTTCTGTATCTGGATCATGATACATTAAAATTCACAACTATCTAGAGAACACAATAAGGGACACACGTGTAAATTCATGATTCAAAGGGAAGGAGGACCCTAAGAAGGCAGCAGAGAACAACAGCAGGGGGAAGGAAGCAGGAAGGATTAGAGTTCTAACAGTTCCCAGCTGCCCTCAACTTCATTCTTAAAGCTTAAGAGGACACCCAGAGACTGCTGATAAGGAAATTACATAAACTCACTAAATAAAAGGATACAACAAAGGCTGCAGCCTCTCCCTCTATCAAATGCAATTCACAGGAGGAGGAAGAAATTGAGAGCTGAAGGACACCTAAAAAGAAGAAAATTACAGAATCCTAGGAAGCAGATTATGGAGTCCATCACTCACAGAATTAAATGGTTTCCACGCTGCTGGGGCCAAGTTCCTGGAACTACATTCTCTTGTCCTACTGTTTATTCCCCTTCCTGACCATATCCTTCACTTTGGAACTGGTCAAAGTAAGTTTAACTTGAAACCACAAGCCAGGCCATACTTTTAAAATAGATAACAAAGAGTCTGAAGAAAGAGCAAGTAACAGATTTTCTCCTTGATATTTAAGATGGTAAGCTTACTGCTGAATTATGTTCAATATGTGACGTAATTGATTGGACATGTACCAAAACATCTTTGAGAGAGATTCCAATCCTGAGTATGGCATTGTAGACTAACCTACATAAATGTCATCCACAATACCTTTGCCCCTGACTTTCTCCAATATAAGTACTAGAAAAGCTCTCAGACTCCCTTGAACTATGTGTGGCCATGTAACTCAGATCTAGCTAATGCGATGTAAAAGGAAAGTCTTTTCTTCAAGTGGACATACTTCTGGCAAACCCTTCTGCCATTTGCCCTCTTTCTTTTGCTTGGGATACAGACATGAGATGTGGAGCATAGCCATTGTACGAACATGAGAATGAGAACCATATGCTAAGCCTGGTGGGCTAGAAAAACAGAAAGATATGTGCCCTTGAAGACACCACCCTTGAACTGTCTACCTCCAAAAACCTATTTTATAGGATAAATATACCCTTATCTAAACTTCAACTAACTGCATTTCCTGCTAATTGCAGCCAAATTCATTCCTATTAATATGCTAGGAATAGACAAATAGTAATTGAGTTCTCCACTATGATAGAAAGAGACAAATACATACCAAAAATGCAATAAAAATGTTATCAATGCTGCAAAAGAAGCAAAGGATACATTAAGGGAAAAGTAGTCTGGTCCATTGTATCCAGAAAAGATATGAAGGCTTCACAGACAAGGCAACATTTGAGACTTGACATATGAAGACTTGTCTGCTAGGAGCATAAGAGACAGAATATCCTACACCTTACCTTGCCTTCTGCCCAACACTGCTACCTCTTTTCCTATGCTAAAACAAGTAAAGAAATTTAGGACATTGCAATGCAGTATACTTCTCATTCTTCACTACCACAGCCAAGCACTGTGCTGGTACTCAATGATTACCAAAATGACATAAAACCTACCCTCATGTTGCTCACAGTCTAATGGAAATTCTCAAGGCTATCTCAATAAAACAAATAGTGACAACTCAGTGGCTATATAACTATAGCTTAGATATACTGTTGTGTTTGGCCTATATGGAGTCTGATCTTCCAAGTCTTCCAAACTAAAACTTACTCTTGTTTCCTTATCACCTAGGAATTACCTCTCTTAAAGTTAAAGGAAGAGCACCATGTTGTCATTTGTGAGTATTAAAAATCTCAGTGCAATTACTAACCTGGCAAAAATCCAAGGAGATCAGCCTATTTTGCAACTCATGGATTCAAGGCCTCTGGAGGCAACCTGGATCCAAGTACTTAAGAAAACTACCTTACTATCTATCCACCTCCTTGGAAGCTGCTTCTGAAATGTCTAGCTACAATTTTAGCTACCAAGGAAAGTCAATCTTAGGGAAAGTTCCTTCCATAAACCAATTTAGTTATTAACTTGAAAATTCTCTTTGGAAAAGCATTTCACTAAATTTCATATAAGCATTATAGAATTCTGATACCTCACACATCTTATTCTAAAACAGACTGTCTCCCAGACATCATGAAACATGAGGAATATTTTCTAGAAAATACACTTCCTTGGGGGCACCTGGGTGGCTCAATGGTTGAGCATCTGCCTTTGTCTCAGGTCCTGAGTCCTGAGATTGAGTCCTGCATCGGGCAGGGAGCCTACTTCTCTCTCTGCCTATGTCTCTCTCTCTCTCTCATGAATAAATAAAACCTTTTAAAAAAGAAAGAAATTACACCTCCTTATATCCCACTCAACTGAAGTATTCATCTACCTCAGAGATGTGAGAGTAAGATGAGGGGTAGTAATGAATGTGGTCTGGTACAGAACTAACAAAAATGCAACGGGATGTTCAAAAGAATCAAACATAAATTCAGTACATTATAAATGATCTCTAAAGGGTGCCTGGGTGACTCAGTCAGTTAACAGTCTGCCTTCAGCTCAGGTCATGATCCCAGGGTCCTGCATTGGGCTCCCTGCTTGGTGGGAAGTCTGCGTCTGCTTCTCCTTCTCCCTCTGCCCCAGCTCCTGCTGTCTCTCTCATTCTCAAATAAATAAAATCTTTAAGAATCTTTAAGAAAAAAATCCTTTTAGGGATACCTGGGTGCCTTCAGCTCGGGGCATGATCCCAGAGTTCTGGGATTGAGTCACGCATCAGGCTCCCCACAGGGAGCCTGCTTCTCCCTCTACCTATGTCTCTGCCTCTCTGTGTGTCCTTCATGAATAAATAAATATATTTTTAAAATCCTTTTAAAAAAACAAATGGGAAAAAAATATATAAATAAGTGGGGCAGCCCGGGTGGCTCAGCGGTTTAGCGATGCCTTCAGCCCAGGGTGTGATCCTTGAGACCCGGGATCGAGTCCCACATTGGGCTCCCTGCATGGAGCCTGCTTCTCCCTCTGCCTGTGTCTCTGCCTCCCTCTGCCTCTCATGAATAAGTAAATAAAAATTAAAAACATAAATAAAAATAAATGATCTCTGAAAATCATTTGGAAAAAATTGAATCCTGTTGGCAACAGAGTATCCATAAAAATATTCTTTGCCCCCCCCCCAAAAAAAAAGAAAAAAGAAAAAAATATTCTTTGCCCTTACTTACCCTGTTATTCTGATCTATGATAATTTTCACATTTTTACTGCTCACTCATGCAATTAGGGCCTCAAAGCAGCTTGGGGACACTGGATTTCACCCCAGGTTATGTGAGGAACAAAGAGGCTGCAACCAGGGGGATCTGTAGTTATTGGCCACTTGAGCCAAAAGCAAAACAGCTACCACAGCCCCTTAGAAGTCCCAAGCCTTCTCAGGACTCACCAGTCTGCCTACAGCACTGCGTAAATAGAAACCTAGGGCAGAGAACTAAAGGGCCTTTCTGACTTAGGATCCTGAATACTTGGATTAATCTCAGGAAATAGTTCCTACTACCTCTTTTTTTTTTTTAAGATTATTTATTTATTCATGAGAGACACAGAGAGAGAGAAAGAGAGAAAGAGAGAAAGAGAGAGAGAGAGAGAGAGAGAGGCAGAGATACAGGCAAAGGGAGAAGCAGGCTCCATGCAGGAAGCCTGACGTGGGACTCAATCCCAGGTCTCCAGGATCAGGCCCTGGGCTAAAGGCAGCGCTAAATTGCTGAGCCACCCGGGCGGCCCATCTACTACCTCTCTTATACATTAATCACACTAACAGGTCAATACCAACCTCTAATATTAATGACGACCAACGTGGCTGCTTTGATCTCCTTCCCATTAAATAGTGAGTAGCACCTAGAGTACAGCCTGAGATTAACCATAATGATATCAAGACCCTACATAATTTCTTACATATAAATTAACAAGGTATTGAGCCAAAGGATTGCAAGTTGTATTTTGATGAATTCTATACTTTGTATGTATGTAGACATATGCTTCAGAACACTTTAACCCCAATATTAGAGAAACTTTAATCCTTAGCTATCCTATAACCAGAATTCCTTGATGATTTCTATAAACTTACTTGCTATATGCATCCTTAAGGTGTTCAAGTTAATAATCTCATTTACCATGGTTGTCATATCAAGTAGAAACTATAAAATGAACTTTATTTAATTAGTTAGCTCACTACTCCCTACAATCCTTCAACAAATGAGTTAGAAGAAATAACCATTACATGGATTTTTCCAAACAATCTGCATATCACTATATAGTATTATATCACTATATAACAAAGTATATCATTGACATATTAATCTTTTAAATGGCTTGAAATATTATTGGCCATGTATCTACATGAGTACAAGAAGAAACATACACAGGGGTGCCTGGGCGGCTCAGCTGGTTGAGTGTCCAACTTTTGATTTCAGCTCAGGTCATGATCTCAGGGTCATGGGATGGAGCCCCGCATTGGGCTCTACACTGGGAAAGGAGCCTGCTTGGGATTCTCTCTTCTTCTACCTCTGCCCTTTCCTCGCCAGTGTTCTCTCTCTCTCTCTCTCTCTCTCTCTATATATATATATATATATATATATACACACACACACACACACATAAATACATACACACGCAAATATATTTCTTTAGTCATCTTATTTTTGAGATAATCAAAATGCTCTCAGCCAATTTATTAACGGTGAGTGATTTGTTATGGTGAATCCATAATTAATGGATTCAAATAACATTTACTGAATATCTACAGTAGGGACTGTACTAAGCAAAGCAGAATCTCGTATTTAGTTTAAAAGAGCCATATAAAAATAAATAAATAAATAAGCCATATAAGTTTTAAAAACTTTCCAGGCTTTATGAAAAGTTATTCTATTTTCAAAACAACTTAGTAAGGTGGGCTCACATAGGTTGCTCACAGTCCCCAAAGAATTCTGCTTAAGTCTAAAATGTCTCCTTCTCCTACTCTTTGTCATTAGATATAAGCATTTAATTTTTTTTCTGTTCATTTGTTATTTTTCTTAAGTTTTTATTTAAATTCCAGTTAGTTAACATACAATGTAATATTAATTTCAGGTGTACAATACAGTGATTCAATACTTCCATACAAAATCCAGTGCTCATTACAAGTGCACTCCTTAATCCCCATCACCTATTTCACCCATTCCCCAACCCATTTCTCTTCTGGGAACCATCAGTTTGTTCTCTATAGTTAAGACTCTATTTCCTCTCACTCTCTTTTTTCCCCCTTTGTTCATTTCTTTTTATTTTTATTCATGACACACACACACACACACACACAGAGAGAGAGAGAGAGAGAGAGAGAGGCAGAAACATAGAGGGAGAAGCAGGCTCCATGCAGGGAGCCTGATGTGGATCCTGGGACTCCAGGTTCACACCCTGAGCAGAAGACAAACACTCAACTGCTGAGCCACCCAGGCAGCCTGTTTTCTTTTTTAAATTCCACATTTGAATGAAATCATAGGATATTTGTCTTTATCTGACTTATTTCGCTTAGCATAATACTCTTTAACTCCATCTGTGTCATTTCAAATGACAAGATTTTGTTCCTTTTCATGGTTGAGTAATATTCCTGTGTGTGTGTGTGTGTGTGTGTGTGTGTGTATCACTTCTTCTTTACCCATTCATCAGTCAATGGACACTTGGGCTGTTTCCACAATTTGGCTACTGTAGATAATGTTGATATAAATATTGGGGTGCATGTACTCCTTTGAATGTGTATTTTTGTATCCTTTGGGTAAATACCTAGTAGGGAAATTGCTGAATCACAGGATAGTTCTATTTTTAACTTTTTGAGGAACCTGACACTGTTTTCTACAGTGGCTGTACCACTTTGCATTCCCACCAACAGTGCAAGAGGGTTCCCTTTATCTAAATCCTCACTAACTTGTTTGCGTTGACCTTAGCCACCTGACAGGTATGAGGTCCTATCTCATTGTCGTTTTGATTTGCATTTCCCTGATGATCAATAATACTGAGTGTCTTTCATGTGTCTGTTGGCCATCTATACATATTCTTTGGAAACATGTCTTTTCAATGTTTTCAGCCCATTTTTAAAAATTGGATTATTTTTGGGTGTTGGGCTTCTTAAGTTCTTTATAGATTTTTGGATACTAACCCTTTATTGGCTATGTCCTTTGCAAATATCTTTTCTCATTCCATAGCTGCCTTTTAGTTTTGTTCATTGTTTCTCTTATTGTGCAGAAGCTTTTTATTTTACTACAGTCCTAACAGTTTGTTTTTGCTTTTGTTACCCTTACCTCAGGATATATATCTAGAAAGAAGTTGCTATGAACAATATCAAATAAGTTACTGCCTGTGTTCTCTTCTAGGATTTTTATGGTCTCAGGTCTCATACTTAGATCTTTCATCCATTTTGAATTTAGTTTTCTTTCCTTTTTTTAAAATTTTTATTTTTATTTTTTTAATTTAGTTTTCTATTATAATTTTAAAAAAGGGAATCCATGGGCAGCCTGGGTGGCTCAGCAATTTGGCACCGCCTTCAGTCCAGGGCGTAATCCTGGAGACCAGGATCGAGTCTCACATCGGGCTCCCTGCATGGAGCCTGCTTCTCCCTCTGCCTGTGTCTCTGCCTCTCTGTGTCTCTCATGAATAAATAAAATCTTTTTAAAAAAATAAACTTAATAAATAAATAAATAAATAAATAAATAAATAAATAAATACGAAATCCAGTTTCACTCTTTTGCATGTTTCATTCTTTTGCATTCTTCTAGCTGTCCAGGTTTCCCAACATCATTTGTTGAAGAGACAGTCTTTTTCCCATTGGATATTCTTTCCTGCTTTATCTAAGATTAATTGACCATATAGTTATGGGTTCCTTTCTGGGTTTTCTACTCCATTCCATGGATCTATGTGTCTATTTCTGTGCTGGTACCATACTGTTTTGATTACAACAGCTTTGTAATATAACTTGAAGCCCAGAATTATGAAGCCTCCAAGGGTGCTTTTCTTTTTCAAGGTTGCTTTAACCATTTGGGGTCTTTTGTGGTTCCATACAAATTTTAGGACTATTTGTTCTAGCTCTGTGAACAAGGCTGTTAGTATTTTGATAGAGAATGCATCAAGCCGGTAGACTGGGGATCCCTGGGTGGCTCAGCGGTTTAGTGCCGCCTTCAGCTGGGGGTGTGATCCTGGAGACCCGGGATCGAATCCCACGTTGGGCTCCCTGCATGGAGCCTGCTTCTCCCTCTGCCTGTGTCTCTACTCCCCCCCCTCTCTGTCTGTCTCTCATGAATAAATAAAAATAAAATCTTAAAAAAAAACCAAAAACGGTAGACTGCTTTGGGTAGTATAGACATTGTAACAATATTTGTTCTTCTAATCTATGAGCATGGAATATCATTCCATTTCTTTGTGTCCTCATCAATTTCTTTCATCAGTGTTTTACAGTTTTCAGAGTACAGGTCTTTTACCTCTTTGGTTAGGTTTAATCCTAGGTATCTTACTGTCTTTGGTACAATTGTAAATGGGAGTGATTCCTTAATTTCTTTCTGTTGCTTTGTTATTGGTGTATAGAAATGCAACAGATTTCTGTACATTGATTTTGTATCCTGCAACTTCACTCAATTCGTTTTTCAGTTCTAGCAGCCTTTTGGTGGACTCTTTCAGGTTTTCTATATATATCCTACTCCCTTTTGTATGGAAAACAAAGAGGCTAGGACAACACAAGATTCAGTCTTACAGTCACTAAAGGAACATATGGTCTTGGTTTCTAAGAGGTTATCCAGTAAAAAATTTTTTTGTTCTCAAGGAAATATGACAGGTATGATAAACACAGAACCTATAGGACTCTCTCCATCCCCTGCACATATACACACAGAAAACAACTACAGAACCTGGTTTTAGTATAAAGAGAAACAATCTTAAGATATTAGACGGTGAACAAAAGCATACAGGCTCTCACAGGGGACTTATAGTTGCTGGAAGGAATAGAGACAGGGAGCTAAACAAATAAATTTTCATCACCACGGCTTTTAGCCTGGGGCTAAGTGCAGCACTTGTGGTGAATAGCAGTTACAGAGGGCACACATGGGGGTGGGGGGAGGAGGCATTATTCAGGTCTACCGAACCAGAAGAGCAGAGTTGGGAAAATGTTGAAGGAAGTGGGAGAATCCCAGAAGGAAGAGAGCTAGAGAAGGAATTCTGTCTATCCATATTTTTAACTGAATCCTGGACCATACTGGTGTGAAACAAAGCAAAGCAAAGAACAAATTCTGAACCAAGACGATAGCTGCCACTCAAAAGGTGCCAGTGAATGAAAAGAAGCAGACAGACACTGGGACTGTGTTCACTTGGAAGAGGGGAGATGGCATGCCTTTTAGTCTGGAACTGGGTACGGTCCACAGCAGAAGTGAGCACATATTAAAAAACCCAGTCATTCAGGCCTAGATAACCAGATAAAAAGAATCCGGGAAATCATGAGCATTGAAAAGAAAGAGCCAAAGAGTAGATCCCTAAGCCCTGATTACCCACATCTCTGACTAAACCCTGAACAATGCTTGCACAGACTAGACTCTTAGCAGCCTATCCCAAAACAACAGATATGAACAAAGACAAGATCTACTGCACAAGAAAAAGTCAGCTGTTCAAGCCCAGCCAAAAAAAAAAAAAAAAAAAATGTGCTGCTAAAACAAAGGAAATAATACTTATTAGGGGGAAAAAACACAGTCTAGAATCTCCTCACTTTAACATTTACAATGTCCAAGATATAATCCCAAAGTACTCAGTATACAAAGAATCAGGAAAATATAACACTATCAGGAGAAAGTCATTCTTGTCCAACTCAAAGATGAACCAGATGTTGGAATTAAAAGAAGAGAATGTTAAAGTGGCTATCCTCAATGAAATACAAGGAGGAATTTTTAATTCATATAAATTTGATTTCCAGTTTCTGGTCTGGTATATGAAGACCTTGGAAATCATCACTCCCATTCTTACAACAAGAAAAAAGGTGAACAAATGGAAAATCAACAACTCTTCATAGAATCATCAGACTAAGGTCACAAGGCAAACCACTGCTCCCAAAATTGTACAGACAGGCAGATACAGAAAATCCAAATCACTAAATCAGAAACCCAGAAACAGGAAAGTCCAGAACCAATATCAGCATTGCTGATTGCTGGAGGCTCAGTGTGAACAGTGTGAGAATTAAAAACTCCAGGGAGGCCCCATCTTGGAGGATGTTCACACTTTTGTGAGTTTTACCTCCAGGAGCCCTACCAGGTTCTCACAGTGAAGATAAGAGAAAAAAAATCACTCAGGTTTCCAAGCAGGGAGAGGAGAAAAGTAGCCTTTTTTTTTTTTTTAACATGACCAGAGCATTCTTTTCTTAACAAGACCTGCCCTCAAGAGAACTATTTACCAGACCTTAACCAACCTTGGGGAAGTAAAACACTCAAATTGGCTCAAAATACCAAAATACACACCTGGCTCTAACCCCCTCTAGCCTTCCACATGAGGAAAGGGAGATACCCAATTGTAGCCTCTGTCTCACTGAAGGGGGAGAAGCACTTGTGAAGGTCAAAACCCAGGGGCACAGACTCATTAAAAGACTGAGACCCAACTGTAGGATTATGGAACACTTCCTCTCTTCCCATACATTGCCACCACATCAGTATGACTCCTGTATAATAACAGGGGAATACAATTGCAAGAATGACACATGTCAGACTTTATTTAAGAACAAGTCCCCAGGAGAACCCAAAGAAAACAGAGGAGTCAAAAACAAAGTAAACAGGAGAAATTTATCCTCTGATACCTATAGCTACAGCAAACAAACACAGCCTGACCTTTAGCCAGATAAACATCAAATTTCACACTAAAAGCCTATTTACCCAATCAATACATCATGTCTAGCTTTAAAAAAAAAAAAACCCTACAAGTTATAATAAAACCAACCAAACAAAAACAAAACAAAACCAGTTTGAGGAGACAGAGAAAGTATCAGAACCCTACTTAATTCTGACAGAGATGCTGGAAGACCAATTCATGAAAACCCCAGTAGAGAGAAGTAATTAAGAAAGAAATTTTAGAATAAAAAAAAAATTTTTTTTAAAGATTTTATTTATTCATGGGAGACAGAGAGAGGCAGAGACATAGGCAGAAGGAGGAGCAGGCTCCCTGTGGGGAGCCGGATGCAAGACTCAATACCAGGACCCCAGGATCACAAACTGAGCCAAAGGCAGATGCTCAATCATTAAGCCACCCAGAAGTCCCCCAAAAAATAATTTCTGAAAAAAAACTATAGATTGAATTTATAGCCAAATGGACATGACAGAGGAGTAAGGGAACGTAAAGACAGATCAAGGGGCACCTTGGTGGCTAAGTCACTTAAGCATCTGACTCTTTAATTTGGCTCAGGTCATGCTCAGGGTTGTGAGATCCATCCTCATGTCAGGCTGCACATTGGGCTCCACACCCAGCATAGAGCCTGCTTAAGATTGTCTTTCTCCCTCTTTAAAAAAATTTACAGAAAGCAAATAGGGAGGAAAATTAAAATAAACAGAAGCTCAGAGACCTATTAGATGACTAAACAGTCATAAATAAGTGTAATTAGAATACCAGATGAAGAGGAGAAAAAAAATTTGAATAATAAAAATTTCCCAAAATTGATAAAAGATAGAAATTCATAGATATAAGATACTAAATGAACACAAAACAGAAAAACACAGAGAAGCCCGAAGTACATAATAAACCACTGTAAGCCAAAGATAAAGAGCAAACCTTGGGGGGGGGGGCACTTGATGTTATGAGCACTGGGTGTTATTCTGTATGTTGGCAAATTGAACACCAATAAAAAATAAATTTATTATTAAAAAAAAAAGAGCAAACCTTGAAGGCAGCATGGGAAAAACGACACATCACAGTCAAGAGAACAATGATCCAATTGACGGTTAACTTATTAGAAACCATGGAGGAAAGACTGGAACACCATACTTAAAGTCTTGGCATGGGTAGGGGGTCGGGTGCGGTGGAGAACAAATGTTATCCCAGAATTCTATACCCAGCAAAGATAGAACTATAGAGTAAAAACGAAATACAGATATTTACAGATAAAAGTGACTAAAAGCATTTGTCACTAGTAGATTGGCTCTATAAGAAGTTCATTTGTTGGCAGCAGACTTGCACTGTAAGAAATGCTATAAGTTATTTATAGAGAAAGGAAATAATACCAGATGGAATTGAGATACTCAGAAATGAATAAAGAGCATCCAAAATGGTAAATGGCTGAGTAAATGAGTAAATGCAAAAAGACTATTTTTTGCTTTTTTCCTCTACTTTTCTTTATAAACCAAATAACTCTTTAAAACTAAAACATTGCTGTGTGTGTGGAACAACCATAACAGAAAGGACAGGGATGTGGGCCTGTAACTTTGTAAGATTTCCATGTTTTACTCATAGTATATTATTAACTAATGTACTAAAAAGTACATTAATTAAGTAGACTGTGAAAAGTTATGTTTGTACATTATAATCCCTAGGGCAGCTACTATTAAAAAAAAAAAGGTACAAACAGTACAAAAAAAAAGAATAGCTAAAATATCAACAGAAAAAATAAAAGAGAATCCTAAAAACATATTCAAATACTCTAAAAACAAGCAGGAAAGATAAACAGAGGGGATCCCTGGGTGGCGCAGCGGTTTGGCGCCTGCCTTTGGCCCAGGGCGCGATCCTGGAGACCCAGGATTGAATCCCACATCAGGCTCCCGGTGCTTGGAGCCTGCTTCTCCCTCTGCCTATGTCTCTGCCTCTCTCTCTCTCTCTCTCTCTGTGACTATCATAAAAAAAAAAAAAAAGATAAACAGAGATGTGTAGAAAATACAAAATAAAATACTAAGCCTAAGACCAACATGTCAATGATTAAAGATTACCAAATTGAATGTTCCAGTGACTGTCAAAAGGCCAAAGTAAAACAAATCACAAAAAGTACTGCTTACAAGACATTCATTTTAAATATAAATACATAGATAGGTTAAAAGTGAACAGATAAAAATATATACCTTGGAAACAGTAAGCCAAAGGTTGGAATGACCATTAATATCACAAGGCAAATTCCAAAACCAAATGAATTAGCGATAAAAGACTCTTCAATGATAAAAGGGTCAATTCAATAGGAAGGCATCATCCCAAATATGCATGCATCTTATAACAGCATTTCAAATATATAAATGAAGAACCAACAGAATTAAAGAGAAAAATAGACAGTGGCACATGGATGGCTTAGTCAGTTGAGCACCTGACTCTTGGTTTTCACCTCAGGTCATGAACTCAGGGTCCTGAGACAGAGCCCCACATTGGGGCTTAAGACTTTTTCTCCCTCTCCCTCTCCCTCTGCCCCTCCCCACACTTGTGTGCACACTTTCTCTCTCTTTAAAATAAATAAATAAATCTTTTTTTTTTTAATTGAGAACCAGATAATTCCCCAATCATAGTTGGAGACTTTAACTCTTGTCTCAGCAATGGATTGAACTAGGGGGAAAAAAATCAACAAAGGCATAGAACTAAACAACATTACCAGACTTTAACCTACTTGATATTTATAGAACAATATATTCAATAATGGCAGAGTACACATTCTTTTCAGGTTTACATGGTACACTTACCAGGAGAGACCATAATCTAGGTTATAAAACCAGCCTCAATTAAAAAAAAATGAAATCATACAGAATATGTTCTCTGACCACAATAAAATTAAATTAGAGTACAGTTTTAGGGCACAGGACCACCTTCAAGTTTGTGAGTCACCAGGACTCAACAGTAGGTTATACTCATAGCTAAGATTTATCACACCAAAGGGTACAAAGTAAAAGCATCAGGAAAAAGATATACATTGGGTAGAACTCAGAAAGGCCAGACATAGGCTTTTATATATGCTTTTTCTCTAGAAGCAAAATACCATGACATATGCAAAATATCTCTGCCCAGGGAAGGGCAGAAAGAGCATTTGAATTTCAGCATTCCCAGACCCTACAGAGAACTAGTCATGTAAGTATATCCTGCTATGCAACCAGCCATGGTAACTGAAACTTGGGACCCCAGTAATGAAACCAGGCACACATGATTGATCAATCTGCATGTCTGTACAAAGCAATTCAAATAGGTACAGCATGGTCTACTGCTCCTGATGTACAAAACAAAATCAACCATTAAAATAAAAACATTCAAAGCGCCACATTCCCCGGGGCTGACCAAGGTTCCAGGTTCCCTCAGAGACATGGAATTAGCAATCAGACCCATTGGGTTAACATTTTCCTCACAAATACCAATATGAAAACCAGGAAAATCCTACATATTTTGAAAGTAAACAATAAAACTCAAAATAATCATTGGATCAAGAAATAAGATACAAGCAAAATTGGACAATATTTTTAACTAAGTGGTAATGAAAACACAACATCAAAATCTGTAAAATGCAGTTAAAGTACTACTTAGAGGGAAATTTATACCCTTAAATGTCTACATTAAAAACAACAATACATGGGACGCCTGGGTGGCTCAGTAGTTGAGCAGCTGCCTTTGGCTCAGGGCCTGACCCCAGGGTGCCAGGATCGAGTCCCACATCCAGCTCCCTGGAGGGAGCCTGCTTCTCCCTCTACCTATGTCTCTGCCTCTCTCTGTCTCTCTCATGAATAAATACATAAAATCTTAAAAAAAAAAATAACAATGCAAGGCCAAAAAGTATTACCAAAAATTTTCCAAATATATATGAATAGAAATTACCCTCCATGGTATCTTCTATTTTTTCCAGATAAGATGCTTGAATGGGGGACGCCTGGGTAGCTCAGCAGTTGAACATCTGCCTTCAGCTCAGGGAATGATCCCAGGGTCTGGGGATCGAATCCCACATCAGGCTCCCTGTAAGGAGCCTGCTTCTCCCTCTGCTGTGTCTGTGCTTCTCTCTGTGTATCTCTCATGAATAATCTCATGAATAAAGAAATAAAACCTTAAAAAAAAAGATGCTTGTATGGTAAAACATTTGGTTTTTTTGGAAACCAAAATACTATAGACTGAAGAGGCCATAGGATCTGTAAGCAGGAGGCAACCACCTCCTCAGTAGGAATGCACCATTTAAAGCACACCATTCTGGGCAGCCCGGGTGGCTCAGTGGGTTTAGTGCCACCTTCGGCCCAGGGTGTGATCCTGGAGACATGGGATCGAGCCCCACATTGGGCTCCCTGCATGGAGCCTGCTTCTTCCTCTGCCTGTGTCTCTGCCCCTCTCTCTCTGTGTCTCTCATGAATAAATAGGTAAAATCTTAAAAAAATAAAAATAAAGCACACCATTCTGAGTAGGCCCAAACACTATGATTATGCTTTGTTTCCTACTCCACTGAGGGGTGAGTGGTGGGGGTAGAGAAGGGGCAGCTTCAGAATCTGTGTAGTCTTTCCAGTTGTATAAATAAGACTTTCTAATGGGGGCAGCCCGGGTGGCTCAGTGGTTCAGTGCCACCTTCAGCTCAGGGCGTGATCCTGGAGACCCGGGATTGAGTCCCGCGACGGGCTCCCTGGATGGAGTCTGCTTCTCCCTCTGCCTGTGTCTCTGTCTCTCTCTCTGTGTGTCTCTCATGAATAAATAAATAAATTTTTTTAAAAAAGACTTTCTAATGAGCAGGTCTTGATATTTTCCTTGGCCTTGCAATGTGAGAAAAGGGTAATCCATTAGAAAGCCCTGGCTTCTGTCCACCTGCAAACTGGGGACCCCATTCTGCCCAGAGACAAGTATAAGGCTCAATGAGCATGTCATGGTACATAAGCAGCTGAGTAGCTGGCCAGTGAGAGTCCTATTGTGTCACATAGCCAAATATTCCCAAAAGAACAACACCATGGCTGATGGGGCCACAAGTATTACTCTAACAGCTATTAGACTGCCTTGCCACACTTCCATGGATTCAGCAGGTAAAGAGACAATGAGCTCAAATGAATTCAGACAATGTATTGCTTACACAGCACAATCAAAACCAGCATGGTGTCAATTTCCCTAGTTCCCACATGATGACATCAAACAGGAGAGGCCAGATGACAGTCCAAGCAAATGTGTCATAATGCTGTCAAGTTATAAAACTGAACCCAAGCAGTTTTATCAACTTACAGAGACATCTGAAGTTGTAGCCCACAGGGTATAAGGTGGAAAGTCCTGCACTCAGCTGAAACCAGGAGATGGGTGAGAAATGTCCTGATGGCAGTTTCCCACAAGATACATTATGAGAAGCTGCTTCATGGCAGCTCCTCACCAGCTGCTTATCTCCCCCTTGCTCTGGGAGGCGTCACAGGGCATTTTGCCAAGACTTAAGTCAGATTATGGTCAAACATTGCCCCCATGGCCTGAATGAAGACATACAAAGCTGCCAAGGTGCTGCACAGAGAAGCTTTTTTTACAATATGCTGAACTTATCTGCTTCTCTGTAAACCAGAAGTACAATAATGATGTTCAATGCCAAGATTTCTGAAGTACTTACTAAGAGGTGACAGAGAATTTCAGCGGGGGCCTAAATTAGTTAAAAGTAGGATGAGTGTAAAGGTTTTAACAGAATATCCTGTCATCTATCTCTACAGGCTAATGGAGTTAACCACTCCATATACAAGCACCCTTGAAGCAGGGGCCCTATTTGTGGGAGGTATGTGTAGTACACAAAGAAGGAAGCACTGTACCAGCTGTATGACTTCCCTAACCACTCACTCTAGGTCCTACAGGATATTCTTTAGGTCTGGTAATACTCTCTGGAATTAATGCTGCTTAAATGCTGGTTAAATAGAGTACGGTCAAAGATTATGGTTCTGAAACAACTAGTGCACTCTAATCAGAAACATCTACTCCAGAAAGTGCTAGGACCTTAGGCTGTAAACAAACTCAAATCAGACCTCTCTGAGACAGCATGCCTTAGTCCTGGCTAACTGGGGAACCTACAACAAAATGAGTTTGAATTATAGTTCTTTAAATACAGATATGAACAGCAACTAAGATTTACCTATGCCACAATGAAGGTTAGAAGTACATGAACTTTTGATCATTTTAAAAGAATCCAGAACTCCTATCAATACTACTACATAAGGACTCAAACATTTTTGGAATAAAAAGAATGAAATACTCATTATAAATTTATCTTTAAAATATTTAAATGTAGGAAGGGAATGTTTAAGATTTCTTTGGCAACATTATACAGAGACAACATTTAATTTAATTAAAGCTGTTTGAAGACAATTCATATACTGTTTTAGAAAACAGGTCCCAGCCAGCGTGTGATGGAGAAAAAAGAAGCGAAACCACATGCCATTGTAGTAATGTAATAGGAAAAAAATAACACTATCAGTTGAAGTCCAGTAACTGTAGCACAAGAAAGAGAAACCATGGATAGGCCTAGAGAAGCAGGTAATGGTACAATGTCACTGGGCAGGCCCTCTATGAGGACTGGAAGGAAAAATAACCCACAAAACAATCTATGGTCTATTACCCAGCTAAGAAAGAAACAGACAGATGGAAGAAAAATCCACACAAACCTTGTGAGAGTTCTGTGATGTGAAACCACAATGAAAATTCAAGATGATATAACTGTCCTCACTAATTAAGGGCTACGGATAGACACTGGGATAAGCTAACCTATAATGCAGTATAAACTCTCAAAGTAATTTACCAAGTCATATGACTACTGTAGTCAATTAAGTATTAAATGAAAAATAAGAATTTAATGCCAAGACTTGTATTTTGGATAAAATTTGGAATGAGCCTTGTTATAAATGGTAATCAGAATACATTCTCTCACACATTATGCTTGAAAAAAGGAGGTAATGAGAAAGAGGCCCCTTTTCTACCATCCCTGCTTGCATTAGCAAGGAGGAGGAGGTCAAAAGGGCATGGAAAAGCACCAAAAGACAAAAACTTCTCTGAAGAAGGTGATACAGACTCCTGTTAGCCCCGTAATTTAGAGGCCCTTAGGCTAGGACCAACAGTGCGATTTCTCCAAAGGAATGGCCAAGGGAACCCCATGTGTCACATTC
Source organism: Vulpes vulpes (assembly GCF_048418805.1). Lineage (NCBI taxonomy): Eukaryota > Metazoa > Chordata > Mammalia > Carnivora > Canidae > Vulpes > Vulpes vulpes. Next base: position 32,007,108 of record NC_132796.1, on the reverse strand, counting down.
ATGCCTATACTCAGGTTGCTTCTTACCCAGAGAATACTACAGTGCTTCCTTCCCACCCACCCCCACCATCCCCACCTCTTCTCCCCCACCCCTTCACAACAAAGTAGTGGATACATGTGTGGTAGTAGGTGACGTGGAGAACAAAGGCAAAAGAAACGTAGTTAAAATTAAATTTCCTTACAACTTGAAACCCATTGACAAATACTTGATATAAGCAGAGTATAACACTCCTCCAGGAACTCACAGCTGTGTAAACATTAATGCTTTGCTAGAGGCAAAAAGTGTCCTTAGATTGACAATAGCCAGACCTCCCGGATCACGTAAATCTTCTTTAACGTATGAAAATCCTTTTGGAAACATCCTTTATCCTGCCCCTCCCAACTTAAAAGTATATAATCAATGGCTCCTCACAATCCCAGTACAGCTCTTCCAGCTCATCAGTCCTGTTCCCTGGCTTTAATAAAACCACCTTTTTGCACTGAAAAGGTCTCAAGAATTCTTTCTTGACTGTTCCTTCCCAGATTCCCACCATCACATCAGTGGGCAAGGGAAGAAGTTTTATTTAAGACATTTCAGTTGGGGCGGCCCCGGTGGCGCAGCGGTTTAGCGCCGCCTGCAGCCCAGGGTGTGATCCTGGAGACCCGGGATGGAGTCCCACATCAGGCTCCTTGCATGGAGCCTGCTTCTCCATCTGCCTGTGTCTCTGCCTCTGTGTGTGTGTGTGTGTGTCTCTCTCATGAATAAATGAATAAAATTTAAAAATAAAATAAAATAATATAAAATAAATAAGACATTTCAGTTTAAGGTACCCTGTCATTTACATGATATCTTCAAGGAAAAATTCTGACTGGATATAGCTGTGGGAACTGTCAGTGTGCAGAATGAAGCTCAAGTCATGGACATGAGTGGCATTATCCAGGGAAAGGGCAGAAGTCAAGGAAGGAGTTTTAGGGACTGAGTAAGAGATCCAGGAAGATGCAGTAGGTAAACAAAGCTTTCTGGAAGTAGAGTTCATCATATGATATCAGTAACTTCCTGAGGGATCCAAAGGAAAAAGCAACCATTAAAATACATCTTTAAGGGCACGTGGGTGGCTCAGTTGGTTAAGCACCTGCCTTTGGCTCAGGACGATCTGAGGGTCGGAGGATTGAGCCCTGCATCGGCAGGGAGCCTGCTTCTACCTCACCTTCTGCCCCTTCCCTTGCTCCTGCTCTCTTTCTCACTCTCTCTCTCTCCAATAAATTAAAAACAAACAAGCAAACAAACAAAAAACCCCACATCTTTACTTCATCAGAAAACTAAATCTATGACTTAAATACTTATATTCATCATCTGTTTTAACAGAATAGTACAGTGGGTAATCTAATTAAGTCAGCAATATTTGAATGGATAATCTTACCAGTTCAAAAAATATTTTTTGAGTACCTACTGCATGCCTGCCCTGGTGTTAAGAACAGGGAGATTACTCTAACCAATTTACATAGTATCCTTTCATTCATTCAACATTCATTAAGCACTTAATGCTTGTTAGACCATGATGGTTAATGCTTAAAATGCATACATAGTAAGCATTTGATATATACTTTCTCTTTCTAAACAGTTTCACTGTGTGCTTACTCTGTGAAACAGAATGGAAGAAATGCAAAAGCATGCTTCATGAAATGGGACCTCCTGAAAAAAGCTCTTAAGATTCAGTGTCAGGGAGACTTAGATTAGAATTCCAGCTCTACCATATAACCCAAAGTGACCTGGGGCACTTCACCTCTGAACTGCAATGTCCTCACTATAAAACATAGATAAATATCATATACCATACAGGATAATAAAAATAATGAAAGTGACGTATCTGGTACAACATTGAAGGGTTATTGTCATTGCTGTTACTGTTCCTGTTGTTATTACTATCGAGAAAGATAATCCATGTGGCCAGAAGTTGCTTATTACTATTAAAGAACATAACCCACATGGCCAAGAGCTGCTTGAGAGAAGAAAAAAATAGTTCAGATAATCTTCTGAATAATAAACTCAGTATACTCCTATGAATAACTGAACTGTCAAGAATGGGTTTGGGTTCTGGAGAAAACACAAAATCCTACTCTACACAGAATTTGCCCTAGTCCCCTTCCTGGTCTTCTGAGGGCCTGACACCAGCCCTGTTGAAGCAGACTAAAAAATACCCAATATAAATGCAAGAAGTCCAGGAATATTCATCATCCTGACTTTTGGTGTTGGGAACCAGGCAGAGATCATGTAGATAGAGACAATATAGATACTCTGACCCTTGGCTCTAAGGCTGAGATTCTGGTGCAAAAACAGCCCCAGGTAAATGATTAAGAACTGAAATGCAACCAAGGAACCTAAACAGAAAAAGGAGAAGCCAACTCAGAAAGGTTAGGTGTATATAATCTTTGAGAAAGTGACTAATGGGTCCATAATGGTGGACAGGGCTTTCTAAAAGCATTGTGAAGCATGGGGCCCATAAATTGGAGGTTTTGAGTATCTGTAGATGGGCAGATTTGAGTTAGGGACTGGTATTAATGACTGGGTAGACCAGTAAAATGGATACGATTACAATGTTAGGAAAGATAATAAACTCTGAACTAGGACAATAGCAGTGGGAATGGACAAGTGAACTTTGCTAAGGTCAGTTCTGTAAACTGAGTGAACATTCACAGTTTAAAAGAATATAAATAAAATGCTAATAAATATTAGCATCTACCACTTACATTTTAAAGAAAATTTTAAATTCAAAGAACACATTGATTTTGTAATATAATACTAATGCGGGCAGCCTGGGTGGCTCAGCGGTTTAGCGCGGCCTGCAGCCCAGGGTGTGATCCTGGAGACCCGGGATCGAGTCCCATGTCGGGCTCCCTACATGGAGCCTGCTTCTCCCTCTACCTGTGTCTCTGCCTCTCTCTCTCTCTCTCTCTCTCTCTCTCTCTCTGTGTCTCTCATGAATAAATAAATAAAAATCTTTTTAAAAATCCTTTAAAAAAATACTAATGCAACAAAAACATCGGAACACTAACATTTAAAGACTGCTTTTGGGGGTGCCTGAGTGATTTTGGCTCAGGTCATAATCTCAGGGTCATGGGATGGAACCCCATGTCAGCAGGCTTAGCAGGGTTGGGGGGGGGGGGCGGGGGGGGGGGGCGGTCTGCTTGAGGTTCTCTCTCTCTCTGTCCCCTTCACTCACCCAACACATGGGCAATCCCCCTCTCTCAAATAAATAAATCAATCTTGGGACACCTGGGTGGCTCAGTGGTTGAACATCTGCCTTTGGCTCAGGGCATGATCCCAGAGTCCCAGATCAAGTCCCATATCAGGCTCCTTCCATGGAGCCTGCTTCTCCCTCTGCCTATGTCTCTGCCTGTGTGTCTCTCATGAATAAATAAATAAAATCTTAAAACATAAATAAATCTTTAAAAAAAATAAAGATTGCTTATGAGCCTAAAGAAATATTTTTTATGGGACTCAGGGGTTGAGTGTCTGCCTTTGGCTCAGGGCATGATCCCAGAGTCCCAGAATAAGTCCCATATCAGGCTCCTTCCATGGAGCCTGCTTATCCTGTCTCTGCCTCTCTCTCTGCCTTTCTCTGTGTCTCTCATGAATAAGTAAATAAAATCTTAAAAAAAGAAAAAGAAGTATTTTTTACTTCTCTATGTAATAATATTTTCTTGATAAATCCTAAAGAAAAATGAGTCAGATACTGAAGCATGATAAAATTACATGGGAAAATAAATATACCCTTGCCAAAATCATTATTCTGGTCCCATGAGTAAGACTAACACAGAGAAAGAAACTAGAATATATTCCATTAACTTTTTTTTTTTTTTTTGCAGTGACAGCATATTTTAAAACTAGGCATATGTTTCTAACTTTGCCAGCTTTCTCCCTGAAGCAAACATGTCAGAGAGGATTACTGTGGCAAGTTAGTCATATGGATTTTTTTTTTTTTTTTTTACAAAACTGGAATGCATAACATTAGAAGCAAAACCACAAAGAACAGGCATACTGGAGACAGATTGGAGCAGATACACAGAACAGAGTGCTTTGAATAACAAGACTTTGCCTCTCAAAAAGGAAGGGATTGATTACCTAGGAGTCCAGAATAACACATATCTTCTAAGACAGTTTTGAAAGAAGGGAAAAAAAATAAACCTCAAGGAACTTACTCCAGGTCAGGAACATAAAATATAATACACTTTCCTAAAGAAATACTGGACTCTAAATTCTGAGGCACTGAACCTTAGAAGTTTAAACTGTTATTTAAATTATGACCCATTTAACTGCCAAGTCTTTCAAGAAGATAATGAGTACTATCAAAAATTCATCATTAGTATCTGAATGAGCTTGAAAATAAGTACACCAGTTATTACCACCCAATAACAGAGAAAGCAAAGCAACCATTGAGCATTTTTTTTAAAGTTACTTATTTATTTGAGAGAGAGAGCGCGGGTGGGTGCACACACATGCACGCAGAGGGAGGAGTAGCGGGAGAGGGAGAAGCTGGGCAGAGTCTGATGCAGGGCTTGACCCCAGGATCATGACCTGAGCAGAAGGCAGATGCCCAACTGACTGAGCTACCCAGGTGCCCCTCACTGAGCATTTTTAAGAGCTCTGATTATCCTTCTTGTGGCCCTTTGATTCTCACTGTATTATGCTCAATAACACTCTTTTTTTCTTTCTCAATAACATTCTTTTTTTCTAGTTTTGTTTTGTTTTTATTGAAGTTCGATTTACCAACATATAACACCCAGTGCTCATTCCATCAAGTGTCCTCCTCAGTGCCCGTCATTCAGTTCTCAATAACATTCTTGAGAGGGACACCTGGGGGGTTCAATCAGCTAAGCATTCAACTCTTAATTTCAGCTAAGGTCATGATCTCAGGGTTGTGTGATCAAGTTCTGCCTTGGGCTCCATGCTCAAGGGGGAGTCTGCTTGAAATTCTCTCTCTCCCTCTGTCCTTACCCCAGGTTGAGCACAGGCACCTTCTCTCACTCTAAAATCAATAAATAAATCCTTAAAAATTTTTCTTTTAATTAAAAAAAAAATCTAGAGGGCTCAGTGGTTGAGTGCCTCCCTTTGGCCCAGGGCGTGATCCTGGAGTCCCAGGATTGAGTCCCACATTGGGCTCCCTGCATGGAGCCTGCTTGTCCCTCTGCCTGTGTCTCTGCCTTTGTGTCTCTCATGAATAAATAAATAGAATCTTTAAAAAAAATTGAGAAGTACTTAAGTTTCTCTTTTACAAAGGGTAAAGCTAGAACACACTCTTTACATAGCAAAGGTATTCAGTAAATGCTGAATTAAAGTTTGACTTATGTTGTACAAAGCCATTTCCTTAGGAGACTCTAAAATTCTACTTGCACTGATAGTATTATTCCTATGGCTCCCAACATTTTCAGGATACTTTGTCATTGTGAGAAAGGTGTTGTAATACCAAGAGGTTATCTTCTAAGCTGTGAATATGGGGGGCGGGGGGGGGGATCAAAACATCTGAGAAATTACTTCCTGTTCAAAGGCTCAAAAAATTTTTTTTACCTTGTCTATTACTTCCATACATATCAAAGTGAGCACACATATATGCACACATGTGCACAAATTTGTCCTTTTCAATTCTGCCTTACCTAAAAATTACGTATACAAAAATAACATCAACAAAACCTCACCTACAACTAGAAATGCAATGTGAGAAATTTTACGGGACTATTTTGCTGATATTTTGTCCCAATACTATCCTCAATTTACATTATATTGATGAAAATATCCATTTTAAATATGAAATAACTTGTTTCCTCCAAGCCCCCAATTCTGGAAAATGATACTTGGCAAAGGACAGTTTCCCATATTTCCTATTTCAGAAGAAAATCTATGCAGCAAATTATGAGGTATTCAAAGCATATGAAGCAGTTGAAATGAGATGCACTAGAGCCTTATTATTACAACAAATATTATCTATAGAAGAGCAACATCAGCATCACATGAAAGCTTGTTAAAAAGGCAAAATCTCAGGATATGTTCCAGACCTTCTAAATCAGAATCTACATTTTAACAAAATTTCCAAGATGCACATTCACACCAAAGCTTAAGAAGTAGCAAACTAATGAATTTATCCCACAAATGTAATGATGAGCAAAAAGATGTATATGTAGATGATCCAATTTATATAAAGGTCAAAAGAAGCAAAAAATACTAAATATTTAAAGACAATTAGGTGGTAAAAGTCTCAAGAAAAGCACAGGGGGTTTCCAGCTTCCAGGCTGGCACACAAGGAACTCAGAAATCACAATTCTCTCTTAAGTATAAAGTTGATCAAAGTGCAAATACAACTTTTCTTAAATCCACAAGAGAAGTAAGATCATAGGACAAACCACTGCCCCCAAACTAGAAAGACAAGCAGATACAGAGAATTACAACTTAACCAAGCAGAAACCCAAGAGCAGAAGCCTCAGAGAGAACCAGTGCCAAGGTAGGACAACCTGAACTGTGATGAACTGCTGGAGATGCAGTATAGACAAGTACAAGAATTAAACCTTTCAGGTGGATTCAATCATGCCTCCCCCCCCCCCCCCCACTTCCATGAGACTTACCTTCAGGAGCTAGAACTGGTTCTCACATTAAATAGTGGAAAGAAATTCCCTCATGCTTCCAGTGCAGGGAGGGGGAAAGGAGTCTTTGAAATATACCAGAGCACTCTGTTCTTCATAACAAGGATTTCCTTCAGAAGGACCAATTTTACCAGAGCCTAACTAGAGCCAAACCTACTCAGGAGAAGAGAAACACACAACTCCAGCCCCATCTAGCTAGCTATACCACCACCTAAGGGGGAATAAAAACTGAGAAGTACTGGTGAAGTTCAAGGTCTAGGCACTACTGGCTCACCAAACATTTGAGGCCAAATACAAGACTACAGAACATTTCTCCTACCCCCACACCGTACTACAACATTACTAAAGGCCTATTTACTGCAGTTCCTTTTACCCAGTACATCATGTTTACTATTCAACTAAAAATTACAAGGCATATGAAGAGGCAAAAATCACATTTGAAGAGACTGAACACCAGAAACAGAGTCAGATATGGCAAGAATGTTGGATTTATCAGACAAGGAATTTAAAAATATTAGGATTAATATGCTATGGGCTTTAACGGAAAAAATAGGCAACATGTAATAATAGACATAATACAAGCAGAGCAATGGAAATTCTAAGAAACAATTTTTAAAAATACTACCAATTAAAAATGCTCTAACAGAAAGAAAGAATATCTTTGATGGATCATTAGTAGACTGGACATGACTGAGGAAACAGTCTCTAAGCTTGAAAACAGGGGAGCAGAAATTTCCAAAACTGAAATGAAAGAGAGGCTGGAAAAAAACCCCTCAAAATATTCAAGAACCGTGGGACAAGTACAACAAGGTAACATAAAGCATAATGAAAATACCAAAAAGAAGAACAGAGAAAGGAATAAAAGCAATATCTGAAGAAATAATGACAGAATTTCCCCAATAAATGTCAGATACCAAATCATAGATTCGGGAAGCTCAGAGAACACCAAACAGGATAAATTGAAAACACACACACACACACACACACACACACACACACACACACACAAAATCAACTACAAGTAGGCAATCATAAGTCAAACTGCAGAAAATCAAAGATAAAAAATATTAAAAGAAATCAGAAGGAGGGCAGCCCGGATGGCTCAGCGGTTTAGCGCCACCTTCAGCCCAGGGTGTGACCCTGGAAACCCGGGATCGAGTCCCACATCGGGCTCCCTGCGAGGAGCCTGCTTCTCCCTCTGCCTGTGTCTCTGCCTCTCTTTCTCTGTCTCTCATGAATAAATAAAATCTTTAAAAAAAATCAGAAGGAGAAAAAACACTTTGCCTGTAGATGAGTGAATGTAAAAATTACAACTGACTTTCCCTCAGGAACTATGCAAACAAGAAGGGAGTGAAGTGAAATATTGAGTGTTGAGCCAAAAAAGAAAAAAAAAAAAAACCACCAACACTGAATTTTGTACCCTGAAAAATTAGCTTTCAAAAAGGAAAGAGAGGGGATGCCTGGGTGGCTCAGCAGTTCAGCATCTGCCTTCGGCCCAGGGCGTGATCCTGGAGTCCTAGGATCGAGTCCCACATCGGGCTCCCTGCATGGATCCTGCTTCTCCTCCCTCTGCCTATGTCTCTGCCTATCTCTGTGTCTCTCATGAATAAATAAATAAAATTTAATTTAAAAAAAAAAAAAAGGAAGGAGAGAGTGGCCTGGGTGGCTCAGTGGTTGAGCATCTGCCTTCAGCTCAGGGCATGGTCCCAGAGTCCTGGGATCAAAATTCCATGAAGAAGACAGGAACAGAAATTTCACCAAAGACAACATACACATGGCCAACAAGCACATGAGAAAATGCTTTGCATCACTTGCCATCAGGGAAATACAAATTAAAACCACAATGAGATATCACCTCACACCAGTGAGAATGGTGAAAATTAACAAGACAGGAAACAACAAATGTTGGAGAGAATGTGGACAAGGGGGAACCCTCTTGCACTGCTGGTGGGACTGCAAGCTGGTACAGTCACTCTGGAAAACAGTGGAGGTTCCTCAAGAAGTTGAAAATAGAGCTACCCTACAACTCAGCAACTGCACTACTAGGTACTTACCCCAAAGATACAGATGTAACGAAACACCAGAACACCTGCACCCCAATGTTCATAGCAGCAACGTCCACAATAGCCACACTGTGGAAGGAGCCACGATATCCTTCGACAGATGAGTGGATAAAGATACACACACACACACACACACACAATGGAATATTACTCAGCCATCAGAAAGGATGAATACTCACCATTTGCTTCAACGTGGATGGAACTGAAGGGTATTATGCTGAGTGAAGTGAGTCAGAGAAGGACAATCATTATATGGTTTCACTCATACAGGGAATATAAGAAATAGTGAAAGGGAGTATAAGGGAAAGGAGGGGAACTAAGTAGGAAGAATTAGAGAGGGAGACAAAACCACTAGAGACTTCTAACTCTGGGAAACGAACAAAGGGTTGCAGAATGGGAGGTGGGCAGATGGTTGGGGTAACATGATGGGCACTGAGGAGGGTACTTGATGGGATGAGCACTGGATGTTATACTATATGCTGGCAAATCAAACTTCAAGAAAAACAAAAGAAGAAAACAAAACAAAACTCCACGATGGGCTCCCTGCTCAGCTGGGAGCCTGCTTCTCCCTCTGCCCCTCCCCCTGCTTGTGTGTGCTCTCTCTCTCAAATGAACAAAATCTTAAAAAAAAAAACTAGAAAAAGAACAAATTAAAAGCAAACAAAAATTAGAGCAGATATCAATGAAACTGAAAACAATAAATTAATAAAGAAAATAAATAAAACCAAAACCTGATTCTTTGGAAAGATCTATAAAATTGATAAACCACTAGCCAGGCTAAGAGAAGAAACGATTTACAGTATCAAAAATGAAAGAAGAGGCATCACTATAGATCACATGGACATTAAAGAGTTAATAAGGGATTATGAACAAATCTATGCCTACAAATTTGATAACCTTGATGAAGCAATTCCTTGAAAGATACAATCTGCAAAAGCTCACACAAGAAAAAAAATAGACAATATGAATAAGTCTGTATCTATTAAAGAAGTTGAATCAATTTCTAGTTATTAATCATAATTACAGCAATAGGCCCAGATGGGCTTACCTGTGAATTCTATCAAATACTTATGGAAAGATTATATCAATTTTCTACAGTCTCTTCCAGAAGACAGAAACCCAGGGAATACTTCCTAACTAGTGAGGCCAGAATTACTATAACACCAAACCAGACAAAGACATTACAAGAAAACTACAGACCAATACCACTCATGAACATAACATGCAAAAATCCTCAACAAAATATTAGTAAATGAAATCCAATAATGTATAAAAAGAATTATACATAATAACCAAGTGAGATTTATCTCAGATATGCCAGGTTGTTTCAACAGTTGAAGACCAGGGCAGTCAGGTGGCTCAGCGGTTTAGCACCACCTTCAGTCCAGGGCCTGATCCTGGAGACCTGGAATCAAGTCCTGAGTCAGGCTCCCTGCATGGAGCCTGCTTCTCCCTCTGCCTGTCTCTCTGCCTCTCTCTCTGTCTCTCATGAATAAATAAATTCTTAAAAAAAAAAAAAAAAACAGTTGAAGACCAGTTAATGTAATCCATCACATCGACAGGCTAAAAAAGAAAATTCATGAAAAAAGAAAAATCATGATTATATCAATAAATGCCAGAAAAGGACTGAAAAAATTCAAGACTCCTCATGGGGGGAAAAAAAAGCCTGTCAGCAAATTAGGAATAGAGAAGTTGTCAACTTGTTAAGAACATCTACAAAAAAACCTACAGCTATCATCATACTTAACAGTGAGAAACTCAAAATTTGCCCACAAGACAACAACATCCCCTCACCACTCCTCTTCGACATTATATTGGAAGTCCTAGCTAATGCAATAAGACAGGAAAAGTAAGTAAAAGTTATACAGATAGGGAAATAAACCAAACTTTGTTCCCAGATGACATTATCATGAATGTAGAAAATGTAGAAAATCTAAAAAGAAAACGTAGAGGGATATCTGGGTGGCTCAGCAGTTGAGTGTCTGCCTTTAGCCCAGGGCATGATCCTAAAGACCCAGGATCGAGTCCCGCATCGGGCTCCCTGTATGGAGCCTGCTTCTCTCTACCTGTGTCTCTGCCTCTCTGTCTCTCATGAATAAATGAATACAATATTTAAAAAAAAAAAAAGGAAAGAAAACGTAGAAAATCCAAAAGAATCAACAAAAAAAACTCCTGGGGCTAATGAGCAATTATAGCAATGTTGTATAATATTAATATATGAAATTAATTAATTTCCTATATATTGGAATATACCAGCAATAAATCAGTGGAATTTCAAATTAAAAATATATTTCCATTACATTAACACCCCCAAAATGAATTAGATATAAATTTAACAGAATATGTATAAAATATTTGAGGAAAACTACAAAATTGATGATGAAAGATATCAAAGAACTTTTAAAAATGGGGAAGTATTCCATGTTCATGAATAGAAAGGATTCAATATGTCAAAATGTTAGCTCTTCTCAAGTTAACCCACAGATTCAACACAATCCCAATCAAAATCAAGCAAGTTATTTTGTGAATATTGACAAGACTGACTCAAATATTTATAAAGAAAGGAAAAGCCCTAGAACAACCAACTCAATAGTGAAGAAGTCAGAAGACTGACACTACCCCATTCATAGATTTATTATAAAGGTAATCAAGAGAGTGTCATATTGGTAAAGATTATTAAGACATCAGTGGAACAAAATAAAGAGCCCAGAAATAGACCCACATAAATACAGTCAACTGATTGTTGACAAAGGAGCAAAGGCAATACAATGGAGCAAAGACAGTCCTTTCACCAAATGTACTGGAACAAATTACACACAAAAAAGAATCTAAACACAGACTTTACACCCTTCACCTAACTTAACTCAAAATGGATCATAGACTACATGTAAAGTGCAAAACTATAAAACTCTTGGAATATAACAGAGGAGAAAATCTAATTGACCTTAGGTATGGCGATGACTCTTAAGATACAACACTAAAGGCATGATCTGTAGAAGAAATAATTGATAAGCTAGATTTCATTAAAATTAAAAACTTCTGGGATGCCTGGGTGGCTCAGTGGTTGAGCATCTGCCTTCAGGCTCAGGGCATGATCTCGGAGTCCGGGGATGAAGTCCCACATTGGGCTCCCTGCGGGAGGCCTGCTTCTCTCTCTGCCTGTGTTTCTGCCTCTGTCTCTGTGTGTGTGTGTATCTCTCATGAATAAAAAATAAATAAATAAAATCTTTAAAAAAAAAAAAAAACTTCTACTCTGTGAGAGGCAACGTCAGAAGAATCAAAGGACAAGCCAAGGAATGAGAGAAAAACAGACATAGAGTATTATCCAAAATATACAAAAAACTCTTAAAATAAGAAAACGAACCTGATTTTTTTTTTTTTTTTTTTTTTTTTTACGAACCTGATTTAAAAATGGGCAAAGAACCTGAAAAGACATCTCATCAAAGAAGATATACAGATAGCAAGTAAACACATGAAAAGATGTTCATGAATTCTAAACTAAAATGAGCTATCACTACACACCTATTTGAATGGCCAAAATCCAAAACACTGACAAAACTAAATGCTGATGGAGATGTGGAGCAACAGGAATTATCCCTATGGGTGAGAATGCAAAATGATACAGCCACTTTGAAAAACAGTCTGCCTGTTTGTTACAAAATCAAACCATACTCTTACCATAGGATCTAGCAATTGTGTGCCTTAGTATTTACCCAAAGCAGTTAAATACTCGTGTCCACACAAAAACCAGCACATAAAAACAAACAAACAAACCTGCACTTAGATGTTTATAGCATCTTTAGTCACAATGTCAAAACTTGGAAGCAACCAAGATGTCTTTCAGTAGGTTAATGTATAAATAAATAGTGCTACATCCAGACAATGGAATGTGAATGAATCAGTGCTAAAAAGAAATGAGCTATCAAGCCATGCAAAGACATGGAGGAACTTTCGATGCATATTACTAAGTGAAAGAAGCCAATCTGAAAAGGCTACATACTAAGATTCCAATAATATAACATTATGGAAAAGGCAAATCTATACAGACAGTAAAAAGATTAATGGTTGGGGGTTGGGGCCAGGGGGTAGAGAGGTAGATAAATCAAATCGAGGAAATTTTTTTTTTTAAAGATTCTATTTATTTGAGAGAAAGCACATGCACACGGGAGTATACACAAGCAAGGGAAGGAGGGAGAGGGAAGGGCAGAGGGAGAAGGGGAAAGACACTCTCCTCCGCTGAGCTGGGAGCCAGATGGAGGGCTCCATCCCAGGACCTGAAGATCATGACCTGAGCTAAAGGCAGATGTTTAACAGACTGAGCCACCCAGGTTCCCCAGGACACAGGATTTTGGGGCAATGAAACTATTCTGTTAAGATACAGGTCATTAAATGTTTGTCCAAACCCACAGAGTGTACAACACCAAGAGCGAACTTCAATTTAAACTACAGACTTCAGGTGATAAAAATGTGCCAATATAAGTTCATGAGTTGTAACAAATGTACTACTGTGTTGCAGGATGTTGATAGTGGGAGAGGTTGGGTCTGAAGACAGACAGCATATGGGAACTCTGTACATCTCAATTTTGCTGTGAAACTAAAATCCTCTAAAAATAGTTCATTAATATTTTTTAATGCAAAGGAGTGACTTTTTCTCTTCCCTTGTAATGATTTGATCCATTCCCAGAGTTTCCTGTCCACTCATACCTCTCTCCTGAACTTCACTCACATGTAAAAGTCATCTTGAGGAGCACCTGGGTGGCTCAGTGGTTGCACATCTGCCTTCAGCTCAGGGTGTGATCCTGGAGTCCTGGGATCAGGATTGAGTCCCACATCCGGATCCCTGAGGAGCCTGCTTCTCCCTCTGCCTATGTCTCTGCCTCTTTCTGTGTCTCTCATGAATAAATAAATAAAATCTTTAAACACACACACACACACACAAACCCCACAAAGTCCTCTTGAACTCAGCATGCTTAGTACTGAATTCTTGATCCTCCTGCAATCTTCCATATCTCACTAAATAGCTACTCCATCCTTCCAGTTGCTCAGACCAAAATCCTTGGCATCATCCTGGACTCATCCTCTGTCGTATTTCCCTGCTAATTCTCCTTCCAATTAAGTGAACATTCTTGTGATTATTGTGCAAGCTAATGTGTGAGAACCACTGTGCTAAGCCACCTGTTTTAGATATATAGGAGGAATCTACAAATATAGGACTAGAGTTTGAAGAGAGTAGGAGATGTCAATACATTCCCATTTTGAAATGAACTGCTACTGAAATTACATTCCTCATAAGAAATGGCAATTATAAATAACAAGAGCTACCACTTTGGGGGCAATTAGCATATGCTAAATATTTTTTTGAGATTTTATTTATTTGAGAGAGAGAGCGCAGGGGAGCAACAGAAGGAGAGGGAGAAGCAGGCTCCCTGCCGAGCACAGAGCCTGACGTGGGGCTCGATCCCAGGACCCCAGGACCATGAGCCAAGCTGAAGGCAGATGCTCAGCTGAGCCACCCAGGCACCCCAGTACGTGCTAAATATTATGATAAGCTGTAATCTATCTGATCTCACTTAAGAGGTAAATATTATACCCATTATTTTTATTGATGAAGAACTGGATGCCTAGAGAAAGAAATTTAACAAATGCCTACAAATCCCATGCCCTTGACCACCATATTATTGGTCTACATGGAGTGGTTAAGAGAGTCTTGGATAGAACCCTAAAAAAGTGACTCAGTGGAAGTGGCTGGGGTTGACCCGTCAAAGAATTAGGACAAAAATCAGAAATATGGAGAGGAAGTCTAGGTGAGGAAAGTTTAAAAAGGTAGTCTTAACTACACTTATCTGAAATATCTTTTTTAGTGAGTCTAAAGACCACAGAGGCTGTTATGTAGAACTTCTTCAAAAAGAAGTTTTATAGACTCTACTCACCCTCTCTGAGACCCAAGCTTTTCTCATAACAACCAGGCATTAACTTGAAGTGTTTTGGGGTGAACAGTGATTAAAGCTATTATTTTTTTTAAGTGACATGGAGAAAAAGTGCTTTTACATTTAGGTGGAGAGAGGTTAAAATGAGAGGAGAAAAATAGAAGTTACTAACAGCCAGAATAGATTGTTTGCTTTGCTGGCACAGAGACTTGGACCAACCAAGTAGCCAATCCTGACTCATTTTTAGACTAAAAGTATCAATTCTACTAATAAATCAAGTGATCATTTGCTCATATTTTCTCCAGTTGGTAAATCTACTGAGGAGATGAAAGCTAGGTGTGGGGATGATGAGCTTGAGTGGTAAGGAGCAAAGAGAAGATAATTGCTTTCATGAGCCAAAGGTGACTAAAGCCAATGATGCTGGTAGAGTTAAGACAAATGTCAAAAATAGGGGGATCCCTGGGTAGCTCAGAGGTTTAGCACCTGCCTTCGGCCCAGGGCGTGATCCTGGAGTCCCGGGATTGAGTCCCGCATCAGGTTCCCCACGTGGAGCCTGCTTCTCCCTCTGCCTGTGTCTCTGCCTCTCTCTTCTCTCTCTCATGAATAAATAAATAAAATCTTAAAAAAAAATAGGCTGCAGAAATAGGGCACTATAACATGAAGAGGCCCATCAGCCAACTGCTCAAACCACCTTAAGACTTAGGAGTATAATACAACTGATTAGTCTCTCTAATTGGTCTAATAGGTTACAGTTTCTTTAGTTATATTAGCCTTCGAAGGATACCATGTGGCCAGCATGATTCTCTTGTCAATTCCTATATTCCAGCAGTGCCCTGTTAGTGTCCTTCTACAAATGATTAATCTTCTGTGTCATGTTGACTTTTCACTAGTTTTAGTATAAGAAGTTGATCTATTTTTTATTTTATTTTATTTATTTATTCATGAGAGACACAGAGAGAGGCAGAGACACAGGCAGAGGGAGATGCAGGCTCCACACAGGGAGCCCGATATGGGACTCAATCCTGGGACTCCAAGATCACGCCCCGGGCCAAAGGCAGGCGCTAAACCACTGAGCCACCCAGGGATCCCAGAAGTTGACCTGTTTTAAAATTTGATCTTTTCCTCATGCCCGCTTTGTCTATATCTGCAAAGCTTTTGTACCTCTTTTAGAAAGGTAAACCACAGACTTAATACATGGGAACTTATTTCCATACTTTTCTTACTTACATTCCAAATAATGTTCAAATATGACATATAATTTCAGCATTCTGAATCTTTTCTATTGTCCCATGAACTTTACACAATGCCAGCATTTATTAACATTTACTTGTAAGTACATTTATTAGGCATTTAGTACATACACAGCAGCCTTAGGTATTGGGATAACACAGAAGACTGAGTTTCTAGTTCCAAGAGAGAAATAAGACCAGTGGAATCAGTTTAACAGAATAGAGGGTGATTAATTCATTCTGAGGGAAATGTCAAAATTTTCTAAGAAAAATTTGAGCTGAGTCTGAAAGGATGAGTAGGGGTTCATTAGGCTTTGGAAAAGAGAAAAGGTATCACTAGCACCTTCCTCCCCAAAACTGTTAATGTTCATGGCATTTAATTTAAAATAACAGGAAATGAAAGAGTAAAATGACAACACAAGAAGAAATCCTGTTCACTTCATGGGGGGGGCGGGGGGGGGGAGGTTGTGCCTTTAAACACACTTCAAATCTGAAAGCTAACTGTTTATAAAACAGGATTTACAATCAAGGGAAAGGGGTGGAGGAGGAAGAAGTTGTTTGTTGTATTCAGTTAAACAGATGAGTAAAGAAATGGACATTTATGCTTGAAAACACATATACCACTTTTCATAAAGATCCTAATTTTGCAAATGAAAGCCTTGGAACCTTACCTAATATTACAATTCCTAGTGTTTTTTATTCCCAATATCATTGTTAAGGGTTCTAAAGTGAGTCTACTCAAGAACTTAGCAGCACCTCCACACACACGCAATCATCCCCTCTTGACTGAAGCGATCAACAGCACCTCAATCAACTTTCACTTACCTCGATTTGCACACCTTCACATCCTTCAAAATCTGGCTTTATTTATACTACCACTATCAGAAGGCATTAATTTGGGGAACCTGAGTGGCTCAGTCCGTTAAGTGTCTGCCTTCTGCGCAGGTCATGATCCTAGAGTCCTAGGATGGAGCCCCACATCCAGCTCCCTGCTCAGCGGGGAGTCTGCTTCTCCCTCTCCCTCCGCCTGCCGCTCCCCCTACTTGTACTCGTACTCTCTGTCGGTGTGTGTGTGCGTGTCAAATAAAAAAAATTTTTAAGGCATTAATTTAGCTGTAAGTTTTGACACCCCACCTCCTCACCCTTTCGTTTAATTACTTACTCTTCAATTTTATTCGTTTCGCTTTTCTACTGAAGGGACACTTAGGAAACATACCAAGAGCACAATTACAAAACTATGGATGCAGCCAGAGTGCGAATACACACACTCTGGATTTGCAATCATATTCCTCTTGAGGCTGTTCCTACCACTGATCAAAATCAGTGGACCAGGAAGAAGGAAAAAGCTGAGGCAGGAAGGTTGTTCCCTTCCTTCCACTCCCTCCATGCCTGCCCCCGCCCCCGGCCCCCAGGGCCACACCGCGACCTCGTAAGCTCCCCACTTCACCGACCCGCCCCCGCTGTCACCCGCCACTGCCTAGAAAACAGTCACAGCCTTTGTTAAAATGTCCATGAGCACAATGTACCAGAAGACAGACACATTCCCGGGGGCGGGGTAGAGGAAAGTCACACGAACGCCACGCCCTCCTTGGCACTAGCCTGGGGTGAGCGCCCACCTTCCCCCCGAATCCTCTCACCCACGACAAGGAACGTTCCTGGCAACTCTGCACTCCGACTGCGCGGGGGAAGGGAAGGGCCCGGGACGCTGCTGAGGGGCACCCAGCGGGGGATACTGAACTTGAAGCTGGGACACCCTCCAGCGCCCTTGGCGAGCCTCCCGGTCCTGCCAAGCCTGAGTAAGGACTTCCAGTCTCCGGAATCCTTCTATTTTCCTCCTCACAGAAACCCTCACCCACTCCCGCCACCACGCACTCCGCTCCGCACGCGGCCGGCTGGACACTTAGGCAGTGCGGCCAACTCCCCTACCTCACGTCCGGCCAGTTTCTCTACCAGGGACCGAAGATTCCCCGGGCACTCACCCGCACACTCCCCGAACCCAACCGGGATGTTCGGCGCAAACCAGGTTGCCCAGCCACAAGCTCCGCGCCACCACCTCACTCACCGCGCGCTCAGCTCCGCTACTCCGGGCTCTGCGAGTCGCCAGCTGCGCCTGCGCGCTCCCACAGCCGCCGAACCTAGTAGGAGCCTGGAGCGGCAGGCGGATGGGAAGGGTGGTGGGAAGCTGAAGTGGGCGGGGTCCGGGCGGGGTCCGGGCGGGGTTAGGGGCGGAGGGGCGTGGCCAGCGGGGTGGGAAAGCGAAGGGGCGGAGCCTCCGCCGCCTTGGTCCGGAAAACCTAGTGCTTAGGGCACCCGGCTGGAGTTGTTTGTTTTTTCTTGGGGGGGTGGGGGAGGGCTGGAGTTTTCCACTCTTGAGGTCTGTTTATAACACTGTTTAACACTGGCAGAGAAGTTGTCTGGTCCCCTCGGTGCACCCCCACATTCATCCTCGAGAAAGCCCGCTTCGCGCGACGCCCAGCTAGCCAGTTCCCGGGGCCACCCTGAAGCCACCCTGGATCCACCCTAGCTAGCCTTTTATTCTTTTGCACGCCTATCTCCCCACATATCATTTCCCTACCCCTACCCTCTGCGCATTTCTACCCCTCGCGCGCGCAGTCCTCAGCCCTCCAGAGGTGAGGGGCTTGGAGATTTCTCACCCACAGACCGCCTGGTTAACGTGTCTTTGCTGGGTGTGAGCCCAGAACGTAGTGGGTGACTATCTAGAGACAGCTGTTAGCTCAACTCTTTTCCTAAGGACAAACTCTATTGCTGCTCTTTCTGCACTTTGGTGACAAGAATCAGCTTTTTTTTCTTAAAAACAGTCTTTAATATGCCTACCCGAGTATCTTGGGAAGAAGAACACGGGTTGTCAAAGAAGACGCACCTTTGACCCCGCTTTTTAGGTAGCTACCTTAGAACTTGAGCCTTCTAAAAGCCCCTCTGAGAAACAAAATGTTTGGCCTGTGTTGTGTGGACTTTGCCCTAATGGTTTCAGGTTTTCTGGCATTTAGCATTTTAAGAAGCCTAACTTGATTATTATTCCATGCTGCATGCGTGCTTAGTTTTAAATTCTATGCTTTTCTGTTTAAAATCTGGTCAGCTGTCGTATCTCACGTGCCTTTGGATCAGCTATTAAGCTAAACACACCTGAGTGAATACAACATGAATTGGCCTGTGAGCCTAAAGTGATTTATTCCAAATTACTTTTCCTTTCTTCTTTTTACTTTAGTTATGATGGAATTGAGAAACATTTGGCTTATTAAGAAAAAAGGAATTGCCACAGGGCCACATCCCTAGTCCTGCCCAGCAACTGTTTTGAATGTGATGGCAGCATTTTTGGGGAAAGTCTGGTAATTGCCCTTAGAGATCTGAATATCCTGCAATTCTTCCCATTAACCTTTGTGGTCCTTCCATTTCTGTATTTTACAAACCAGACTTTCTTGAACTCATTTCTGTTTTGCATCTGTCAAATAACTATAGAGAGATTGTAGTGAGGACATACTGTAAGAGTGTATGTATACTGGTAAATGTAAATACAGACTATAGGATGAATAAATCTTGTAAGTGCCTGGAAATAGGACTTAGTCCTATTCATTTCACTAGTAAAATGTTTTGCATACAGAAGGTGCCTTAAAAAACCCCACTCAGTTAATATAGGTAATTTTTGCATCTTAATAGATGTGTATATATGTTCATGAACTTTCATTTGATTACTGGGTTTATTTTCTTATTTTTGTGTCTGAGTTTGTCAGGATATTTTGACTGAAGTGACTAAAAGTACAATGAAGTAGCTTAGCCAAAAAGAGGAAGTTATTGTGTAACCTAAGCTGTGAAAGGGTAAGTTTATGATTGGCTTTAGGAATAAATGGAACAAGTAACGGGAATGCTTCAAATTCCAGATTAGGCTCTCAACCCAGCCTCTCTTACGGTCATACTTTCAGAACATCTGAAAGGCATATTCTGTAGGCTTAGAACCATGGTCTCTGAAAAATTGTGGGCTCGTACCTATCAAATTGTTACCAGACAGAATGAACCTCTCGTCCCTCAGTTCCAGTTTTTAGAACACCAGATGAAGAGCATGATTGGATAAGATCAAGTAACATAATCATTCTTGGAGAAAAAGTGCATGTGTGACCTAAGAAGGGTACCCCCAGTAGAACCACTTAGTTGGAGGGAAAAATGAAAAAAAAAAAAAAAAGATTAGGGGGAAATGCTATTTTCAGAACAAGAGAAAAATGCTGGACAGAGTAAAAAAAAAAAAAAAGTTCACCATGGAACAAATATACTTAAGGAATACAGCCTTGGAATTATCTTTTACCTTTCTTATTCAAGTATTCACCATTCTTCTTAATAGTTTTCTGTGGCTGCTATTTAAAAAAACACAAATATAGTGGCTTAACACAACACAAATTTATTACAGCTCTAGAAGTCAGTCTGGAAAGGGTCACACTGGGTTAAAATCAAGCTGTCAGCAAAGTTGAATTCCTTTATGGAGGTTCCAGGTAGAATCCTTTTTATTGACTTTTCCACATTCTACCTCCTCGGTTTATGGCCCCCTTCCATCTTCAAAACCAGCAATGACATTACTCTGACACAGTGACAATTATGTCTATCTCTTCCACATTTAAGTACCCTTGTGACTATATTGGGCCGATCCTGATAATCCCAAACAATCTTATTTTAAGGTCAGTTGATTAGCAACCTTAATTCCATCTATAATCTTAATTCCCCTCTGTTGTCTACACAATATGTCCACATATTCTGGATACTAGTACATTGGTGTTGGGTGGGGGAGCATTATAATCCCTACCACAGTCTTTATTTTCATAAAAACAACAGAGCCTAAGTCATTGGTTCCCAAACTGGGGTACCTGATGCTGGATACTACCCTCATATATTATGATCTCATTGGACTGGAGTCCATGAGCCCTCTAAACACACACACAATTGGCTGGATCAGAGTGGATCAGGAGGAAGTATCTCAACTATGTGGGGGCAATCAGAGAACTTCCCAGGGGATTTGGAATGGGGAGAAGAATTGGTAGGACTAAGTGTCTGGAGCTTTAACAACAATTTAGGGGCTATGCCATGAGGACAAATAGGAAAAAAAAAAACAAGTCTGGAGGGGATAAAAGAACGGGAAGAGACAGAAAGAGAAAAGAAGTAGACAGAGTGTAGCTGACCCTAGATCCTCAATGGCTGTCTGCTTCCTGATTACAGTAGCATTCTGACCCATGGCTTTTACAAGGTCCACTGCATTCTCATAAGAAAGTCTCATTTAACTGAAGCTAGTTAAAATTGTTTTCTTGCATAACCCCAAAATGTTCTAATTAATACATGATGTGAGCTTAATTTTCCTCTACTAATTTTTTTAAATATGCCTCTTGTTTAAGAAATAAATAAGGTTGGGCAGCCCGGGTAGCTCAGCGGTTTAGCACAGCCTTCAGCCCAGGGCCTGATCCCGGAGACCCGGGATGGAGTCCCACATCGGGCTCCCTGCATGGAGCCTGCTTCTCCCTCTGCCTGTGTCTCTGCCTCTCTCTCTCTTTGTGTCTCTCATGAATAAATAAACAAAATCTTAAAAAAAAAAAAAAAGAAAGAAAAGAAGAAGGAAAGAAAAGAAAGAAAGAAAGAAGGAAAGAAAGAAAAAGAAAAAGAAGAAAGAAAGAAAGAAAGAGAAAGAAAGAAAGAAAGAAAAGAAAGAAAGAAAAGAAAGAAAGAAAGTTAGTTTGGAGTGCCTGGGTGGCTCAGTCAGTTAAGCATCTGTCTTCGGCTCAGATCATGATCCCTTGGGTCTGGGATGGAGCCCAGCATCATTGGGCTTCTCCCTCTCCATCTGCCTGCTACTTCCCCTGCTTGTCTGTCAAATAAATAAAATCTTTTTTTTTTTAAAGGCAAGTTTAAGAACCAAATTGTCAGAGTTGGTATTCTAGATCCGTCTACTTCACCAGCACCATTTCCTGGTTATCCCATATTCTTCAACTACCCTTTCCTCTTAATATTTACTCAAAGGCCCAGAGGGGCCTCACAAATTATCTCAGCCTAACTCCTCACTTGATAGTCCAGTCTCCCTAAGACACACCAGATGGGTATAGATCCAGTTCTCAGTTTAACTAATGTCAAGTAAATCTTAATGACTTGCAAATTAAATCTCTAACCCGCAGCCTTCTCCTCATCTTCAGATCTATATTTACAGCTGATGAACGGATCCTGACTCTTTAATTTATAAGACACAAAACTCAATTTTTCTTACAAACTCTGCCTTTCCTTCTGCATTTTCTTTCCTACTTAATGAAACCACCTTCTTAATGAAACCACCATCACACACATCATAAATAGTGAAGTCACCCATGACCGCTTTTTTTCTATCCTCAGTTGTTGATTCAGTCTTCCTCGTGCATGTCTCACATATTAATCTCTCCTGCCTCATTTCAGATTCATTATCAATTGCCTGACCTACAACACAGTCTCCCAACTAGTTTCCCTGGCTTTAGTTTCTTCTGAATCTAATCCACCCCTCTGTATTGCACCAGATAGCTTTATAAATACAAATAAGATTAAGCCACTGTACTTCTTAAAAACATTTCATGACTCTTTCCTACTTTAACATAAAATACAAACTCCTTAAGCACAATGAAATTTTCTAATTATTTGGCTCTACTGCATCTTTGCAAACTCAGCCCCCCCCAATAACCATCATATATACATGATAAGCTACTCTCTATATTTACCTTACATTTTCACGCTACTAGGACTTTTCTGTTCTCTCTCTATGGCAGGCATATTCTTAAAGACCCAGCTCAAAAGACACCCACTATGTAACTTCTTCCTAGTGCCACACTATGCAAAGCAAATTAGTTATCCCACTTGCCGTGCTATCATAGTACTTGCACATAACCCCCCCCCCTTTATTCTTAAGGTTTATGCCTTAATGCACTTATGCCTGAATCTCCCTCTTTACTGAGGCCTCTTTGAGAGGAAGGACAGCATAGCTCTGACTTTAATCACAAAGCCCAACATATACTAGATTAGAAAAAATTTATTGTGGAAAAAAGAGTCATTTCATATATTAGTTCTCCAATTTACAATCCAATAGTTTATGCCTGACACCTGTTTCAAGAATTGGCTCAAACACTCATGTCTACAAAGAGTGGAGGGGTATATACCCTGATTGAGTCCCTATTCTGACAAATCCTCTTCTTTAGAACTTTTCATCCCTTATGTGCTTAATCCATGCTATAATACAATTTTAATTTATCCTGTCTTTGTCATATTGTTCCATGTGTTTACATTTTTGACTCCTAAGTAAACTGCAAGAAAGGGTTTAATTTTTGTATTTCTTTTATATCTTCTTGAAAATCTTGGTAAACATAGAGGTAACATGATAGATCATGTGATAAGCTATAAAACCAGCATCAATAAACTTAAAAATATTGAAATCATACAGAGCATGTCCTCTGACTACAAGGAAATTAGCAATAAATACAATATGATAGCCAGACAAAATTCACATATAGTTGACCCTTCAACAACACAGAGGGTTGGGGCACTGACCACCCCTGCTATTACATAGTTGAAAATCCACATGTAATTTCTGACTCCCCAGGGATCCCTAGGTGGCTCAGTGGTTTAGCTCCTGCCTTTGGGCCAGGGCGCAATCCTGGAGTCCCGGGATCAAGTCCCGCCTCGGGCTCCCTGCATGGAGCCTGCTTCTCTCTCCTCCTGTGTCTCTGCTTCTCTCTCTCTCTCTATCATGAATAAATAAATAAATAAATCTTTAAAAAAAATAATTTCTGACTCCCCAAAAACTTAAACTACTAATAGCCTACTGTTAACCAGCAGCCTTACCAATATCATAAATGGTCAATGAACACGTTTTGCATATTATATGTATTATATACTGTATTCTTACAATAAAGCAAGCTGAAGGAAAGAAAGTTATTAAGAAGATCATAAGGAAGGAAAAGTACATTTACAGTACTGTCCTTTATTTATCAAAAAAAATTTGTGGATTACTGGCTAGCTTAGTCAGTAAAACATGCAACTCTTGATCTCAGAGTTGTGAGTTTGAGCCCCACATTGGGTGTAGAAATTACTTTTAAAAAATAAAATAGGGCAGCCCGGGTGGCTCAGCGGTTTAGCACTGACTTTTTTTTTTTTTGAATACATTAGTATTTTTATTTTTTCATTTAAAGATGCAAAACACAAATGCTGATTTGGCATACATTCACATATTCACATATAACTTTTTCTCTCATGTTTACAACTTAACAGGTTGCTGAATCCAAAGGAACTAGTATAATCACAACGTGGAGCATACTATATTAGTATTTCAATGGTTTATTCCAACCCATTTCTTCTTTTATACTCTAAAACATCTTCATTATGTTTTTTGATTAGGTGGATCCACAGGGTGACGGCGGTGCCCAAGGTCGGCCCAACCTTCGGCCAGTCGGGGCAGTCCCGCGGCGGCTCCCGAACAAAGAACTTCCACCGCGCCGGAGGGGCGCTCAGGGTGTGATCCTGGAGACCCGGGATCAAGTCCCACGTCAGGCTCCCTGCATGGAGCCTGCTTCTCCCTCTGCCTGTGTCTCTGCCTTCTCTCTCTCTCTGTGTCTCTCATGAATAAATAAATAAAATCTTTAAAAATAAAATAAAATAAAATGTAAGGGAAAAATATGTACATTAAAAAAAATGTTCATACAAGTGGACCCGTGTAGTTCAAACTCATGTTGTTCAAGGATCAACCGTATTTGGAAATTAAATAACAGAAAAGTCAATTATGTTTTATATGCTAGCACACATTTAGAAAATAAAATTTAAAACCATTTGATTCACAATAATATCCAAAACTATTAAATGCATAGGAAATAATTTAACACAAGAGGCAAGATCTCTTTATTATGAAGCACAAAACACTGCTGACAGAAATTCTGCAATTCCTAACTAAATGGAAAGATGTACCATGTTCATGGACTGTAAGACTCAATAATATTAAGATATATTTCTCCCAATTTTGGTTTTAGAGTCAACATATTTCCAGTCATAATCCCAGCAGACTTAAAAAAAATTAGTCAAGCTGATTATATACATATATAGGAAAATGAAAGGATATGAAAATGAAAAGGGAAAAATTAAGATCATCCAAAGCAATTTTCAAAAGGAAGAACAAACTTAGGAGACTTATAACTGACTTTTAAGACCTACTATAATGTCATAGTAATCAAGATAGTGTGGCATGAAGATCAATAAAAATATCAAAAGAAGGAGTGCCTGAGTGGCTCAGTTGGTTAAGCAGCTGCCTTGGCTCAGGTCATGATGTCAGGGTCCTGGGATCAAGTCCTGCTTTAGGCTCCCTACTCAGTGGGAGTGGGAAGCCTGCTTCTCCCTCTCTACCATTTGTGCTCTCTCATGCTTTCTCTCTCTCTCTCTCTCTCTCTCTCTCTCTCAGATAAATAAATAAAATCTTTTTAAAAAATCAAAAGAGTTGAATAGAGAGCCCAGAAATGTCCTCCTACTTGTATGATCATTGATTTTTGACAAAGTAGGCAAGGCAACCCATTGGGAACAGGAAAGCCTTTTCTATGAATAATATTGGAGCAACTGGGTATTAATATGCAAAGAAATAAAATGCAATTCCTACCTCACATCATAAACAAAATTAGTTTGAGATGGAACATAGACCTAAATGTAAAACATAAAACTATAAATAGTTTATGTGAAAACATAGACTATCTTTGTGACTTGGGGGTAGACAAAGGTTCTAACAGAAAAGAGCAATAACCACAAATGAAAATAATGATAAATTATAGGGTGGCTGGGTGGCTCAGTTGGTTAAGCATCTGCCTTTGGCTCAGATCATGATCCCACAGTCCTGGGATCAAGCCTCAAATAGGGCTCCTTGCTTAGTGGGGAGCCTGCTTCTCCCTCTCCTTCTGCCTGCCTCTCCTCCTGTTTGTGCTCTCTCTGTCAAATAAATAAATAATATCTTTTAAAAATAATGATAAATTAGTCTTAAAAATTTAAAACTTTTGCTCATTAAAAGACCTCATTTAGAAAATTAATGAACAGGGACGCCTGGGTGGCTCAGCGGTTGAGTGCCTGCCTTCCTCCAAGGGTGTGATCCTGGAGCTCTGGGATCGGGTCCCACATCAGGCTCCTTGCATGGAGCCTGCTTCTCCCTCTGCCTGTGTCTCTGCCTCTCTCTCTCTCTCCCTCTCTGTGTTTCTCATGAACAAATAAATAAAATATTTTTTAAAAAATCAAAAATTAATGAACAATCTTCAGGCTGGGAAAAAAAAATTCCAAATCATATATCTGACAAAATAGTGGTATCAAGGGCAGCCCCCGGGGTGCAGCGGTTTAGCGCTGCCTGCAGCCCAGGGTGTGATCCTGGAGACGGGATCGAGCCCCATGTCGGGCTCCCTGCATGGGGCCTGTTTCTCCCTCTGCCTCTGTCTCTGTCTCTCTGTCTCTCTCTGTCGCTCATGAATAAATAAAATCTTAAAAAAAAATAGTGGTATCAATATGCATGCAGAATTCTGGAAACAATAAAAAGAAACACTTTGAAAATGAACAAAAGGGGTGCCTGGGTGGTTCAAAAGGGGTGGTTGTGCATATGACCCTTGGTTTCAGCTCAGGTCATGATCTGAGGGTTGTGGGATCAAGCCCCACGTTGGCTTAACATTCAGTGCAGTCTGCTTATTCCTCACCCTCCCTCTTTGCTCCTCCCCTCACTTGTGCTCTCTCAAATAAATAAATAAAATCCTCAAAAAATAATTTTAAAAATTAAATACAAAGAAAATGAACAAAAATGTTGAATAGTGGGCAGCCCCAGTGGCCCAGCGGTTTAGTGCCGCCTTCAGCCCAGGGTGTGATCCTGGAGACCCAGAATCGAGTCCCACGTCGGGCTCCCTGCATGGAGCCTGTTTCTCCCTCTGCCTGTGTCTCTGCCTCTCTCTCTGTGTCTCTCATGGATGGATGAATAGAATCTTTAGAATAATAAATAAATGAATAAATAAATAAGTAAAACTACACATATGCCTACTGCAACAAGTCCCCACATCAAGAGATATGAAAACAAATATATACAAAAACAGCTAGTATAAGAAGGTTCACAGCAGCCTGAAATTGGAAACACAGGCATCCATCAGTAGGACAATAAATAAATTGAGGTATCTTCACATAATGAGATATTACTCAGCAACAAAAAAGAAAGAGCTATTGAAAAAAAGTAAAAATGTGGATGAACTCGAAGAAAAAAATATCCCAAGTGAAGAAAGCCTTACATGAAAGAGAATGTATTTACATGAATTTCTAGAAAAATTAAAACTCATCTGTGGTAGGAAAAAAAGAGAACGGTATTTTCTTCTGTAGTGTTGGAAGACTAGGAAGAAATAAGGGGACAAGAGATAACTTTATAAGGTGATATTAGCATTCTGTATTCTGATTGCACAGATTTGTGCATTTATGGAAACTCCTTGAATGGTAACACTCAAGACATTTGCATCACATTGTATAGAAATTTTACATCAAAAAAATACAACCAAATATTAAACTCTAATTATATCTAGTGTGTTTTGGGGAAATATGATGATGTGTATAATTTACTTTAAAATACAGTAAAAATTAAAAATTAAAAAAACAAACACAGTAAAACTTATTTGGACTGATACAAGGATAGAGAAATGGATAGACTGATAAATGTGATAAAACCAGTGAAGTTTTTAAAAATTTATTTATTTATTTATTCATGAGACACAGAGGGAGAGGCAAAGAGGCAGAGGGAGAAGCAGGCTCCCTGTGGGGAGTCTGATGTGGGACTCGATCCCAGGACTCCAGGATCACGACCTGAGCCGAAGGCAGATGTTCAATCACTGAGCCACCCAGGTGCCCCAAAACCAGTGAAGTTAAATGTTATTTGTAGAATCTAGGTGGTAAAAGATAAACTCAAAATGGATGAAAGATCTAAATGTGAGACAAGAATCCATCAAAATCCTAGAGAACACAAGCAACACCCTTTTTGAACTTGGCCACAGCAACTTCTGCAAGATACATCTATGAAGGCAAGGGAAACAAAAGCAAAAATGAACTATTGGGACTTCATCAAGATAAAAAGCTTCTGCACAGCAAAAGAAACAGTCAACAAAACTCAAAGACAACCTACTGAATGGGAGAAGATATTTGCAAATAACCTTTCAGATAGAGGGCTAGTATCCAAGATCTATAGAGAACTTATTAAACTCAACAGCAAAGAAACAAACAATCCAATCCTGAAATAGGCAAAACACATGAACAGAAATTTCACCAAAGAGGCATAGACATGGCCAAGAAGCACATGAGAAAATGCTCCACATCACTTGCCATCAGGGAAATACAAATCCAAACCACAATGAGATCCCACCTCACACCAGTGAGAATGGGGAAAATTAACAAGAGAGGAAACAACAAATGTTGGAGAGGATGTGGAGAAAGGGGGACTCTCTTGCACTGTTGGTGGGAATGTGAACTGGTGCAGCCACTCTGGAAAACTGTGTGGAGGTTCCTCAAAGAGTTAAAAATAGATCTGCCCTACGACTCAGCAATTGCAGTGCTGGAGATTTACCCCAAAGATACAGATGCAGTGAAACGCCAGGACACCTGCACCCCGATGTTTCTAGCAGCAATGTCCACAATAGCCAAACTGTGGAAGGAGCCTCGGTGTCCATCGAAAGATGAATGGATAAAGAAGCTGTGGTCTATGTATACAATGGAATATTCCTCAGCCATTAGAAATGATAAATACCCACCATTTGCTTCGACGTGGATGGAACTGGAGGGTATTATGCTGAGTGAAATAAGTCAATCGGAGAAGGACAAACATTATATGTTCTCATTCATTTGGAGAATATAAAAAATAGTGAAAGGGAATAAAGGGGAAAGGAGAGAAAATGAGTGGAAAATACCAGTGAGGGTGACAGAACATGAGAGACACCTAACTGAGAAACGAACAAGGGGTAGTGGAAGGGGACGTGGGGGGGGGGGGTTGGGGTGACTAGGTGACGGGCACTGAGTGGGGGGCACTTGACGGAATGAGCACTGGGTGTTATGCTATATGTTGGCAAATCAAACTCCAATAAAAAAATACACAAAAAAAATAGAAAAAGAAGGAAATCCCTCCCTGTTTCAGCAACAGTTCACTAAGCACTGCTTGCACCCAAGAGAAACCACCACAATCTGAAATACTTGTCCTTTTCTTTTTTTTTTAACATCACAAATATGTTTTTATTTGTCACCATTAAATGTCTGAATTTTAAACAGATTCTTGGACTGGTGGTTCATATCCATCAGCTCGTTCAACTTTAGCACCGGTCTCATCCCCCGTTTTTTCCAGAACTACTACCTTCACCATGAAGCTCCATGAGTTTTCCCAATTCAAACTTGGGCTTCTTCAGCATTTTTACTTTTCTAACAAAAACATCATGGAGTGGATAAGTAGACTGACAAGCTTTTTCTATATCTTTTCCGATGCTGTCTGGAATCAATTTATTGAGCACTTCTCTCAAGTCATTTGTTTGCACCTCTCGGGTCATGATTTCCATCATCTTTTTCCGGATTTGGCGGACCTGTTGGTGCTGAGCGTAAGAGGTCTTCCGAATCTGATTACTGCGTTTTTTAGTAAAACCAACACAAAATAGACGAAGCAAATAACCATCGGTAGTCTTTACATCAACATGAGCTTCAATCATGGTCTGCCATTTTTTGACCACGGAGCACATTTTGTCACGGGTAAGATCCATGCCATGGAAATTAGGCAGTTTTTGCCCTGCACATCCTCAGTGATTAGCTTGAATTTCCTAAATGCAACTTCATCATTCTGCAGATCATCATTCTGCAGATCATTCTTCAAAAACGCGACCCTTAAGACCATCAGACGCAATTTTGGTTCCTTGAGTTCTTGTGACTAGTGTTTTTCCAATATTTCTTATATTGAACATAGCTGGCGCTTTCACATCATACCAATCTTTCTTATAAAATGGATCAACCACTTTCTTCTTGGCTCCCTTTTTGCCGCCTTTCGTAAGGCGCTTGTTCTTGCCGACCGCCATGGCGCTGCTCTGGCTACTTGTCCTTTTCCAGTGAACTTTTGTTCATCGAGGTGGTAAGTGTTCATAGTACAATTCTTTCCACTTTTCTGTACATTTGAAAAATGTATAGTAAAATGTTGGAAAAATACTGAATAAAGTAAGCATACTTAGGGGGTGTTAAATAAATGAACTTTTTTTTTTTTTTGCTATGCATATTTATTGGGTCTCATCAGAATACAGGGAATGTCTTTTGGCTGCAGAATACCAAAGTTAGTTACATAATAACCATGACTGTCATTATATGGAAATTATGAAGGGAACCAATATTCAAATCTTAAAGTGAATTTGAAATTCCAGTATATATCTACAAGATTCAACCTGCCTATCCATATATCTCTGTATAAATACATGAGAGAGAATATCCTCTGGTTTGCTGTCATGATGAATTGAGTATGGCTTTACATTTTTTAAAAACATTTTATTTATTTATTCATGAAACACACACACAGAGGCAGAGACATAGGCAGAGGGAGAAGAAGGCTCCCCATGGGGAGCCCTGTGGGGGACTCGATCTTGGGACCGTGGGATCAAGACCCAAGCAGAAGGCAGATGCTCAACCACTGAGCCACCCAGGTGCCCCTGGCTTTACATTTCTAATGTCCATGGCTTGTTTTGATTACAGAATAGTTCAAAAGCATAGACTATTATCCTCCTGAATTGTTTTTTAAAGATTTTATTTATTCATTCATGAGAGACACCTGGCCATTCCTACCCAGTGCAGGATTCCTTTAAGAAGCAATCCTTGCTCTGGAGCTCCCTCTTGGGTTGGCTAAGACTTTATTGACCTGCATTTTGATCTGAGGTTTTCTCTGACCTGCTTGTCCCCCACTTGCCTTTCAAAAGTGTCAAATCAGCATCTCAGGCTCAAGATTTTTCTCTGCCCAAGCCTTTCACCTTTACATTTACCCATCTACCTTTCACAGACGTTACTTTTCCATTCTTCCCTCAAACCTCCTGTAATCCTGATTATCTTAGAGTTGGCTCCCTGGAGCACCCAAACAGGTACTTTCTCTAAGTCCTAACCTCATTGAATTTGGATAATTTTTTTGGTGGCTAAACAGTTCTTAATTGTTGGGAAGGTATAATCAATATTAATCAGTATTGCTAATAGTATAATAAAAGCTAAAATAATTGCTGTAAATATAAATTGCATTTCTGCATATTATTTCCAAGGCTAATTGTTTATGATTTGATAGAATGGTAATTACACACAAAAAAATACTCACAGACCCTGGACCTTCATATAAAAGAGTAAGATATATGATGCAAGATTTGATTGATTACGGTATGGTTACTCAGGGTCTTACCTTAGAGTATCAACATTTCTTTAGAAGCTGAAATATAATAAATAATAATTCTTAAAAACAGCTCCCTTTCGAGCTAATGACACCAATTCTGACACTCATTCCTTCCTGCCAGTGTCCCTAATGTCCTCCCTAACAAATGAATAAGTAAAATCACAGCTAATATTTGTTGAGCACTTGTATGCCAGACACAGTGCTATGCTCTTTACATGTTATTCCATGTAATTATTACTTTTATCCATGGGAGTTTGGTTCTGTTTTACAAATAGCAAATCCAAGGTTCAGGAAGGTTAAACATTGTGCTCAAAGTCACAGCTGATAAAGGCCAGGGTCAGTAAGTGTTTGATTCCAGTTCACTCATCTCTGAGGAGGTTACATATTTTTACCTTAATATTTAGTGGGGTTGGGATTAGAATCCAAGTCTTTGAACACCTCACTTTGTGCTCTTTCCTTTAAGTATCCCTTATTAATGCTAACAGTTTTGATTCTTCATCTAAGATGGTTAACTGATCCTGAATTCTTTTATTTTTTTTTCCTGAATTCTTTTAGTCAAACAAACATCCAACTTTCAGATAGAAAAATCAAGGAAACATTTAATAATTTTCTATTTGCTCTCTCTTTAGTCTGAATATTTATTGGCCATTTTGTCTTCAGCTCAAATGTACCTTTAGTTTCATCACAATCTGAGTTGATTTTCCTAAGTCTATTCATTGTCTCTGGGAGAAGAGGGGCCAAGTCCCCTTGATTTCCTGGGAAGAAGCCCAATAAATGTTCTTGGGTCATACTTGTTTCCTTCCTATTTAGTCTTCCATTCTGAGCAACAGCTGTAGATTTGGGAGTGTTTCCCCCCAATCTGATCCAAAAAGTGGGAAATGTTTTGTCCCCATATGATTACAAATTTCTAATATAAGACATTTGAGAAAAGCCCAATTCCTAATTACTAAACCATTGACATGATTCTATCAGAAGCAATCTGAGATTCCACCACTCTCTTCACTTCAGCCCTTTGTCTAACTGGAAGTAGTTATTAAGTTATTATGATCCCAACTAAGAAAAAGGAAATTCTGAGGTGCCTGGGTGGCTCAGTTGGTTAAGCAGCTGACTCTTGATTTCAGCTCAGGCCATGATCTCAGGGTCCTGGAATGGAGTCCTGTGTCAGGCTCTGTGCTCAGCAGGGAGACTGCTTCAGGATTCTCTCTCTCAGATATTTGCAAATGACCTATCAGATAAAGGGCTAGTATCCAAGATCTATAAAGAACTTATTAAACTCAACAGCAAAGAAACAAACAATCCAATCCTGAAATGGGCAAAAGACATGAACAGAAATCTCACAGAGGAAGACATAGACATGGCCAACAAGCACATGAGAAAATGCTCTGCATCACTGGCCATCAGGGAAATAAAAATCAAAACCACAATGAGATACCACCTCACACCAGTAAGAATGGGGAAAATTAACAAGGCAGGAAACAACAAATGTTGGAGAGGATGTGGAGAAAGGGGAACCCTCTTGCACTGTTGGTGGGAATGTGAACTGGTGCAGCCACTCTGGAAAACTGCGTGGAGGTTCTTCTAAGAGTTAAAAATAGATCTGCCCTACGACTCAGCAATTGCACTGCTGGGGATTTACCCCAAAGATACAGATGCAGTGAAATGCCGGGACACCTGCACCCCGATGTTTCTAGCAGCAATGTCCACAATAGCCAAACTGTGGAAGGAGCCTCGGTGTCCATTGAAAGATGAATGGATAAAGAAGCTGTGGTCTATGTATACAATGGAATATTCCTCAGCCATTAGAAATGATAAATACCTACCATTTGCTTCGACGTGGATGGAACTGGAGGGTATTATGCTGAGTGAAATAAGTCAATCGGAGAAGGACAAACATTATATGGTCTCATTCATTTGGAGAATATAAAAAATAGTGAAAGGGAATAAAGGGGAAAGGAGAGAAAACGAGTGGGAAATATCAGAGAGGGAGACAGAACATGAGAGACTCCTAACTCTGGGAAACGAACAAGGGGTGGTAGAAAGGGAGGTGGGCGAGGGGTGGGGATGACTGGGTGATGGGCACTGAGGGGGGCACTTGATGGGATGAGCACTGGGTGTTATACTATATGTTGGCAAATTGAACTCCATTAAAATAAAAAAAAAGGATTCTCTCTCTCTCCCACTGCCCCTCCTCACATTCTCTCTCTCTTAAATAGATAATCTTAAAAAAAGAGAAGAAGAAGAAGAAGAAGAAGAAGAAGAAGAAGGAGAGGGAGGAGAAGGAGAAGGAGGGAGACAACACTGAAATGTTTGAAAGCAGATGCTAATAGATCCTTCTGTACCAGGTACAGAAGGCAATCTCAGCTTGAAAGGACCCTGGCCTGGGCACTTTGGTGGCTCAGCAGTTGAGCATCTGCCTTTGGCTCAGGTTATGATCCTGGGGTCCTGGGATCCAGTCCTGCATCAGGCTTCCCAGAGGGAGCCTGCTTCTTGCTCTGCCTATGTCTCTCATGAATAAATAAATAAAATCTTTAAAAAGAAAAAAAAAAGGACCCTGGCCCTTATTATCACAAGATGAATGGTACATGGAGACAGAATAGCAAAGCCAGAGTGATACAGGATGCAATGGGCCACAGGCAGATTGTCTTATTGTTTTAGACTTAATCTTAATAAAATGTATATGAATAAAGGATCGAGTCAAGGAATATTTGTACATCATAGGCACTTTTAATTTTCATAGAATTTGGGTCTTATATGTGTGTTTTTAAAATAATAATTTATAGAAAAAGAAACTAACCTATAGGAGAATCCCTTATCAGAAAGCGATTAGGATTGGAATTGGTTAGTTGGCAAAGTTGGCTAAAGTAGAGAACTGAAAAATTTATTTTAACATAAAATTACATGATCATACTTAGTCATCAGTCTTTTAACATAAAGCCCAGGACTCTTCTTTGAGTATGGTTCCACCAATAGATGGTCCAGATAGTCATTCTTGAATAAATCACATATACCGCAGCAGTAATAGTATTAATAGTAATAGTTGAGCACTTACTATGTGTCAGGCACTTTTAGTCTTCCCAGTATCTCTTTGAGGTAACAATTATTATCATTCTCATTTTATATATGAGGTTAAGAAACTTGCCTAAGGAGACAGAGTCAGTAAATGGTAGAGATAAGGTTAAAATACAGGTTATCTGGCTCCCAAGTTTACATTCTTAACCAGCACATCATCTCTAATCTCCATTTCTGAGTGTCCCTAGGGAAGAGCTTTAAGAAACTGAAGACATTTATGAAGCAATATAAGAATCCTTCCACATTTTTATATTTTTTTCAAAACTTTTATCTCCCCCATACATACTTTAACAGTAATTCTTTAATGAGCTATTCACTTGTATTAAATCTTTCCAAAGCGTCTTCATGAAAACAAGCGGCTTTTTTCAATATATATTTCATCAATTTATGAAATATTCAGTCCAAATGTGGAATTAAAACTGTACATAAAGAGGTGCCTGGCTGGTTCAGTTGGTAGAGCATGTGACTCATGATCTTGAGGTCATGTGAGTTTGAGCCTCACACTGCGCATAAAGCTCACTAAAACAAAACAAAACAAAACAAAACAAAACTGTACATATAAAATCACAATCTTTATGGGGCATCTGGCTGGCTCAGTTGGTAGAACATGCGACTCTTGATCTCAGGGTTGTGAGTTCAAGCCCCACATTGGGTGTAGAGATTACTTGAAAATAAAATCTTTGGGGAACCTGGGTGGCTCAGTGGTTGAGTGTCTCCCTTTAGCTTAGGCCATGATCCTGGAATCCTGAGATAGAGTCCCACATCACGCTTCCTGCGAGGAGCCTGCTTCTCCCTCTGCCTATGTCTCTGCCTCTCTTTCTGTGTCTCTCATGAATAAATAAATAAATAAATAAAATCTAAAAGAAATCTTTAAAAACAAACAAGAATTACAATCTTTGTGATCAAATTATGGATATATATTACTTATTGAAATAATTTATTGAAATAAATCAGTTTGGGAAAAGGCACAACTATTTTTAGAGCAGACAACTTAACTGGTGGGATCAGAAGTAGGCATGAGTATTATTGCCAAAGAATATTCATTATGCCGTGGATATCAGTTAGTATCTTTTACAATTGAAATGGAGATCATCAATTAATCCATAACTCCTTCAGGAGATCAGTTAAGAGTTTCTGCCATATTTAAATTTCATCTGTGTTTTAGGACAATCACAGGTGATATAGTAATGGCTTTTCAGCTAAGACTGAGTGTAGTACAAGTAATATAATGATGTTACATATTTTTTTTCAAAGATTTATTTTAGAGAGAGAGAAAGCAAGGGAGGGGCAGAGGGAGAGGGAGAATCTTTTTTTTTTAAGATTTTATTTATTTATTCATGAGAGACACACACAGAGAGGCAGAGACACAGGCAGAGGGAGAAGCAGGCTCCATGCAGGGAGCCTGATGCAGGACTCGATCCCAGGTCTCCAGGATCAGGCCCTGGACTGAAGGTGGCACTAAACTGCTGAGCCACCTGGGCTGCCTATGGAGAGAGAGAATCTTAAGCAGGCTCCTCATCCAATGCAGAGCCTGATGTGGCACTCAATTCCAGGACCCTGAGATAATGACCCAAGCTGAAACCAAGTAAGATGCTTAACCAATTGAACCACCCAGGCACCCCTTATGTTATGTATCTTAACAGTACCTTCATATGCTTCCAGAAGAATGTGTTGTATTTTCTGTTTTTATTAAAAGCCTAACATGTTAGATATTTGATTTCATATATATATGTATAGCCTTTTATAGACATATATCAATAGCTCTTTTACATATATTCATATATATATATATATATATATACACATATTATAGAGAGCCTTTTCTTTAGCTTTCAGATCTATTTAAACTGGCTCACTAGGGACACCTGGGTAGCTCAGTGGTTGAGCATCTACCTCTGGCTCAGGTCGTGATCCCAGGGTCCTGGGACTGAGTCCCACACTGGGCTCCCTATGGGGAGCCTGCTTCTCTCTCTGCTTAGATCTCTGCCTCTTTCTGTGTGTCTCTCATGAATAAATAAATAAAATCTTAAAAAAAAATAAACTGTCTCACTATATAGGTTTCCTATTGTTGGTGTAACAACCACAAATTTACTGACTTGACTTGACACAATATATATTTTCCTGCAGTTCTAGATCTCAGAACTGTCAAAATTTTTTTAAAAGTCTAAAATCAAAGTGTTGTCAGAATTATGTTTTCTGGAGACTGGAGGGGAGGATTGTTATTGCCTTTCAGTCTTTTGGAGGTCACCCGTATTGTCTGGCTAGTGGCTCCTTTCATCTTCCTTGTATTGCTCCAATCTCTTGCTTCTCTCCAACCTCTGCTTCCATTGTCACAGTTCCTCTTGTGTTGCCAAGTCTCCCCCTGCCTCCCTTTTACATTAACACTTATGGTTACATTTAAGAACCACTTCTATAATGCAGTCTAAGCTCCCCATCCAAGATCCTTAATCCCATTTGCAAAGAACCTCTTACCCTATTAGATAATATATTCACAGGTTCCAGAGATTTGGATATGGATATCTTTGGGGGTCATTATTCAGCCTACCATACTTGGTTTAATTAGAGACTAATGAACTAATTTCCAAAAGTAAACTGAAAAACTAATCAGGTCAATGTTTCAAACAGGAATGCCTAGAATGCCTAAACTATGAGAAATTAAACAGCAATTTAACTTTTCAAAGCAATTTAAGAACTTTGGTAATGGAGATTTTTAGATTGAATTTGGGAATTTGTAGCATACATGGCTCATTTCTTTCAAAAACAAAAGCTATTGAAGACTTAAGGAAAAATCCTCCCTCCCACCTGCCATCCCTCTTCCTCTCGTTAGCTCTTAGCCTCTTTCCAGTCTTCTGGCCTTCCTTCTCTCACTTATGCTCTTGCATAAATTATTTAATGGTTCTATATAAGTTCTTGAGCTTTTATAGTCATTTCTTATTCAATTTGGAACTCAATAATAAATAAACCTCCAGCTTTAATATGCATTTTTTTGTTATAAACCCTAAATGGAAGCGCAGTGCTTATTTGGGAAAAAAAAAAGTGCTAGGGTTACATATAAAATGTATAGCCAAAAAAAAAATAAACAGAATTATTTATTTGTTTGTTTGTTTGTTTTTGTGTCTAGTGAGGAAATTGCCAGATTGCTCTTTCCCAACTTGAACTATAAAATTAGATTAATTAGTTTTACCTCATGCTGTTTATTTCCCTCAGGAAGAACACTCTGAAGCACTTTGGCTACTGTGAAGTCCCACAGGACTCTTAGGGCTAATGTTATTAGCCTTTGGGGTGACATCAGTTTTTCTATGCTGGGGGCTTATGAGCTATCTCTAGGTTTTTCATATCAAGAAAATAGCATTAGGGATTTTTCTTGATCTAAGAGATTTTGTTTGTGGCTTATCACCTCCTTTCTTTCCCCTTAAAACTGTTAAAACTATACATTTTTAATATTTTTATTCCATTTAGTTACTTTATGCTCTTCTAATGTCAACGTCTCAAATCTTCCATTTCTACAGACTGCCTCCTCAGCTAACCAGCTGTTCATGATTTTGTAGTGGATTGCTCTCTATGTACTTATAAACATCATTAGAGTAGCTCAGGTGGCTCAGCGGTTTAGCACCGCCTTCTACCCAGGGCATGATACTGGAGGCCCGGGATCGAGTCCCACATCAGGCTCCCTGCATAGAGCCTGCTTCTCCCTCTGCCTGTGTCTCTCTGCCTCTTTCTCTCTCTGTGTCTCTCATGAATAAATAGATATATAAAAATAAAATAAACATCATTAAGTTTTCAGTGTAAAAGTCTTTAAAATTGTAAACAGTGGTTGAATAACAGGACTGAGTGAATTTTTTTTGACTCTTTGGGTTATTTTTCATGTACTTTATATTGCATATACTCTAGAAATACCATATGTAATATAATATGTTAATATAATAATACACATTAATATAGTATAAATGAATTATTTGATAAGTCAATTCATATTATAATTTTATATATAATGTATGTCATTATATAAAATACTATATATCATATTAAAATAATAGTTTTTTTGCTAAAATTATCTCTGGTGATAGAGATATTGGTTCTTTCAGACAATAGTTTTTGATGATTTCTGCACAAAAACATTCTGTATTATATACCAAAGTCCAGTCTATTCTTGTATCTTTTAGTCTCTCTCTTCTCCCTCTCCGTACATATGTATGAAAGGAGCTAAAAAAAATATAAAACTAAGTATGCTAAACATTTAGTAAACTTGAAAAAAGAGGCAGATAAAGTTAGAAGTAGAAGTTAGAAGTAGTTAAAGTTAGATAGTTAGCAAAAATATAAAGAAATCCACCGATGAACTATGAAAGATTAACTAAGATATTCTAAGTTAAAAAAATTAAAACCCGGGATCCCTGGGTGGCGCAGCGGTTTGGCGCCTGCCTTTGGCCCAGGGCGCGATCCTGGAGACTCGGGATCGAATCCCACGTCAGGCTCCCGGTGCATGGAGCCTGCTTCTCCCTCTGCCTATGTCTCTGCCTCTCTCTCTCTCTCTCACTGTGTGCCTATCATAAATAAATAAAATTAAATTAAAAAAAAAATTAAAACCCAACTATAACAATGAAACAATCGTGCATAATAAGTCCAGTATCCAAGGTAGGAAATACCTTATTCATTTGTTTGTTGGTTGGTTTTAAGATTTATTTAGTTAGCTAGTTAGTTATTTAGTTATTTATTTGACAGAGAGAGCACAGGCAGTGGAGCAGGAGGTAGAGGCAGAGGCAGAGAGAGAGGAAGAGGGAGAGGGAGAAGCAGGCTCCCCGCTGAGCAGAGAGCCTGATGCAGGGCTCCCTCACAGGACTCTGGGATCATGATCTGAGCAGAAGACAGACACTCAACCGACTGAGCCACTCAGGCGCCCCAGGAAATACTTTTAAACGGAGAATCATTAATGAGTGGAGAACCTTTCAGGCTTTGGGATTTTTGAAGGGACTACATGTAGGACTCTCCCACAAATTAGGGCAGATAATACCCTGACAATGAACATGAAGACAAGGAATCTCAGCAAAGAAATAGGAACTATTTAAAAAAAAAAAAAAAAACAGTGGAAATTCTAGAACTGAAATCATATGGAGTTGTGGTCTAACTCTCAATTATGAATTACAAAGTAAAATTAAATTTTCATAATATAGCAACAGAAGGAGGAAGGTACTCTCCATCACCCCCTACCCTTTCCTCCAAATCCCTATTCTGGAGTAAGCACTGAGAAGAGTCTGAGTGTGTGGGGAGAAAAAAGGTAAGTAAAGTGTAATGGATTCACTTCCCTTCCTTAATGGAGTTTAAAGTCTTGGGGGAAAAAATTGTGAAGGTAAATCCACTCACCTTTATCATGAGAAATATAACAAAAATAAAAATGTCTTTGTTATAAATGATTTACATGGATTGAGAGAATGGGAAAATAATCCTTTCTGTGACAATATTGAAATTCTCTGATAGACATAGTTATTTGTAATGTCATTTCCATTTCGATGACAGGTCATTCAATAGGCTTACAACATTACAATTAGAGTAACTCTTTGCTAGTGATAAAAACCTATACACAGTCCTCAAACTATTCATCACTCTCACTGCGTTTCTTCTTTTAATCCTATCCTCTCCCAACTGGAGAGACCAAGGGCAGGCCACCCCAAGATGGTCCACTTTGGCATGAAGATTATTTTGAGTTAGAAAGCAATCACAACCCAGCAGACTCAGGAAAAACTCTGCTCCCACCCCCAACTGCCTCAAAAGAACTCAGACAAAGGACCTGCTCCAGGAAGAGAGCTATCACCACAAGACAACTACATTATGATATGAACTAGGTATGCTGGAGAGGGAGGAACCTTGCAAGGCCTGTTTGGTCAAAGCTCTCTGTGTCCCATTGTTTCAGAGTGGCCCAGCAAACATTTGTTTACCAAACATTTGCTCTTTTTCATCTTCCTGGGAATTGTATTCTTTCTCTTTGAAGGCTCAGACCCCTACCTGCTTCTCCTTAGTTCAGGAGGACATATATACCTCATTTTTGCCTACTGTCTTTGGAATTTCCATGTCTGTGTGGATTCCTGTACATACACTGTTAAATTTGATTTTCTTCCGGTAATCTATCTCATTCTTTGTCTAGAAGGACCTTGAAGGGAACAGGAAATTCTTGGTTCCCAACACAACATTCTCTCAAACCCCATTTCCCCTTAAGGCCAGTCTTTTGATTTCCCTTCCATTAAGAAACCATTTAGTTCAAATGAAAAAAATAAATTATCTAGTAGTAAGTGAGTGGCAAGGGGAAAGATGGGGGGGTGGGGGCAGATGCTAAAGATGTATAAATGTCACAGGACTCTTTGAGGAAAAGTCTCGAGCCATACTCTCAATAGGTGAAATCTCTTCCTTAAGTTATTACTCATTCTCTAAGTACGCCCTGTGAAGCTATATAAAATGTGTTACACACTGTCATAACATTGCATTTTATACATTCTGAAAAATCACATTGCTTTAAAGAATGAGAAAAAGTTAACAGTGATGTTGAGAAGATATACATTGCATTATTGTTTTCCAACATTTTATATTGTATTACAGTAGCTCTTCATGACATATTTATTATGGAAGTGGCATTTTCATTCTATCTGATGTCAGGCATTGGCATTTTAATTCTATCTGATGTCAGGCATCTTTTCTTTTAATGTGATGATCTCAATGAACACTGCTTTGTTCTTTTGTTTTCAATTCAATTTCAGAACATACTGGGTGAATATTTTTCCTTCCTTTGTTCACAAATATTTAACAGCACTCCAGCACCTAAAAAGAAGCCTAGACAAAACACAGACTGATGTTGTAGTAAAGGTAATGTTACTCTAATTTTAAAAGATGACATTCATTAATAACATGATCCCTTGCTCTCTGCTCACTTTCTCCCATGGCTGCTGTTTTTGGAAGTCCACAGGAGATCTTCCTGTGGCTTCTTAGATTTTTTTTTCCCCTCACAATTCTCCGAACAAAGAATAATTGTGCTTCAAGGCTAAAGGAACAATGACACTTCTGCTTATTTTTCTTTAGAAGTGCACTATTGTTTCTGCTGTGTACATTCCCCTGCCTTCCTGATTCCCTTCCAGAATTTCTTACTGTGTAAAATGTTTGTTACAAGCTGATGTACTGAAATCACAGATTGCAAATATATTTGGAGTTTTGTTTATCTTGTAAGAACAGGAGTGAAATGCCAAGTGATTCCACAACTTTCTGATGAAACATATTAATGCAGCACTGCTCTTGAAATTAAAGCTTGTGGAGGTAAAATGCCTGCAGAAAGTGGCTATGCCAAACATCTCCAAGACCACCCCAATAGCTAGAGATTCACTAAGAGGACTCATGGGACTCGGCATATAGTTGTACACATGACTAAGATTTATTCCAGTGATGTAGTAGGATACACAGCCAGATCATGAGGGAAAAGACACAGGGAGAATCTGGAAGAATCCATGTGCAGGCTTCCTTTTGCTCCCTTTCTCCCATGAGGAGTCGCTCAGAGCACACCTTCCCCCAGCAACGAAAATGGAGCAACGTGTGCATGATGTTTCTGCCCTGGGAAGCCCATTAGAGACCCAGCATCTGGGGTTTTTATTGGGGGCTGTTCACGTAGATACCCTCTGCCAATCATATATCAAATTTCCAGATTCCCAGAAGGGAAGCGGGAGTTCAGCATAAACCACATCATTTGCATGAATAATTTAGACACAGTAAGCCACTCTTATCAGTTCTGGGAATGGTGGGAGCTCTTCTGAAATCCAAGTTCCCAAATGCCAGCCAGGATCCAACCTCACAAGCAGACTGTTCTTAGGATAGCAGTCTCAAGCGTGGTATCTCAACTTTGTTTTGCACAGTGGCTAGCCAAGCTAGCTTTGCAAATAGAAAATTCTTGAACACTAGCAATTCACCTATAAATAAATGCCCTTTATACTGTAGGCTACCCACCTCAGCAATGTTATTGAAATAGCAATCTTTTTTTCTCATTGCAAATTGATTTTCCAATGTAATTTATCAGCTTTTCTTTATGAAGGGAATGTAAACTGAAAAGCCACATTAAAAAACAATTGATCTTACAGTCTTCTGTCAATGGTCTCATTAACTGGCTTGTCAAGGTATTCAGTTAACAGGATGTTGGCATTAATATGGGTTAAAATGTAATTCATTTCTGATCCTATTGAAAACTAAAAGCCTAATATGATACTCTGGCTATACTGTAAGTCTCGTGGCATGCCTGGAGTTTCAGTTTATATATATATATATATATATATTTTTTTTTTGAGTTTCACTTTTTAGTAGGTGAGTTGAAACTACTACACATTCATTGCTTATCTCTATATTTAATAAAGAAGCTTTTGACATACCTTTCAGTTTAACTCAATTATTTTTTATAGTTTTTTTTTAACATTAGAATTCAGCTGTTTATCATTAAGCACAACTGTTTTTTTTCTTTTTCTTTTTAAAGATTTTATTTATTTATTCATGAGAGACACAGAGAAAAGCAGAGACATAGGTAGAGGGAGAAGCAGGCTCCATGCAGGGAGCCCGATGTGGGACTCCATCCCCGGGACCCCAGGATCATGCCCTGAGCCAAAGCAGACACTCAACCGCTGAGCCACCCAGGCGTCCTGTTATTCCCACTCTTAGCTCATTGGGATATTTTGTCTGGCCTTCAGTAACCTTTCTTTAAAAATTTATTTATTCAGGATGCCACGTGGGTAAGTTCAGTTGAATAATGAAAACTGTCCTATTTCACTTTCTGGGGTTTGGTCAGACTGAGCATAAGTAGTATTTAGGAGCATCCACTCTGGTGCCAGGGAGACTGGGATCTAAGCGCTTTCTCTGCTACCTACTGTGTGACCCCTGTCAAATCCCCTAATCTCTCCTTAATCCCCACACTTGTAAAATGGAGGGGAAATAGTAGCTCCTCCTTCTGAGCATTGAAAGGATTAAATCAGTACATAAAACTTAGTGAATTAAGATACTTTTTTTTTGTTGGAGTTTTTTTTTTTTTGTCTTTTAAAAAATGTTTTAATTTCTATTTTAATTCAATTTAATTAACATATAGTATATTATTAGTTTCAGAAGTAGAATTTTTTTAATAAATTAATTTTCTATTGGTGTTTAATTTACCAAATACAGAATAACACCCAGTGCTCATCCCGTCAAGTGTCCCCCTCAGTGCCCGTCACCCACTCACCCCCATCCCCCGCCCTCCTCCCCTTCCACCACCCCTAGTTCGTTTCCCAGAGTTAGGAGTCTTTATGTTCTGTCTCCCTTTCTGATATTTCCCACACATTTCTCAGAAGTAGAATTTAGTGATTCATCAGTTGCATATAACACCCAGTACTCATTCTATCCAGTTAAGATATTGTTTTGATGATTATCATGGTGATAATGATTCCATGACTATGGATAATTCAGATTTGGCTTTAATGCAAACACTGAGGAGCACATGGGTGGCTCAGTCAGTTAAGTGTCTGCCTTCAACTCAGGTCATGATCCTGGGGTCCTGGGATGGAGCCCTGA
This sequence comes from Vulpes vulpes, assembly GCF_048418805.1. NCBI lineage: Eukaryota > Metazoa > Chordata > Mammalia > Carnivora > Canidae > Vulpes > Vulpes vulpes. Next base: position 31,963,233 of record NC_132796.1, on the reverse strand, counting down.
CAGCGGGGAGTCTTCTTCTCCCTTTACATCTGCCTGCCACTCTGCCTACTTGTGCGTTCACTCCCTCTGTCAAATAAATAAATAAAATATTTTTTAAAAAATCCAAACACTGGGGCAGCCTGGATGGCTCAGTGGTTTAGTGCTGCCTTCAGCCCCAGGCCTGATCCTGGGGACCAGGGATAGAGTCCCACATCGGGCTCCTTGCATGGGGCCTGCTTCTCCCTCTGCCTGTGTCTCTGCCTCTCTCTCTCTCTCATGAATAAATAAATCAAATCTTAAAAGAAAAGAGGCAAACACTGAATTGTATAGCTGGTATTACCAATGTTAACTTAAAAAACACATATAGTCCATGCTTACAATCTGGTAAACTTGACAGGTTATATATAGATATGTTATATATAGATAAATTATATAGAGAATATACTTCCTAGTCAAAGTACATTTTAAAGGTATTACTCTGGATTAAAGCAATTTGAATAATGATATGCACACACTGAACACCAGGAACAAAAGACATTACAGAAAAATGTACCTTAGGAATTAAATATCTATGAATTTAAGATAATACAAACCACTCAGGGGAAAACTCCACTTCTCTCCATTATCCTAAAGTGGGAATGAGACTGATCTTTTTATGCAGTTTTTTCTCAGACAACTGAAATGTTTGAAAATTACATAGAATGGGGATTGTGTTTGTGATTATGGTTTTAGAAAAGTATGCTAATTATGAGATTTTAAAGACTGAAAAAAATAGAATTTGTATAATTGGAGTTAAAAGGTTGAGATTATTTCAGGTTGATTTGTATTTTTATACTTTGAGATATTAAATATTTTAGTCATTTCTTTTGAAGCAACAGTTTATAATGTTTATGGTTTTTAGACTATGTCTTCAAAGATTTCATGTACCCTGTTGAAAGTAAGCATAGATATCCAACTTGTTTTAGCCAAAAGAATGTGAGCAGAAGTGACTCATTTCTGGGCTACAACTTTAATAGCCAGTACACTATTTGCCTCCTCCCCTTTTATGTGCCATGGTGATAGTGATAGTAGAGCATCAGTCTAACTCAGCCAGAGAAGAGAGCTATGGAATAGAGACCCAGCGTCCCCATGACAGACAGTTTACCTGAACAAGAAATACTCTTGCTGTTATACATTGTTACAATGCCGGGCACCTTTGTTACTGCCCAACACTTAATCTATCCTGATGGATACAGTCTGTATGTTATGTTGGCATGATTTAAAACTTGTTTTTACAATAGCTTCTAGGGGCACCTTGGTGGCTCAGTGGTTGAGCTTCTGCTGTGATCCCCGGATCCTGGGATAGAGTCCTGCATCAGGCTCCCCATGGGGAGCTTACTTATCCCTCTGCCTGTGTCTCTGCCTCTCTCTCTGTGTCTCTCATGAATAAATAAATAAAATCTTTTAAAAATAACTAAATAAAATAGTTTCTATTTTTTTGCATATTTAAATGCTAAAAGGTTATATATTTCCAGGTCATTAAAGTAATTCTTTGTTATTCTTTCACTTTCCTGCCATTTCATTAATGAACCCATGGTCAGTGAGAAAAGACTGGGGGTAGTGTATGTGCAGATGGGGTGTGGCATTTTGGTGAATCTCAATGTTTATTTCACCTCCAATCAAAAGCCTCTGTATTCTTCCCTATTTATGCTCACCAGGCATGTGGTATATATCAGATGTGGAAAGGAAAGTGTGAGAGGTCAAAGATCCAGAGCAAGGAAAACAATCACCACAATAGCAATAATAAATTCCATTTGTTGTGTGCCTATCCTATGCAGGGCACACACTGTAAGTGTGTGACATTTATGAACTCATTTAATCTTGAAAATTACCCAATGAGGTAAGAATGATTAAATTTACATTTTACAGATGAGGCACTGAGATGCTAAGTGATTTGTCCAAGCTTACAGAGTTTTTGGAAATGGGAGAGCTGGGGTACAAGCAGCTCTCAAGGAACATGTATCAGGAGCTGCTAATTGGGTACGTCAAAATCTGCAGGTAAAGACATTTAAAAAAAAGCCATTACTTTTGGTCTTAGAGCTTCCAGATAAACCAAAAAGAGGGGGTGGTGGTGAAAACAAAGCATATATAGTCTCAGTGAAAAGCATATAGTCTCATATTTAGCAAGGGAAGATAAAGAGGACAAAGTCTCAATTTCTTTAAAGAACAGTCCACTTTTCTTTTTTAGAAGCCAGGCAGATTGAAGAGTTCAGCCATGCCCTCAACCTTTTCCACTCCCTTTGCCTCTCACATTCACTCACAATAAATTTGTTCATTCCCTGATGGGCTGGGCAGCTTGGCAACCTCACGTCCAAGTTCAACCAAAGGAAGAGCTCACTGTGTAGAGAGACAGGGCTCAATGTTGCTATTTAGGCCCTTATTTTTTATCTAGCACTAGCCAATTAGCAGCCATATTAGTAACACTGCCCTCCACACTTTGGGTCACTAGTAAAACAAGGATAGATCTGAACGGCTTCAGTGGAAGCATTTAGGAATATATTCGACTCAGGTTGGAAATTTGGGTGGAATGCTAATGTTAACACTCTTTCCTTAGTGCCTTTCACCAGGAAGAAAGAAATGATGAAATCCATCAGAATTTCTTAGTATTTTTCAAAATTTAAAATATTCCTGCCCCAGAACACTAAGTACTCATAACCCTAGATTGTCATAGTTTGAAAATGTCCCCAGAAATTCCAGGCAATGAAAACTCCTGTTCTAGAGGAAATGTTCAAATTTGATGTTAGGAAACTGTGTCTTATTTATAAACTTCTAGAGTTAATAATTCTGTGCCCACATCTCCTTGGAAAATCACTAACACAGTGTTATACATAGAAGATTATTGAGAATCTCTATAATGTTTTTACATTATATCCTTACCTGCTTCAGTTTATGTGTCTCTTCCAGTTTATTCTGTAATGCGGTAGCCTAATAAAAGGGCATGCCACCAGACAGCAAACTTGTATTTCCTTTCCTGCCATTATCTTGAGAGCAACCTTCTTTAGAAAGGGAACCACATTGGTATCTCTTTGAAATCACGTTTGATATCCTGTTAGCCTGCTTCAGAATCAGCTGGAGAGTATATTAAAATATCCATAGCTGGGCCCCATCCCCAAGGTTTCTGATTCAATAGATCTAAGGTGCGGCCCTAAATTTACAATTCTAACACACCTTCTCAGGTAATGCTGATGCTGCCATCCAGGACCACACTTGGAGAACCATTACCTGGACATCTCCCAGCTCCAGGCAGGTGTTACTGCAGAAGTTTCAGAACCATCACCCTTCCCACCTTGTCACAATTCACATCTAGTGCGGCTTGGTTTTGTGGAATCCTACCACCTCCATTTCCCAAGTGCACTATTTTGATAACTATGCTTCTGTGCTGGAGCTTTCTGACCACTACACACATCCTCCTATCCATTTACCCTGCCTTGGAAATAAGAGACCTGGATATTTATTTTTGCTGTATGATTTTATTACTTATTAAACACTATGCTAGTAGGAAAGAATGAAAGGATTGAATATCAGTCAGAAGCTGGAGACTCTCACACAGCAGTTCTCATCAGATGAGTTTCTTCTTTAAGCACAGCCCAAGATTCTGCTACTCATTTCACCACCTTTGCAAGGCATAATTATGGGAGCTGCAAAGCAGGGGGTTTCTCATACTCACAAGTAAAGAAATGTCAAGTGAACTGGTATAAACACTTTGTAAAAGAATTCCAGTTTACATTTTCTAAAAACTGAGGGAATGGGTTAAGCAGAATTCTAAAGACGATTCCCCCAAGATTCCCTTTTCCTGGTTATTCAAAGACTAATGTAGGTACTGCTGTCAAGGGACTTTGCAGATGTGATGAATTAGTTTATTAGAGTTATTATAGTATGTTATAATTCTTAGCTTATTAATAACTGGTTAGCAGTTATTAATCAGCACTAAAATACAGAGAATATTCTGGATTGTCTATGTAGGCCTACTACAATCAAATGAATCCAGAGAGCAAAAGAGGAAGGCAGAAAAGTCAGAGAGATGAAGCAAAAGGGGAGCTCTAGAGGAGAGATGCTATAGAAGGGCAGGACAGAGATATTCAATGTGTGAAAAGTACTCAACTTGAGTACACAAGTGTAGCTGGTTTTGAAGATAAAGGGTACCACAACCCAGGTGTCAGGGAGGAAGAAGTTCCTCTGCCCTTCCAAGTCCTTCTAGCCACACTAAGAATCAAATTGACAGGGCAGCCCGAGTGGCTCAGCAGTTTAACCCCTTGGGCCCAGGGTGTGATCCTGGAGTCCTGGGATCAAGTCCCATGTCAGGCCCCCTGCATGGAGCCTGCTTCTCCCTCTGCCTATGTCTCTGCCTCTCTTTCTCTCTGTCTCTCATGAACAAATAAATAAAAATTAAAAAAAAAGAATCAAATTGACATGAGACAGATTAATAGGAGAAATCAAATGTAATTTTGAAAATGCATATAAGGAGTCCACACAGACATGGAAATTCCAAAGACAGTAGGCAAAAATGAGGTATATATGTCCTCCTGAACTAAGGAGAAGCAGGTAGGGGTCTGGGACTTCAAAGAGAAAGAATACAATTCTCAGGAAGATGAAAAAGAGCAAATGTTTGGTAAACAAATGTTTGCTGGGCCACTCTGAAACAATGGGACACAGAGAGCTTTGACCAAACAGGCCTTGCAAGCTACTTCCCTGTCCACCATATCTAGTTCATATCATAATGTAGTTATCTGTGGTGATAGCTCTCTTCCTGGAGCAGGTTCTCTGTCTGAATACTTTTGAGGTAGTTGGCCAGGTGGTAAAGAGTTTTTCCTGAGTCTGTTGGGTTGTGATTTTTTTTTAATGCCACCTTCTTTTTTTTTTTTTTAAGATTTTATTTATTTATTTATTCATTCATGTGAGAGAGAGAGAGAGAGAGAGAGAGAGAGGCAGAGACACAGGCAGAGGGAGAAGCAGGCTCCATGCAGGGAGCCTGATGTGGGACTGGATCCCGGGTCTCCGGGATCACACCCTGGGCTGAAGGCGGCACTAAACTGCTGAGCCACCCAGGCTGCCCGGTTGTGATTGCTTTTTAACTCAAAATCATCTTTATGCCAAAGTGGCCCATTTTGAGGCAGCCTGCCCTTGGCCCCTACATGGGGAATGTGGGCACCCTCCAGAAGCTGAGAACAACTTCTAGATAACAGCCAGAAAGACAACAAGACTTCAGTACCAAAACAGAATGGAGATGAATTCTGCTAAAAACCTAAATATGCCTAGAAGCGGAATATCTCTCAGAGCCTCTAGATAAATGCCTAAGTCAGCCAATACCTTGATTTCAACCTTGTGGGCCTAGAGTGGAGAAATCTGCTGATTCAACCCATACTTTTGACCTTACATAACTGTGAAATAGTAAATTTGTGTTGTTTTAAGCTGCTAAATTTGTGGCAGTCTCCTCTGTCAGCAATAGAAAACTAATACAGAGAAACAGAGAACAACAAAAGTCAGTAAAATACACATTTAAAAAGATATCCAAGTATATATTTGGAAAAAAGGGAAAGTCACAGATAACAAGGTAAATAGAAGAGGAGCCACAGTCTTCATTAAAAAAATAATAACTTTGAATATATGAAAAGAGTTCAGGTGAGGGCTGGGTCACCTTTAAGGGGCCAGGAGGGAAGGGAAGGGTTTGGCCCTAGCAATGGCAATGTGATGTGGTTTGAGATTATACCCAGGATTGGCATCATGGCCATGTGCTTGGTCATCCCTGGCATAGCCACTGCACACATCCACAGGTTCAGTAACAGGGGCAGGGAGAAAGGGTTGCCTATTATCCTTATCAGTGGAATTTGATGGAAAGAGATAGGCCCATCTCTGGAGTTAATCATTACTATGTGTCAAAGAAAGGAAGCCTTTTCCTGATGGATGAAAAATAACTCAGTTATGCTCATCTATACCTTCTAGAAGGTTATGCACTATGTTAATATAGTACATAGTAAAAACAACAAAAAAGTTTTTTTTAAAAAAGGATTCAAAGTGCTTGTTCAAGAGTAAAGCATCCAGGATTCTTTTGGTTAGTTGACTTTGTAACTGTACTTGTGATGCCTTGGCTGCCACCCTCTTCAGCCCCAGTTTATAAAGCTAGATTTCAAGGCACCTCAGTGGCTGGTTAAGTGTCTGCCTTTGTCTCAGGTCATGATCCCAGGGTCCTGGGATGGAGCTCCGTGGTGGGTTCCCTGCACATCAAGGAGCCTACTTCTCCCTCTGTCCCTCCCCCACCACTCGTGTTCACCCTCTCTCTGTCTCTCTCTTTCTGTGTCTGAAATAAATAAATAAAATCTTGGGCAGCCTGGGTGGCTCAGCGGTTGAGCATCTTGCCTTCAGCCCAGGGCGTGATCCCGGAGACCTGGGATCAAGTCCCACATGGGGCTCCCTGCATGGAGCCGGCTTCTCCCTCTGCCTGTGTCTCTGCCTCTGTGTGTGTGTGTGTGTGTGTGTGTGTCTCATGAATAAATAAATTTAAAAATCTTAAAAAAAATAAAATCTTTTAAAAAATGATGCTAGATTTCTGTTTCAGACGCTGTAGGGGCCAAGGGCAAGCCGCCCCAAGATGGACCACTCTGGCATAAAGATGATTTTGAGTTAAAAAGCAATCACAGGGCAGCCTGGGTGGCTCAGTGGTTTAGCGCCACCTTCAGCCCAGGGCCTGATCCTGGAGACCCAGGATCGAGTCCCACGTCAGGCTCCCTGCATGGAGCCTGCTTCTCCCTCTGCCTGTGTCTCTGCCTCTCTCTCTCTCTCTCTCTCTCTGTCTGTCTCTCATGAATAAATGAATAAAATATTAAAAAAAAAAAAAGCAATCACAACCCAGCAGACTCAGGAAAAACTCTTTACCACCTGGCCAACTGCCTCAAAAGTATTCAGACAGAGGACCTGCTCCAGGAAGAGAGCTATCACCACAGATGATATGAACTAGATATGGTGGACAGGGAAGAAGCTTGCAAGGCCTGTTTGGTCAAAGCTCTCTGTGTCCCATTGTTTCAGAGTGGCCCAGCAAACATTTGTTTACCAAACATTTGCTCTTCTTCATCTTCCTGAGAATTGTATTCTTTCTCTTTGAAGTCCCAGACCCCTACCTGCTTCTCCTTAGTTCAGGAGGACATATATACCTCATTTTGCCTACTGTCTTTGGAATTTCCATGTCTGTGCGGACTCCTTGTATGCGTTTTCAAAATTACATTTGATTTCTCCTGTTAATCTGTCATGTCAATTTGATTCTTAGTGTGGCTTGAAAGGCAGAGGAAATTCCTCTGCTCTGACAATGCTGTTCTGCATTTCAGCTCTGGTCAACCTTCTAGTCCCTAAGTCTTGGTGCAGGAACAGCAACTCCACTGCATTTTGTTGAAAACTGGAACTCTGCTCATGAATATCAAAGACCAATGGACCACAGTCCAAAGACTCACATTCCAGATGCCAACTGCTGTTGTCTACCACCATTTCTGAGCCTCAGGTGCTTCATATTGGTTGGTGTTCTGCTTTTTTTTTTCTTTGTACTATTTGCCTGAACTGCCAACTGTAGAAACTCTGCCCCTGAGAGACCACTTTCTTGATTAAAATATATTTACTGAGCATCTCTCCTGTATACAGTAAACAGAAATCTAATCATCCAGCACTGCACAATGAAGGCAGTACAGTTAATACGCATGCCAGGACAAAAGGCATAACTGGGATTGTCCTAGCAAACCAGTTAGATGCTCAACCTGGCTGTATTCTAAGTGCTATTCCAGGGGCTTGGATTACAGCAGCTAACATGTAGAGAAGGTAAAAATCAGTGCCTATTCTCGTAGGGAAGTGAAACAATATAATTATTAAGGAAAATGATCTAGAATGTTAAATAATGATAAAGGGCTATGAGAAAAATAAAACAGGGAAGAGAGAATGTGTGTGTGTGTGTGTATGTGTGTGTGTGTGTGTGTGTGTGTGAGTACACAAAGGAATATTAATTAAAATGTGGTGGTCAGGAGGAGCCTAGCTGGCTTAGTCAGGAGAGCATGTGACTCTTAAACCCAGGGTTGTGAGTTCAAGCCCCACATTGGGCATAGAGATTACTTTAAAAAAACAGAAAGAAATGTAGACTCTCAGATTGAATCATAAAATGTGGTGGTCAGGATAAGCTTCAGTGAGAATGTGACTTCTGGGTAGCCCCAGTGGCACAGTGGTTTGGCGCCGCATGCAGCCCGGGGTGTGATCCTGGAGACCCCGAATCCAGTCCCACGTCGGGCTCCCTGTGTGGAGCCTGATTCTCCCTCTGCCTGTCTCTCTCTCTCTCTCTCTCTCTCTCTCTCTGTCTCTATGAACAAATAAAATCTTAAAAAAAAAGAGAGAGAGAATGTGACTTCTGAGCAGACACTTATAGAGGATGAAGGAGAGCACCATAGGGAAATCTATTTTTTTTTAAGATTTTATTTATTTATTCATGACAGAGAGAGAGAGAGAGAGGCAGAGACACAGGCAGAGGGAGAAGCAGGCTCCATGCAGGGAGCCTGACGTGGGACTCGATCCCAGGTCTCCAGGATCACACCCCATGCTGAAGGCGGCACTAAACCGCTGAGCCACCGGGGCTGCCCCACCATAGGGAAATCTAAGGGAAGGGAATTCCAGGCAAAGGGAACATCAGATGGAAAGGACTGGAGGAGGGCATGTGCTTGATGCATTCTAGGACCAGCAAGAAGGCCAGTGTAGTCCAAGTGCAGTGAGGGAAGTGGAGGATAAGAAGAGAAAAGGTTAATGAAAAAATGAAGAAGAAGAAAAGACCAAAAAAAAAAAAAAAAAAAAAAAAAAAAGAAGGGAAGAGGTTGGAGAGGTAAAATGAAGTCTGATCAAGGAGGGCATTTCCGGACATTGTGAAGACTTCGCCTTTACTCTGAATGAAATGAGAACCTAAGGAAAATGTATGAAGCAGTGAAGTGACATGATCTGATTCCAGTTTCAATCCTGTGTTGAAGGTAGACTATGGGGCCAGACCAGAGGCAGTGAAACTAGAGTTCTGTTCACTTGGATCATCAAAGGAACAAATCTTATCGGACTAGCCTCACAGGCTCTGGTACATGTAGCCCTTTTCTCTGCCCACAGGCCAGGAAGCCTCACAAACATGCACCTTTGGAGGCTCTCCTGCCAGTCCACCATGCTATGAAGACAGCTACAAGTCACTAAGGGGTCAAGGGTCAGGATGAGACATGAATTAAAGCTATAAATACCTGTTAATAATATAAGAAAGAGCAAAAATAATTTACCACTCTGACAACATTTTGTACCACAACTGATCCTGACAGTGGATACTGCTCTTGAAATTAATATTTTCACAGAACATCTATACAAAATATGTGTTTCCAGTACACTTGCTAGGCCAAATAGAAAGCGCTATGCCTCAATCTCTCTTTTGCTTCAGCAAAAAGGAGAAACATGACTTCTATCTAGTCTTTTGCACCATGGCAGAAGTTGCTTGAGGCAGCCCACAGCCAGGTAAAAACACAAGAGAGATAGATATTAACTGTAATTTACTTTGCTCAAGAAAACAAGGAAGATTTTCCCTAGAGTGTGAAGTTCTGAAACATTAACAAATTAACATCTGTGAGGATCCAGCTACTATCCCCTCCTGCACTAAGATGGAAATGTAGCCCTTGGGACGGCTAGGTGGCTCAGTGGTTGAGCTTCTGTCTTCTGCCCAGGGCATGATCCTGGGGTCCTGGGATCGAGTCCCACATCGGGCTCCCTGCATGGAGCCTGTTTTTCCCTCTGCCTATGTCTCTGTGTCTCTCTGTCTCTCATGAATAAATAAATAAAATCTTGGGCAGCCCTGGTGGTGCAGCAGTTTAGCGCTGCCTGCAGCCTAGGGCGTGATCCTGGGGACCTGGGATCGAGTCCCACGTCGGGCTCCCTGCATGGAGCCTGCTTCTCCCTCTGCCTGTGTCTCTGCCACCACTCCCCCACCAAATAAATAAATAAATCTTAAAAAAAAAAAAAAGGAAATGTAGTCCTTGAAGCTACTGTATCATGTAGATATAGAAAATGATCCTCACGTCTTGATCAGGAGGAAAAAAAACAAAACTCAAAAAACAAGCCTAAACAAATTCAGGCAGGAAAGAAATTAATAAACAATCACTTCAAATGTTTGGCCTGTGTCAAATGCTCACGGCATTCAACATTTTCTGCTGTACTCATTTTCCTCATTGTTCTAAATAATGACTACAATAGAACACTCTGGTTTCCTGAACTGAAAACTATGCCTACGAGAAGCTTTATTTCAAAGGCAGCTTCTGTCTTTTGTCATGTAGTCATTCAACTATAAAAAGTGTCCTGTCATTTTTCTGTAGTAAGAACCTGCAACCAGTGGGCAGGGGTTTATGGGAAACTTCTGTACCTTCCCCTCAATTTTTCTATGAACCTAAAACTGCTCTAAAAATAAAATCTTAAAAAAAATCTTCACACAATCGAAAGCAAAACTAAAGAATCTGCACCCCCTGACTACAACTAAAACCTGTATTTCCCTGGTTTTTTTTTTTTTTTTTTTTAAGGGTGGGGAAGGGCAAAGAGAGAAGAAAATCTCAAACAGGTTCCACACTCAGTGTGAACCTGATGCAGGGCCCCATCTCACAAATTGAGATCATGACTTGAGCCAAAATTGTGGAGGCGGAGAAAATTAAGGCCATTCCACTTTAAGTTCAGCGTTAGCACAAGTACAGCCATCCCAGGTCCCTGTGAATAAGAGCTGAACCTTACCTTACTTCAGTTACAGGAAGAAAACAGCTTACAGCTTAACGTCCTAGAAAGCCCCTATTAAAATGAGAACAGAGCCCAAGCTGAGGGCTGGAAGCCCCTATTAGAATGAGAACAGAGCTTAACGCCCTTGAAAGCCCCATATCAAAATGTAAACAGAACTTGAGAAATTCCTCCACCCCTTCTGAAGATCCCCTAGACCAGCCTATAAAAACTAAGCTGAAACCCATCTCGGGGTCCAAGTCCCTGCTCCGCTGTGTTGGGTACACTTGGACACAAGCTCGAGCTTGTAAATAAACCCTCGTGTGTTTGCACCGGTGTCGGCTCCTTGGTGGTTTCTCGGATTCGCAATCTTGGGCACAACATTACCTAAGTAAGTGATTCATAGTAAATGAACTACATAATCTGACTTACTGAATTTTATTTATTCCAAGACACAATTTTCTCTATATTTTGTCATGTATTTTTTTTTAAGATTTTATTTATTTATTCACGAGAGACACACAGAGAGGGCAGAGACACAGGCAGAGGGAGAAGCAGGCTCCTCGTAGGGAGTGGGACTCAATCCCCGGACTGGGATCACACTCTGAGCCAAAGGCAGATGCTCAGCCACTGAGCCACCCAGGCATCCCTATATTTTGTCATGTCTTAAATTGGGTTTATTGGGATAACCTTGGTAGAAATTGTGTTACCATAGTCATGTGTCACGTAGCAGTTGAGACATAGTCATCCCTGCTTGCATAAAACTTGTTCAGGAAAATTCTTATTTTCTTATCAGTCAAATCCTGTGCATTATCAGTGCTATATATGTTGGGTTTAATTGGTTCTTAAAAAGCCTTCCAAATGATCCTATGATTTAGTATTGAAACAAAAAGTTGAAGTGCAAGATAAAGTTAGGGAAACACAGCAGCAAGGTAAAACTTTGATACTAGTGAAATGAGCATTCATCATTGGAGCAATGACTGAAAGTCTGGAATTTCTTACAAAGCAATGACCGAGTAAGTACTTTAAAGGACCAATGAAAATACATCAATGAGTAGATGGACTTGGGTTTTCCTTTGTTCATGACATGCTTCTGAAAGGATTGCCTGTTGTTACATTAGACAATGCATCTGGATGCAGTAAAAAGTGCCACATATCCTGGAATTGTGAAAGTATCTTCAAGCCAGACAGATTTTGGTGAGACTATATGATTTTTGCTTTGTTTTGTTTTAGACTTCTTTATTTTAGAGGTAGGTATTAAGAGAGAGAAAGAGAGTTGAGAGAGGGAGAAGGAGAGAAAAAAAATCTCAAGCAGACTCCCTGCTGAGCACAGAGCCTGACATGGGGCTCAAACCAAAGACCCTGAGATCATGACCCAAGCTGCAACCAAGAGTCAGATGCCTAACCAACTGAGCCACCCAGGTGCCCCAAGACTATGTGATGTTTTGCACAAGATTATTATTTTTTTAAGATTATTTATTTATTTATTCATGAGACACACACACACACACACACACACACAGAGGCAGAGACAGGCAGAGGGAGAAGCAGGCTCCATATAGGGAGCCCGACGTGGGACTTGATCCCAGGTCTCCAGGATCAGGCACTGGGCTAAAGGTGGCGCTAAACCACTGAGCCACCCAGGCTGCCCCTGCACAAGATTATTATTAAGGCAATGTCTCATAGTTCTTAGTTCAAGGCAATGTCATTTATAAATAAAGACTGCTTATGACAATTAATGGTATTTTAGATTCAGTAATATGGTAAGTTTAATAAGATCACTATAACTACTTGGTTCTGCAAAGACCCTAAGAGGGCAAGGATTGAAGCAGGGAGGTCATTTACCAGATAATTATGGTGATCCTGGAGAGGGTGGTAACAGTACAGGTGGTAAGAAATGGCTGGATAATGGGTATATTTTGAAGGTAAAGCAAATAGAATTGGATATAGGTTGGGAAGGAAAGAAACATGAGGGCAGCCTGGGTGGCTCAGCAGTTTAGTGCCGCCTTTAGCCCAGGGCGTGATCCTGGAGACCGGGGATCGAGTCCTGTCAGGCTCCATGCATGGAGCCTGCCTCTCCCTCTGCCTGTGTCTCTGCCTCTCTCTCTCTCTGTGTCTCTCATGAATAAATAAATAAAATCTTTAAAAAAAGAAAAAAAGAAAGAAACATGAGAAGGAGTAATTCAAGGCTTTTGGTTTGAGCATAGGGAGAAATAACAATGCCATCAGAAGAGAGTGCATGGAACTTGGTAGAAAAGACTGTGGGACATCAGAGTTCACTTACAGGAAAGTTACATTTGATATGTCTACTAGCCCGTGAAGGCAAAATGTATGGGTCCATCACTGGCAGGTGGGTAATGAGGTAGTAGAATCTGTGAAGTCCTCTTCTGATCACTATGACTTTCTCAGTGCAGTAGGAAGCAGGTTACTAGCTGGGAGTAGGAGTTGGAGAGGAGGAGTTAGAGGCTTGAAGAGAGATATGAATGTGTAAAAGAGTCATCTAGGGCCTTGCTACTCAAGGGCCAGAAGTGTCAGCATCACCTGGAAGCTAGTTTGAAATACAGATTCTCATATTCCATGATGACGTCAGAAACTGTTTATCAAGATCCCCAGGTGATTTACAGCACACTAAAGCTTGAGGTACACTTTAGGGAGAGTGACTAGATAAAGGAAGAACAGTCTGATGGCCCAGCTGCATTAAGGGCCCACATGAGGTATGGGGCATCAATTTAAAGAGAGACCCATCTGCATGGTTATGGGTTTGACTTCAGCCAAATGCACTAGTAGGGCACAGCTGCAGAACAGGCACAGAACTGGATGTGACTAAAGTTATAGTTGTTTTAAGTTTCTAAGTTTGAATGAGACAAACTAGTCAAGGATATAAGTAAATATATGCATATATACAAGATGGGGATACAACTCAATTTTTTTAAATAATAAATTTATTTTTTATTGGTGTTCAATTTGCCATTATACAGAATAACACCCAGTGCTCATCCCGTCAAGTGCCCCCCTCAGTGCCCGTCACCCATTCACCCCCACCCCCCACAACAAATTTTTTTAACTGATTGGGTACATGACACAAAAAGTTTAGAGACCCCTGGTTTACGTGATATTACCTAAGGTATTACTTCCCCCAGGGATATTTGTTTTTAATAGGGGTTTTGTGAAAGTCAGCATATTTCCAAGTCATCCAAAAATGACTTTTTAGGGATGCCTGGGTGGCTCAGCAGTTGAGGGTCTGCCTTGGGCTTAGGGTGTGATCCAGGAATCTGGATCAAGTCCCACACAGGGTTCCCTGCAGGGAGCCTGCTTCTTCCTCTGCCTATGTTTCTGCCTCTCTCTCTCTCTCTCTCTCTCTCTCTCTGTGTGTGTCTCTCATGAATAAATAAATAAATCTTAAAAAAATGACTTTTTAGTAGTATGATCTTAGGAGTTCTGGTCAGTGGGGACTAAGAAACCTACTAGTATTCACTGAAATCAAATCTAAAATTGAAGAAAGGGCAGCCTGGGTGGCTTAGCAGTTTAGTGTTGCCTTCAGCCCAGCGCGGGATCTTGGAGACCTGGGATCGAGTCCCACGTCGGGCTCCCTGCATGGAGCCTGCTTCTCCCTCTGCCTGTGCCTGTGCCTCTCTCTCTCTCTCTCTCTCTCTCTCATGAATAAATATATAAAACATTTATAAATAAATAAATAAATAAATAAATAAATAAATAAATAAATAAAATTGAAGAGAATCTCCCACCATGGTGGTGTCTTGAGGCTTGTCACAAAATCCCTAAAGATTAATTCTAGAGGTGGAAATTTCAAACAAGAATATTTTTGATGAAAATATTTTGTCTCCAAATCAAACACCTGCCTGTATGAGGAAATGTCATGAAATGAGTCCTCAGTGCTTGCAAGTGTACCCATGGTTCCTGCTGTAATAGAGGCAAACTCAGAAACACTGGGCAAAGATCACTTTTGCTTTTTCTTGGATTTTCAATGCAGCAGCATCTAGGCCATGAGCACAATGGAAAATGTCGAAATTAATAAAACCATAGAATTTTAGAGTAGAATGAGACCCTATAGGTCTTGCAGTTTAATGTCTTATCTAGTCTAGAGATCAATTTCATCCAGCTGTGCAAATACTTCCATTATTGGGAAACACATTCTGGTCCAAGTCAGTTAATTCCAGAGTTGGGTTAATTCCTTTTTATATTACTTCTGCATCTGTCTCCCTAAGGCTGCCACCATTGGTCTTAATTATGCCAAATGGAAAAAGAGAAAATAACTACAAGTCATTTAAAAATTTTCAAAACCTCATTTCAAAAATGTTAAGACTGGGGCACCTGGGTGGCTCAGTTGGCTGAGCATCTGGCTCTTGGTTTCAGCTCAGGTCATGATCTCACGGGTTGTGAGATAGAGTCCCTTGTTGGGCTCCATGTTCAGTGGGGAGTCTGCCTGAGACTCTTTCCCTCTGCCCCCACCCCTACTCTCACATGCATACACATAGTCTCTCTCTCAAATAAATAAATAAATAAATAAATAAATAAATAAAATCTCTCTATTTTATTTTATTTTATTATTTATTTATTCGTGAAAGACACAGAGGCAGAGACATAGGCAGAGAGAGAAGCAGGCTCCATGCAGGGAGCCCAATGTGGGACTCAATCCTGGGACTCCAGGATCACGCCCTGGGCCGAAGTTAGATGCTCAACTATTGAGCTACTCAGACATCCCTAAATAAATCTTTAAAAAAAGTTCAGACTTCTCACATATCAATGTCACCCTAGTGACCCACACTACCTACTGTACTTCTCTTACTTATTCACACTTATGTTAGAATAAGAGCCCTAGAAATGCACACATTTTACAAGTGATCTCTGATCCTTTCAGAATACCATGGGAGTTCTCTGTCCATTAATCTGGACATGACAATCCCATTAATTTAGAATAAGATTCCATTAAGTTTTTCCAATGGCTCAGTTAACACTGTTAATTGATATTGAGCAACAAACCCCCCTGAGTGTTTTTCACATTAATTGCTGTCAGACTGGGTCTCCCCTACCTAGTACCAGTAATCGATCTTTTGGACTTTAATGCAAAGCTCTTGTGTTCCCTTAATAGGCTTTGCCTTGTTGGTTTCACCTCATCGTCCTATCCCATAGGGTTCTATCATACTTCTGATTGCATGATCGGAGGTCTCTGCCAACTATCCTCTGCAGAAAAGAGTTAACAGGTCTAAGAGTGGTGGCCTTAGAAAGGCCTTCTTGCAAACTTGGCCCTTGGCTGGTGTCTGGGAACTTGGAAGGTTCTTAACGCTCCCTCATTATAAGGGTGTCTATCATGCTTAGATTATTTGTACAGTGTGTTTTATCCAGGGGACCTGCCCTGTTTTTGAAAGTCTGGACTTTTGCTACTTGATAGGCAGGGGGTGCCTTTATTACCAGCCTCCAGTAAAAACTTTAAAATGAGTCTCAAAGGGCTTCCGTGGGCAGACACATTGCACACATGTTGCCGCATGTTCATTACTGGGGGAAGAGGATGCTCTGTGTAAGCCCTCCTGGGAGGCAGAGAGCATAACAAGGCCTGCAAATGGATTCCTCTACCTGTGTCTTTTCCTTTTCAGTTCTGGCCCTGTATCCTGACTGCACTGCTGTGATAAATCTTAGTCTTGAGTATAACCATATGCTGATACCTAAGAGTCTTTTTCCATGAGTCCTTGCAGTGAATCTCTGAAAGCAGGTGTGGTATTGAGGATCCCTGATACACCACCTGACTTTGAACTACCTGCAGATCCAAGTTGCCTGATTTGATCTAACAAACATGGGCAGGAGCTTAAGGATGACTATGACAAAACAACTTTTTTTTTTTTTTTTTTGACAGAACAACTTTTATAAGCTTACGACTGTGTCTTCACTTGTTTGGGGTGACAAGTAATGACACTGAATGTTTGATAATGGTGTCTACCATTCAATAAAGCAGTATTTCTTTTCTTGAGCCCCAATGTCAAGTATTTTGGGGAATTTTCAATACAATAGTCTCTCCCTAGACCTTCTCAGCATTCCATAGCAGGGTGCATCACTGACACACTTCTTTTTTTTTTTTTTTTTTTTTGTATATTTTTTTATTGGAGTTCGATTTGCCAACATATAGTATGTGCTCATCCTGTCAAGTGCCCCCCTCAGTGCCCGTCACCTAGTCACCCCATCCCCCCACCCACCTCCCCTTCCACTACCCCTTGTTCATTTCCCAGAGTTACGAGTCTCTCATGTTGTACTGACACACTTCTTAAGCAAAGAAGATACAGTTTCTCTTTTCTTTCTTTTTTCTTAAGATTTTATTTATTTAATCATGAGAGACACAGAGAGAGACAGAGACACAGGCAGAGGGAGAAGCAGACTCCCTGTGGGGAGCCCGACACGGGACTTGATCCCAGGACCCCAAGACCACGACCTGAGCCCAAGGCAGATGCTCAACCACCAAGCAACCACTGAGCCACCCAGGCGCCCCTTGTCTTTCCTTTTTATGACTCTCAAATACACAAAAGAAATAAAGGGATGCCTGGTTGGCTCAGTGGGTAGAGCATGGGACTCTTCATCTAGAGGTTGTGAGTTCAAGCCCAATCTTGTGCATAAAGCTTATTTTTAAAAAAGGAAAAAAAAAAAGAAATGTAGCTAATAGAAAAATGACCCATCTAACTCCCACCTAGATGTATTAGATGCTTCACTCCAGTTCCTTTATTTTATTTTTTAAAGATTTTATTTAGGGGATCCCTGGGTGGCGCAGTGGTTTAGCGCCTGTCTTTGGCTCAGGGTGCCATCCTGGAGACCCTGGATCGAGTCCCACGTCGGGCTCCCGGTGCATGGAGCCTGCTTCTCCCTCTGCCTGTGTCTCTGCCTCTCTCTCTCTCTCTCTCACTGTGTGCCTATCATAAATAAATAAAATAAAATAAAAGATTTTATGTATTTATTCATGGGAGACACACAGAAAGGTAGAGACATAGGCAGAGGGAGAAGCAGGCTCCCCATGGGGAGCCAGATGCAG